>NC_072431.2:67137692-67442500 GCF_028878055.3 Symphalangus syndactylus | reverse complement strand
CCTCTTTTGAAGCAAGCAATGCCTGCTACTGTGGCCAGGTGCCACAAGCCAAGAGGAGAGAGAGAGCATTGAGCTTGGGCAAGGCCCATTCAAAAGAGCCCATCTAAAGCAAGCTGCCTGTTCTCACCAAAATGGGCTGAGTGTGCAGTCATTCACATTAGGGGTGCTCACTAGTGGGGGACTTCCTGTTTCCTGGGAGCCTGGTATACACAGGACAAAGAGAGTCCAGATAATATAAAATATGAAACAAATTTATTTCCAAAGTGTGATGGGTTGTTGCGGTTATGCTATTGAAGGCATAGACTATTGACAAACTGCACATATCTTCCTTTGTAAAAACTTGCTCCTGTACCAAAAATTATAGATTATATTGCAGTGTCTAAGAGAAAATCTGAGTGAGAAAAAAAGATACCTGCATGCCAGCATAACCTGAAACCTTACAATAACATATGAAGGAGCCAGCCAGGGACAAAAGGTCCACAGAGACACTGTAACCACAGAACCATTCTTGAGTGGCAAAGAAGGGCATTTGTCTCACTCATGTAGGGTTCAAGGAAAAGAGGATTTCAAAGTCAAGCTTCAGAGAGGTCTGCAAATATCAGGGAAGAACTCAGCCATCAGCGCTGTGTGAGGACAATGACATTCATTTCTGGACTGGTTAACGTCTGTGTGTGCGTGCACACAAATGCCCCAAGAGCCTTACAAATGGTCTGGTCCAACCCACACAAGGCTTGTTTTTCCCTGTTACCGTTGACTTGCTCTCCCTGTAACTCTGAGACAGCCACAATATAGATGTCTCTCCACCCAAAACAGAAGAGAGAAAGAGAAAGTGACAGAGATGTTGGGGTTGCTGTGATCTTGTTACAACTTATCAAGTGGAGGCCACTTACGGTAGCCACTTGGTAGACAAACACTACAGATGACCAGATCCTAAACAACGGATGTACCAGGACGCTTTTTTTTTTGTCTGCATGAGTAGAACTAATTTAAAATACTGTATGTGTTTTTCCTATTTCAATGACTTCAGATGGTCTAGTTTCAATTTCACAAAAAAATGAAAATCTTAAGTCTAATATCACCATTGTATACGTGAATACTTCCTCAAACTATGCAATATGCTTGCACATGTATTCCATCAGCTTATGCTTCAGACTGTGCTGTTAGGCAAGCAGGGCAGGCAGTCTGACTATATTTTCCAGTTGACATAATGAAAAAAATCAGAGAGGGGCATGACTTGGCCAAGGCTCTACAGCTAGTGGTGCAGCACCAGGACTACAGCCTAGGCTGCCCCTAACCTTCATTTCATCTTTGTCATGAAGGCATTGTCATCGGGGAATGGGACAAAGACCTATGAAGGCCAGAGAAAGGCTATGAGAATGCCTGAGGTGGGGCCCTTGAGAATTGGCAGGTTAGGTGAGCAGACCTCTCTCGAAGGAGTTGACACTTACCTCTGAGGGAATGGGTGAGTACCCTGGGGAATAAACTATTTACTCTGTGTTAATATGCTGTCATAAAATGACGACATCAACCCAGTCCCAAACAGTGAGCTCTTTGCTCCCAAACTGAAACCCACCAACTTTGGATCCACTGCACTGGGAGACTTGTTAACCTCTGTTCCAGGCTGTAAAGAAATCACAGTCCAGGAAGCTTATTAAGTAAACTAAAGACAAACTGTAACTCGTGCTTCGAGCCCTGGAGATTCACTCCAGTAGCCACTGGGGCTAAGCTATACATTTTTTCCCCTAAATGCACCTTCTCATGCAGTCTAAGCCTGAGATAGCGATGGGACCTCAGTAACTGACAGGCCTTTTCGGTGTGTGTCAGGCAACATATTTTACCACCCCCTTTCCATGCCATGTTCTCTCTTTCTGGGCAGTGAGCAGAATCCTCTTTCTCACCTCTGAGAGTCTCATAATTGTCTCCCCACTGCTAAATGTCTCTCCTGCCATCACGTTCTGGAGGCCTGTCAGATGAATGCAGGCTTAATATGTCTGACACCCAGTTTGTGACCAACCTGCCAATGCCTCTTGCCTCCCAGTTCTAAGGGACACAGAGCTGACTGAGTATCTGTGCCCAGATCACCCATGTAAAAAAATTCCAATTCTGCCAGTCCCACTGCTGATTATCCCTGATAGGAGAAGGTCACTAATTGTATGTTCATCGCTACAAAAGCTTTGCTGGTGCTTTGATTAAAATGTCTCTCCTCATTCAGTCCTTGGAAGAGCATCACAAGTAATTCACCGCCTGTGGACCCATTACTCTACATGATGGGCCAATGAACTTAGCTTTAGGGAGCGTTGGGGAAAGGAAAGGTAATAGGCGCTGACAGCCTACTAGGTGCTGGGCAAATTCTTCTATGCTATTGTACTCAACCTTAAACCCTACAAGGTAGGTAGAATTATTATCTTATTAATAAACATGGGAAGATTTCAGAAATGTTATGTAGCTCTTTAGCATTCAAATCCAGGAGGATATGACTGAAGTCTCCTTGTTCTTTTCATTCCAAAAGCAGTGTGTAAGCAAAAAGTGTTTAAAAAGAGGCCAGGCATGGTGGCTCATGCCTGTAATCCCAGAGCTTTGGGAGGCCGAGGCAGGTATATTGCTTGAGCCTAGGAGTTAAAGACCAGCCTGGGCAACATGGTGAAATCCCGTCTCTACAAAAAACACAAAAATTAGCTGGGCATGGTGGTGTATGCTTGTAGTCCCAGCTACTTGAGGCTGAGTAGGAGGATTGTTTGACCCCAGGAGGTAGAGGCTGCAGTAAACTGAGATCACGCCACTGCCCTCCAGCCTGGGTGACAAAATGAGACCCTATCTCAAAAAAAAAAAAAAGAAAAAAAAAGAAAAGAAATTGTGCTTAGGTAACTCTAAGGAGGAATGAGGAAGGGGAATGAAGATAAGAAGACACTGCAGGTTTATACCAAAAACAACAAGCTTCTGTGTCATCTCTCAGGATAACCCCCCAGGGATATTAACTACAATACACCCAGGTTCTTTGTCAAATGGGAAGTAGGAAACATTGTCACCCCTTTGTTGTCTTTTCTGTTTCCCTCTACTTGTTTTCACAGAGCTTCTGACTCCCCATGACTTTTCACCCAGGTCCCTAAACAGGTTGGATTGCTCAGACCACCTTTAGCTCTAATGTAGACCCCTTCAGCAATCATTTACTGAATCCCTCCTCTGTTTTAGGATAGAGGAATAAGTCAGACACAGGTGCCACCTGCCTAGAATAACTTATATTCTAGATAGGTGAGACAGTCATTTCAGAAATCTGGAACATTCTGGTTACTTAAATACACAAGGCTATTTGAAGATGAGCAAAGATTTGCTTTTGCTCATATTGGAACCACTGCTGGGAACAGGACTCCTTGGATATGTCAATCAATGAAGGCAAAGGAGCCTACAGGGGAGCTGTTCCTCAGCTCTCCTCCCAATTTCCCAGTGCTGGCAGTAGTGCCAGACAGGGCATGGGGTGGCTGGGACATAAATTATATTATTATTTATTATTTTTTAATTTTTTGAGATGGAGTCTCACTCTGTCACCCAGGCTGCAGTGCAGTGGTACAATCTCAGCTCACTGCAACCTCTGACCCTAGGGTTCAAGCGATTCTCCTGCCTCAGCCTCCTGAGTAGCTGGGATTACAGGCATACGCCAGCATGCCCAGCTAAATTTTGTATTTCTAGTAGAGACAGGGTTTCACCATGTTGGCCAGGCTGGTCTTGAACTCCTGACCCCATGATCCACCCACCTCAGCCTCCCAAAGTGCTGGGATTACAAGTGTGACCCACTGTGCCCAGCCAAATTATATTATTTTAATAAGTATACATAAAATCTGTACCTGTAGTCAAGATTCATCCAGTAGTCAAGATGCAAATAAACATTTGGTGAGCTGCCAGAATGATTTCAAACACCCACTTATTTAAAACCATGAAAAAGTTGTCAGAGGCTCTCACTTTATAATGGCCACCTTTAAGGTGTCATGTCCACCAAAGCTTTTGGCTAGGTTAACAGCTTCATTACGGTGTTATTCTACAGATGCATAAATCATCTTAGATTCCTTGCTCTACAAAGACCCTTGACAAGGATTTACTTTGCAAAATTTTGAGACCTGGAATTCACTTATTCTCCTAGTATCAATCCAGGCATTCTTTACTTTCCCAAACTTGAATTTCCTGGAAGCTAAAAATAAGAACATAAGACTATATAAGAACTTCCACACTGGTCTGCTCCCAGGGATTCTGGTAGGGTTATCAAGGGATAGTTTGTTGAAGGCCAAATTTATCCTCTAGGATATAAACATCAAAGGAAAGAGTTTGGTGGGGCATGGTGGCTCACACCTGTAATCCCAGCACTTTGGGAGGCCGAGGCAGGTGGATCACTTGAGGTCAGGAGTTCAAGACCAGTCTGGCCAACATGGTGAAACCCCACCTCCACTGAAAATACAAAAATTAGCTGGGCATGGTAGTGGGTGCCTGTGATACCAGCTACTTGGGAGGCTAAGGCAGAAGAATCGCTTGAACCCATGAGGTGGAGGTGCAGCGAGCTGAGATCACTCACAGAGCAAGACTCTGTTTCAAAAAAAAAAAAAAACAAACAAAAAGGCGAAAAAAAGAAAAAAAAAAAAGGAAAGTCTAAACTCCTTCATCAACAATCCTTGGCAGCGTTGGCTGTTTTGTCCTGTCTCCCAAAACCACCTCGTTCATATCCCAGTTTAGTACCTGCCATGTTGTCATAGTTATCTGTTCAGATAGTCTATATTCCCCTATGGTCTGTGAGCACATAGTAGGTTCCCAATAACTGTCTGTTGACTGAGGATTGGAATCATCCATTAACACTGTGAAAATATCTGACTCTAATTATATGTAGTGTCTATATTATTTTTGGTGTAATGAATTTTATAAGTTGACTGTAGTTACGTTAAAATTTTTCTGATTAAAATGACACTTTTTTTTTTAATGTAACCAGGCAAGCTTCAACATCCCAGTATCACAGTACTTGATAAAGTGTGTTTACCCATGCTGTGCCCTTCTAGTATCTGCAGGAACATTGACTTTTTGGTATTCTTTAGGTGCTCGTTTCCAAACTAAAAGTTCTCATTTAGTAGTAATTGTGGCTGTGGATTTACCTATCTTGAGACTTGCTCTTTTAGGATTTTTTTGAGGTTGAATGGTGATTTGTGCATATAATGCAATAGAAATGAGCAGGTTGGCCTGACCACTGTGCATTTTCAAAGGCCAGGGGAATATATCATCCAGCAGTACTCTTTTACAGGTATACGTCTCCCTTCTTCCTTTTTAAGGAGAATCCCATTTTTTTCAGGGCAGTGATATGTTTAATTAAAAATAATTGATTTCTGGCTGGGTGCAGTGGCTCATGCCTGTAATCCCAGCACTCTGGGAGGCCAAGGCGGGCGGATCACCTGAGGTCAGGAGTACGAGACCAGCCTGCCCAACATGGTGAAACCCCATTTCTACCAAAAATACAAAAAATTAGCCAGGCGTGGTGGTGGGTGCCTATAATCCTAGCTACTTGAGAGGCTGAGGCAGGAAAATCGCTTGAACCTGGGAGGCAGAGGTTGCAGTGAGCCAAGATCGCGCCACTGCACTCCAGCCTGGGTGACAAGAGCGAGACTCTGTCTCAAAACATAATAATAATAATAATAATAATTGATTTCCTTAGTTCCTTCACATGTAGGGGATGACTATTTGATATAGTTCTGGCCAATGATTGCTACAATAAGTAGCAGAAAAGACTGTCCCTACCTGAATAAAAAGGTAAACCCCGCCAGGCGCAGTGGCTCACGCTTGTAATCCCGGCACTTTTGGAGGCTGAGGAGGGTGGATCACTTGAACCTGAGTTCCAGATCAGCCTGAGAGACATGACGAAACCCGTCTCTACAAAGCATACAAAAATTAGCCAGGTGTGGTGGTGCAGGCCTATAGTTTCAGCTACTCTGGAGGCAGATGTGGGAGGCTCAATCAAGCCCAGAAGATCGAGGCTGCAGTGAGCCATGATCGCACTGCTGCACTCCAGCCTGGGCGATACAGACAGACTTTGTTTGAAATAAATAAATAAATAACAAACCCTCCTAAGACAGAGCCTTTTGCACTTTCCAGATTTAGGATATGAAATCTGAAGTTCAACTTATGACTGTGAGGCAACATAAGTAATGACTGCATTCTACATGGGGAAGAGGTAGAGCAGTAATAGGAAGTGCTTCAGTTCCTAGTAGCATCACTGAGCTGCAGCCTAGGCCCAGCCTTCCTTTTGCATGAGACAAACCAACCACTACACTGTTGCTCTCAGTCAAAATTAATCCCACCTGATGATGGGCAAAAATAATTAAAATATGCACAAAAGCTAATTATAAAGTTCCCTAAAACATACTTGCAAAAGTAGAGGGCAAAAGTTCTAACACCCCTCCACATCCCAGCCAACAGGAAAAGAAATGCTTCCTACTGCTAACTTCCTGAAGTGGATCTAGCTTCTAAATGCACTCAACTGTTCTCACTGTGAACACTGTTCAAGTGCGTGAGTCAGAGAACAGGTCCCTGAGTTGCCTGCATTGGAGTTTGATTTCCCAGTTGGATCAGCATTTGAACTTCCTTTAAGATTAAATGGATAACTTATAACGGTGTACCGAAAGGAAAGTCTACCAATATTTACAGTCCTAAGCCCCTTTTCTCCAACCACTAAGTCACACCAGTCACTATTTTTATTAGCATAATACGTGAAAAATAACAATATCTCTGCTTTAGAAATTTTAGTAAAACGTCTCAGCTCAGAATGAAAGGTTAAGGCAGTTAAGATTTAACAGTTGCGTTTTTACTGAATTAGGTTTCCCCTCCCATTAAATGCTGATCAAGATGACATGCCTCCTCGTGTAAGCAGTGATTGCTTCCCCAAGTCAATAATACCCTACATCGCTCATGGAAGACATTGTCAAAATGCATACCTACACACATGTACAAGCCCACATGCACACACACCATGTGAGAAATCTTGAGAATTTCTGTATATACAATGTCCACAAACTGGTAAGTCTTTCTCCAAACTAATAACCTATATTCTCATCTATGTCCACGCATTTGCTATGAGTTATTATACATACATAAATACACACACACACACACACACACACACACACACACATATATATACTAATACACCAAGTGATACTAGACAAGTACACAGCACACTCCTGACTTGTACATCCATGTACCTACATGCTTACATATACCAAGTGATCAGTCTTCCTGGAGATTTATAACAAGCGGGTACATCCAGAGTGATAGACAGTCATAATTAGTGATAAATCTTTTCCAGAGTATAGACATTTTCTTTGGTACTGTTGTCACAATCCAAAGTAGTGCCATAAGGTGACCTTCAGGGCCATGCATACCACTGTTTTCAAATCTGTTCTTTCATGTGACGTGCCAGCTGAAATTACTTCTACAACATGGTCAGAACCAACCTGGATAGATTTATAATGCTTCACATTGCTACTGGCATATTTTGAGAATCATCTAGAGACAGTAGATAATTCTCTTTAGGTTGGAAAAACTGCTAATTCATATGCTTGCCGTGAAGTTTTTGAGGACAAATGTTTAAACAGGAAGGCTGCAGAGCACAAAGCATGCCTGATGTAACCAGTGCAGCGTGCAAAGGAAGCCCACAGCAAGGTGTGTGGAAGAGCTTCCTATCTCAATGGTACACAGCTCCTAACTGCTTCTCTCCATGATCTCTAGGTGTAAGAGTACCTGAGTATTTTCACTCATTAGTAGGAAGCAGCTCCCTGCTGACTGGGGAGGTGGGGCGGAAGTAATTTATGGCTGTACTTTGTCGACAAAAGTGTGATGATTATCAGGGATTGTATGCTGAGCACCCAGAATGCACCAGGTGCTGTAAGCACTAGATGGGTGACAACAGTTGCTGTTTTTAAGGGGTTAAGTGGACCCTTTCCTGTTCTCTCTGCCCTGATTAGACCTCCCTATCTTCCTCCATTCCTTACTTATTTGACCTTTCTCATAGTGTGCCCTCTTACAGGGAGAGGAATGGCATTCATTCTCCACCACTCTTGAATGTCCCCACTGTGGTTCTCCTTAAGAGTTTACTCCCATCCTAATGTGATTCTCACTGAGCCCACCCCATGAACCATTTCCTGAGCTGACCCTACGATCACTACCATACCTGCCCCCTTCCTTCCCAGTGCTGGGCATTTAAAAGGTGGGAAAATTTTCAAGTGATGTTTTGTTTTCCAGCCACTGTATTCTTCTTTTTTTTTTTTTTTCCACAGGGTCTCGCTCTGTTACCCAGGGTGGGAGTGCAGTGGCGTGAGTACGGTTCACTGCAGCCTTGACATCCTGGGCTCAAGTGATCCTCCCACCTCGTTTTTTGCCTTTTTTTTTTTTTTTTTTTGAGACGGAGTCTCGCTCTGTCGCCTAGGCTGGAGTGCAGTGGTGTGATCTCAGCTCACTGCAAGCTCCGCCACACGGGTTCATGCCATTCTCCTGCCTCAGCCTCCCGAGTAGCTGGGACTACAGGTGCCCGCCACCACACCTGGCTAATTTTTTGTATTTTTAGTAGAGACGGGGTTTCACCATATTAGCCAGGATGGTCTCGATCTCCTGACCCCGTGATCCGCCCGCCTCGGCCTCCCAAAGTGCTGGGATTACAGGCATGAGCCACTGCGCCCGGCCCACTTTTTGACTTTTCTGTAGAGACGAGGTCTCACTTTGTTGCCCAGGTTGGTCTTGAACTCCTGGGCTCAAGCAATCCTCCTACCTTAGCCTCCCAAAGTGCTGGGATTACAGGAGTGGGCCACCCCACTTGGCTCACTATATTCTTTCTACTTTAAAATTCTATGCATCTTTCTAGGAAAAAAAAAAAATCCACTGAAACTAATAAACGATCACATTTTTATGTGACGAGCATGTACACAAACACACTATAGACTTAGAACTTCAATAAGGCACATGGCTTTTACTTGGGTGTGATGCTGAGATTTTTATTTTTCAAGGGAACATATTCCCGACCGGTTCTTGTTATGCTGCTTTTTAAGAGAACCTAGCAGGAATGATGAGTTCTATTGGTTAGCAAGTGGTAAGACAAGAAATCACCACAAAGACAGCTGCAAAAAAGAGCCTGGAAAAGCTGAGGTGGTATCACTTTAATTAACAGGGATAATTAACAGAAGTTCTTGCACAATGCATTTGGTTTGAGGGGAGAGAGAAAATACTGGCTATCTGATGATGATTCTAAAATCTTCAAATTCTGACAAAATTCTGGCTAAACCTGCTACCAAACCTACTTGCATCCTGTATTACCTCCTCAGCAGCTATCAACTGGGTCCCCCTTAAAATGTCAGCTTTCCTCTGCATAACATGGGAGTTATAACTGAGTTTAATTGGTGCCCGGATTTTCCGTAACTTACCGATCATTTGGCCAGCTCAGTTTTTGGCATATGCAGGAAGTCCTTGGTGTCCATAAGGAGAATGACAACTTAACAAATCAGTAGGTTTTGGGTACTTATGGAAAGGTTGAGAACAGGCCAGCTGCTTCCTCTATTGGAGGTGATGCATGGTTAATTTCTTTATTTTAGCATACTGTACACAGATGTGGCTGTGTTGTTAATTTTGCTTTGCTACCAAGAGTTACAAGATATCAGCTATCGGCTGATTTATTTGAAATCCTCCCTGGAACGCATCAGAATTTTAATTGTTTCCTGAATTTCTGCAAGAGAAGACGAATTGATGTCACTGGGAAATGCCTTGGGTCCCTGCTGACTGCAACTAACTCCCAGTGACTGATTTCCAATTGATACGGATGAGGCCTGAGAGGCAGCACACATAGATACACCCACGTGAGCCCAGCAGCCTCGTAATGGCTAACAGAGATGATGGGGGAGACTAAACATTTCTTTCCAACAACTCATCAAGTACACTGTTCTTCTCAACAGATGTAACCGGCGGGGCCCAACATAGATGCTGGCAGAAACAGATGGTGCCGCGGGGCAGCTCTCTGTTCCCTGCTCCCTGGGTTGGGCTCTGCAAGATGGGGAAGAGGGCTTGTGTGTGCAGGCGGGTGGGACAGGGCTGTGTTTTCCAGCAGCAGGTAAAATCCATTTGTCACACCAGCTCCAGCCGGGTTTTCAGCACAGAAGTTAATATATCTGAAACCAATGAGGCATTCTGTCCCACCATTGCAGGGAAACAGGGGGAAGCCTCTCACTCCCCATGTCCTCTGAGAGGAGGGAGGGACAGAAGGAAGGAAGGGGGTGGCAGGTCAGAAAGGCAGAGGGAGGCCTGGCAAGGGAGGGAGACAGATGAAAACATAGGCTTGGCTTGTAGTCACTTTAAAGATTTGCTATTTTATGCTTCTCTTTCAAAACAAAATGGCAGGCAGGAAAGGGAGACCATGAAAAGAGTGTTTTCTTTTAAATACCTTCAGGGGGAGGACTGCTACCAGGCCACCACCACCACCATGAATTGCCAATACCATTATAATCACTAAAATCACCAACCCCCCTAAAAAAAAACATGCTTCAGGGGAAAAACAAGTGTGTTTTATTTCTCTATTCTTAATAGAGTCTCAGCAACCTCATAAAAGCATCCCCTACATATTCACTCAGTCTGAAACATGAATACGTATAACAGCAATAAATTTCCATTGCTTCCAACTTTGAACATTGCAAGGGCATGTGGCACGGAGAGGATTTTTAAGAGCAGGCCTTCAGCTGCCAGGATCCCACCTTCATAAAGAAGAGATTTTAGTCCATTCTGTCTATTTATTTTGTGGAGAGAAATCAAGGGCAATAAACCATGAAGAAATTCACTCTACCTTATTCCATTTCACACTTTTGTCAACCACGCTTTATCGAGTATTTGAATGAATTTTTAATATCATGCCACAAAATGCTTTGGTCTTCTATCATATGCTGGGACTCTATCAATCTGATAACACTTGGGAGTTCTGAGAGATACTCAGCACTGAAGAAAACAGCTTTAAAGTTTAGTCATTCTGATGAAATGTAAAAGCTTATATCAGTGACAGGTTGACAGAAAAAGCTGTTTTCCTTTCCATTTCACAGACTTCCACGTACGAACGCCATGAAACATGTCAGGACTTTCTCTGAGTCTGTGAAGACAGAGATGGCATCTGCTCCCAGTGGGAAGCCCTTCTAACCAGTAATACTATAAAATTTCATGATTCTGAATTCTGACTGACATTCAAAAGGGCAGGGAGGAGGTGTTTACTATATTTTATAGAACAACATCAATTGCTTGTCTTAGCACATAAATATAGTTTTATGGTATACAATGCCACCTCAAGTATCTTTCCCCTCTCCTGTTCTCTCTCGCAAAAAAATCGTAATCCGTTTGTGCTAACCAAAGAGGTTTCTAATTTCCCGCTATAGGTAGGAGGGAGCTTATATTTGCATTTCCCCGAACTATACACTTTGCTTGGCTCCTTCAGGAAGCAGCTGGCATAAAGGGCAATGGTTTCCACTGATTCCAAGCGTAATCTATAGATTTTATATTGCAGCAGGAACTTTTGCCCCGGTTTCTAACGATGCCAATGCCCTCCAATTCCTATTGGATCTGGGTAGACGCAGCAGTTAGAGAAAATGCTTATGAAACTCATTTCTGTAGTTTTGGTTATGGCAGTGTTTTCTTTTCCCCTGTGTCTTCTTAGGTAGAAAGATGATGAGCCATATTGCTGTAGCAATATACAACAACAACAAGCAGGCACATACAACTATCAAGATATGCCAAAGGTGAACAGGGTCCCCCCAAATTTCGTCTGCACATATGCAGAGCAATGCAATGAGGTATCTTCACATTAAAAGGTAGTGGGTAGCATAGCCAAGTAACTCCAGGTGTCCAAATAACCGCTGTTCTCTATGCCTGAGCCACACACTCTAAAACAAACCTGAAAAACTGGAAGTAGACCCTGATTTGAAAAGGTACATCATATCCCTCTGAGTTCACTAATTATCTCTGAAAACCTCCCCTAAATGGAGGAGACGGAGTGGACAAAGGAGCCTTCACAACAAAGAGAACACAACTGAGTATTTCCTAAGAAAATGTGAGCATTTTTATCACCTTGAAGCCAGAGAGATATAGACAGGAATAACGGCCAGACAAGGCAGAATTCAGGAAATTTAGGAAACTGGATGACAAGCCAACAATCTCTATTGACGGTGTACTGTAAAGAAGGAAGAAAAAACATGAAAGAAGACAAAGTCTCAAATGGATCTCTTAACTCATGCTTAGATATGACCCCAATGAATTCCAGTCACCTCCACAACACCCTCTGCCTACTCAAAGGTGAGGGTTGGGTAATGGATGAGGGATTTTACACTTGAGTCTTAGACAGTGTTATAAAACAAGAAAAATACATATGGAAGATACGGAGATTAGGGAGGGATAAGGTGTGCAGAAGACATTCAAATTCTCTTTTTCTTAAAAATACACTGTTATCCATGTCACCAAGCTTTCTGGACTCATTGCTGCTTCTTGTTTTCAAACCTGGGTATGAATGTTTTCAAGCCTTTCCCCAAATCAGTTCTTTTAAGAATCAGGCCAGCAATCTGACATCTTTGATCTCCTTCCAAAACCTCTCTCTAAACACAAAACTTGAACCAAAAGGAATGCAGTGTCTACACACGTGTAAGAGGACCCAAACTGCCCAGCACATAAACAAACCTGTAATGAATTTTGTGTCAAAACATTCTGCCAAGCCTTCCTTATGTATTCTTTTGTGGCTTTGCTCAGTTTGTTCAGGAAAGAAGACCCCATAGGGAGTTGAGAGATGTCTCCATCCCTCACCCATTCTTAAGTAATTTCTTTTGCTGAGAGAATGAGAGAAGAATGGACAGGAGCCATGAAATCCCAGAGGTCAGGAGTACTTTAGGCATTTGTACATTGGAGGATGCTCACAGGAAGGCAGGTTCTTGGCCACAGTAGGCAGGCAGGCGCCAGGCAGACATTGATGATCTGATGAAAGAAAGGCCCTGCTATTTTCCAGTTTGTTTCAACATGCAGTGCCAGGGGATGGCATTTAAATTAGCAACATGTACTGAGAGTGGCAGTCAGGCCCAAGGTGTGGAATGGTGGGGGCCCCTGGCCAAGCCTCCTGACTTAATTCCAAGTATCAATGTAGCTGGTTAGCTGCATCTTTGTCCAGGGTAGGGATGGCAAGAAGTTGCAGTGTACTCTTCCCATGCTTTGGAAAGACTCACATCCTGTTGTCTTTTATTCATTTTGTGATTACATACCCTGCCCAAGGCAATTTTCTAGCAATTCTGCAAGTTCTGAGAGCTGGTGGCTTAATAAAAGTTCACTTGTAAAAAAGGGGGCTAGAGTACCTTTCCTGTAAAGTCCTGGTGTCCAGGCCCACTCAAAAAGTCCCATTCAGTTTATAAATGCCTTGAAGGACAGACCTTCTTAACAATATTATTTCAACTGCACCTAAGCTCCTTCCAGCTATAAAATTATTTTAATGAGGAAAAAAGTATTTAAAATCCAAACTAGGGATGCCAAAGGAAAACAGCAGTGTCTCTTTGGGTGCATCCAGAGGAGTACATGAGTGTTCAGATGACTGGGGAAAAACCCAGTAATTATCATGACGGGCATCGATTTGGGGGGATCAACTTCATGCCAAGCGCTGTAATGGTGCCTTCATCCTTAATTCTTGAAACTACTCTCAGGAGGTAAATATGATTTTCTGCCCTTTACAATTGGAGACTGAAGCTCAGAAAGGTTAAATGAATGGCCCCAGGTCACACAGTTAAGAAGTAGCAGACTGGAATCTAACCCACGCCCATCCCCAAGTGATTCTTAAACGTGCTCTTCCCACATGCAAGCCTTTCTCTCTGCACTCTAAAAACCAGAACTCCAGGTTCAATCTCCTGCCCAGGAGCTCTGGAACCTTGGAATCGTTTCTTTATTACTTGATGCCTCTGTTTCTCTACTAAGAAAATGTGATAGCTTCCGGGGTACTTCTAAGACAAAATACAAGGTTTTACACGTGTAAGCCCTTTTTACAGCAAACTGTGATTCCATGTCAGCTTCACAGAGCACCTTCTGAGACAGCTGACCCCACTTCACCGGAGCGGCTCTGGTCAGCCTGAAGTCTTGCCAATGTCAAGAGTGGACGACCTTTATGCTGTCCCTATCAAGAGTCACAGCTTCACAGCAGCATAAATAGCATCTCTGCGTAATTCTTTATTTCCTGGGTTAATACAAATGTCCTTCTAGTCTACTGTTGCTCACTCAATTTGTTTTCTTTCACTTAAGATGTGCCAATTGCTGGGCACCCTGGAGGTGCCTCCAAAACATAACATCCTATTTTCACAGTGTGACATCACAAAATACAGGCAGCATGTCTGGAACTTTGGGGGAGCAAGGACCCCAAAGCACTATAATGATTTTTAATACCTTACATTTGGCTGTGCTGCGCCAAAAATGTGTATATAAGGTTATGAGTTGATCAGAAACCTGGGGGGAATAGCATAGGAAGTTACAGCCTGTCAGTCTGTGGTACATCAGCTCAAAAGACACTGGATTTTGTAAAGAAAATTTTCAAATATGTGGTCCTATACAGTGTTAACCCCTTTACATGACTGTGCTATATACTCCTGGGGGACTGGACTGCTTCCTGCACAAAATCATGCTGGTGGAAGGATGGTGGAGGAGCTAGAGTTCTACCCTCCTGTTTGTAGATCTTTCTAGATGTCTGCCTCATGCCTTGGCCTCTAAGTTGAAGCAGTCTCCTCCCACCTCTGCAGCCTGCTCTTCTTTGACCCTTCATCTGCATATGACTCCTAACCGTAGGCCTTCTTCAAGCTTCATTCTCGATCTTTTCCTCTCTACTCTCCACAGTCTCATCTGTCTTCACCATGACCTCCATGCCGTGGCCTTTTGAATTTATATCACAGCCCACCTCTTGCTCCCCAGCTCTGAACTCACATTTCCACAGCCTCCAAAGGTTATTTCATGTCCTGTGGTCAGCTCCAGCTTGGTCCCCTCCTTCCTCCTAATCTCACCACACCACTATTCTCACAGGCTCAAAGATGCCTAACGAGTGGCTTGCAACAGAAATGTCACCTGGAAAAGTTTTCCCCTCAAACTACACATGCAGGCCTCCCCAGGAGGAGCTGATATGCCCCATCCTGGCACACATCTCAGGGAACTTGCAGGGAAGGAGGAAGATGTGGAGGATGAGCACAGAAAGGGGAGCAGGTGTGTGCAATTTGACTAAGGTCCCCAGGGGATTCCGTTACCTCTCCCTTCATGCCATGGAGAGCAGCTTCTCTAAACCTTGACATTATTTGTTAAGTCCCATTTCTCCCTCACATTCCCCACCAAATTGGTTGCCCAGTCCTTGCTGACTGCCTCTCAAAAATACCTCCCATATCTGGTTCTTCCTTTCCATTCCCACAGCCCCCAACCTCATTATCTCCTGCTGGGATTGTTGTTGCAAGCAGGTCTCTGAACCTCCAGGCTCTCTCAGCTCCAATCCATCTTGTACTCTGCTGCCAGATTAACCTTCTAAAGCAGTGGTTTCTCAACTTTGGCGTGCATTAGAATTGCCTAGGGAGCTTGTTAAAAATACAGATGCCTTGACCCCAACCTATAGATTAGGACTGAGTAAGTCTGGGTGGGGCCCAAGGTATATGTATTTTTTAACAAGCTCCCAGGTGATTCTGATACAGTCAAGGTTTGAGAATCCCTGGCACAGCTCTCACCATGGCATTCTCTTAAAAAGAAAAGTTTCAGTGGCTCTCCTCGCTTACCAACCTCCTATATAAGGTGTGAGGGGAGAGGTGAGAGAATCCAACTAATCTTCAAGGCTTGGCATGGTCGCACATCAGGCGACTTTTCAGCTTGTCTGCCCCCCTACCTCAGCATGAACCTTGTGCCCAATCCTGACTACTCACATCTTCCCACATACGCTTTCTCCTTCCTTGCCACCTAACCTTGGTCAAACTGTTTTCTCTGCCTTCAATGTCCTTCCTTCTCTGTTTGCATCAAATGTTGTGACAGGCTGGAGCTAGGGAACTTTTTGGGCAGGAGGATCACATGGTTGGGTAGAACACACCACCCTAGATAGTGTAAATATCTTGCAACAAGGATCCAAACCACACACAAGGCATACCTACAAGTCTGTGTCTGTCTCATATATGTTCTATCACTTATTCTTTGAGATGACCCTCTGAGGTACTAATTTTCCCAAGGCTGCTCAACAACACAGAGACAGCCGTTGCTATTCAAACCCTGGCTCACTTGACTCTAAATCCAGAGTTCTTCCAATTATTTGCTACAGGTATAGTTAAAGCCCACGCAAGGGTCCACACTTGGTCACAGGTGTTTTTCTAACTGTGAGGATAATTCAGTGCTGAATAGTTTGTGTTCCTCATATAGAAGGTGACCTCTGGACCTTTGCCCACTGGTTGCTGAAGGAAGGGAATACTGTTTATAGGAATGAAAGAGAATTACAGAAGCTCTATTAGCTTCCATTTCTGTAATTCCCTGGAGTAACTAATTGTTTCCACCCTCTGAATAGCTTACCATCGCACACTAAATCTGAGTCTAGTTGGCTATTCTCTAGTCTACACACTTCTCCTCTCCTCCGCTGGGCTGTATGCTTACCAACACTCAGCTGTAATCCATCCCAAGTTTTTATTTATTTTTATTTTATTTTATTTTATTTTTTTACACCAGTTGTGCTGGGTATTACAATTATATCGTTTAATTAATAATTACCTTCATTGCTGAACTATGAATATGGACATATAATTGTTGCTTCTCTCAAACCAAACAAGAGTGTTTTAAACACTCACTAAAGGTGAGAAACTTAAAGATAAACTTCTATCCACTTAGGTGTGGACAAGGAAATTATAAAAGACTGGCAAAACAAAACAAAATCTTAAACCTAGAGGACCTGAAAACTTGACAAGTGTCCAAGATCTGCCTCCACTTAAACTAAAACTGAGAATGTAGAGAATGCATTATGGATGAGAATTTATATAAGAAAGATGATACAGAGCTCTAAAAAGCAAACCCATAAGCAAATAAAAGACCTTGGCAATGTACGTACAATGTACATAGAATGGCATAATATTGGAAATCTATGAATATAATTCACCATAGTCACAAACTAAAAAAGGAAGATCCGGCTGGGTGTGGTGGCTCATGCCTATAATCCCAGCACTTTGAGCAGCTAACGTAGGAGGATCGCTTGAATACAGGGGTTTGAGACCAGCCTGGGCAACCTAGGGAGAACCTGTTCCTACAAGAAAAGAAAAAAAAAATCAGCCAGGCACAGTGGTGCATGCCTGTGGTCCCAACTATTTACGAGGCTGAGGCAGGAGAATCACTTGAGCCCAGGAGTTCAAGGAGGCAGTGACCTATGATCGCACCACTGCATTCCAGCCTGGGTGGCAGAGCAAGACCCTGTCTCAAAAAGAAAAAAAAAAAAAAAAAAGAAAGACCATATGATTGTCTTCACAGTTGCAGAAAGAGCACCAAAAAACACACAAAAAAATCAAACATTCATTCCTGATAAAAACTCTCAGAAAACCAGGATTAGAAAAGAACTTTCTCAAACTGAAAATGGCTATATATGAAAATCCCAAAGGAAACATCATACTTACGGTGAACAAGTGAATGCTTTTGCCCTAAGAACAGAAATATCCACTCTCACCTCTATTAAATATTGTTTTGGAGGTTCTAACAGTATAATCAACAAGGAAAAGAAATAGTAATCCAGATTGAAAAGGAAGAGTTAAACTGTCTTTATTTGCAGGCATAATAACTATCTATGTAGAAAGATCAAAGAGAATCTATAAAAAAGCTACTAGAACTATAATAGTATGTGCATTTATCATAATTTAATATAACATCAATATACAAAAATAAACTACTAGCAACAATCAAAAATTTAAATTTAAAAATATATCATTTACAATAACATCAAAAATATAAAAAACTAAGGATCACTCAAAAAAATGTGAAAGAACTGTGCATTAAAAAATATAAAATTTTGCTAAGAGAAATGAAAGAAGATCTAAATGAATGAAAGAATACTTTGTTCATGGTTTGACTCAATAATAAGGTATTAATTATCCTCAGAGTGAGCTATAGATTCCATACAAGTTGGCAAGCTGATTCTAAAATTCATATAGAAATATATAAACCTATAATAACCAAAACAATTTTGAAAAGAAGTTGGAAGGCTAACATTCCCTGATTTCAAGCATATCATAAAGCTGTAGTAACCAAATGATGTGGTATTGGCATAAAGACAGAAAATTACATCAGTGGAACTGAGTAAAGGGTGAGGAAATAAACAATACATGTGAACAACAGAATTTGAACAAAAGTGCAAAGGCAATGCAGTAGAGAATGCATAACCTTTTCAATTAGCAGTGTGGGAACACTTTAATAACCATAAGCAAACAAACAAAAAAACTTGAATCTATATCTCATACCATATACAAAATTGAAGTCACATCATATACAAAAATGAACTCACATCACATACAAAAATGAACTCAGAAATTGGAGACTGAAATTTAAAAACTAAAATTGTGCAACTTCTATAAGAAAACATAGGAGAAAATCTTTTAACCTTGAGTTAGGCAAAACTATAACACCAAAAACACAATACATAAAAGAATAAATTAATTAATTGGGCTTCATCAAAATTAAAAATTTCTACTCCTTGAAAGATTCTGTTAAGTAAATGAAAAGAAGCCACAAACTAGGAGAAAATCTTTGCTGAATATGTGTGTGTGTGTGTACACACATATAAGGAGTTGTATCCATATGTAAATAAATAAAAGAATATATTTATTTTTATTTTAGATTTCTTAAACAATATTTTTTTCATATATAATCTCAAACTCACAATAAGAAAACAAAGAATCTAAGCTAAAAATGGGCAAAAGATTTATACAGAAAGTTTACCCCAAAAGATATACATAGGGAAAACAGACACATGAAAATATGCTCAATATCATTAGTCATTAGAAAAACAAAAATTAAAACCACAAGTAGACACAAGTGCATGCGTATTAGAATGGCTAAAATGAGGCTGGGTGCAGTGGCTCATGCCTGTAATCCCAGCACTTTGGGAGGCCGAGGCAGGTGGATCACCTGAGGTCAGGAGTTCGAGACCAGCCTGGCTAACATGGTGAAACCCCATTTCTACTAAAAATACAAAAAAATTAGCCAGACGTGGTGGCGCACGTCTGTAATCCCAGCTATTCAGGAGGCTGAGGCAGAAGAATCGCTTGAACCTGGGAGGTGAAGGTTGCAGTGAGCCGAGATCGTGCCATTGTGCTCCAGCTTGGGCAATAAGAGCAAAACTCCATCTCAAAAAAAAAGAATAGCTACAATGAAAAGACATACAAAGTGTTGGTGAAGATGTGAGGAGGTGGAACTCTCATACACGGCTGGTGGAAATGTAAGACAGTACAACAACTCTGGAAAACAGTTTGACATTTTTGTAAAACATTAAACATATACTTACCAGTTCCAGCCATTCTACTCCTAGATACTTCCTTAAGATTCAAATACATGTATGTCCATACAAAGACTTGCATGTGAATGCTCATAGCAGCTTTATTTGTAATAACCAAAAATTGTAAACAACCCAGATGTCCATCAGTAGGTGAAAAGGTAAATAATTATGGTATATCCATACACTACTCAGCAAAAGAAAGAAATGGCCTCAATGCATGCAACCATATAGATGAATCTCAAAATAGGCTGGGTGCAGTGGCTCACACCTGTAATCCGAACACTTTGGGCAGCTGAGGTGGGTGGATCACTTGAGGTCAGGAATTCGAGACCAGCCTGGCCAACATGGCAAAACCCCATCTCTACTAAAGATACAAACATTAGCCGGGTGTGGTGGTGTACACCTGTAATCCCAGCTACTCTGGAGGCTGAGACAGGAGGATGGCTTGAACCCGGAAGGTAGAGTTTGCAGTGAGCTGAGATCGTGCCACTGTACTCCAGCCTGGGTGACAGAAAGAGACTTTGTTTCCAAAAAAAAAAAAAAAAAAAACTCAAAATAATTATGCAGAACATAAGAGCACAAAAAAGTGTACATGCTGTAAGATTACAGTTATATAGTACTCTAAATATGAATAGTAATCCATAGTGACAGAAGGTAGATCAGGTAGCTGAGCGGTTGTTTTTTTTGTGTATGTGGCAGGGGCTGGGTGAATGGGCAGGAGGAAGGGACCACAAAGTAGATGGGGACCTGTGGAGTAATGAATGGAGATGCGCATTATCTTGATTGTGGTGACGGTGTCATGAGTGGGTACTTTGATCAAAACTTATTAAGTTGTACACTTTAAATATATATAGCTCATCATATGTCAATTACACCACAATAAAGCTGCTTATAAAAATTAAGTATAGATAGCATATTTTCTTCTTTATGACTTTTTCCTTTAACTTTCTCAATTAACTACATACTTCATGGGTTAAGAGTATTTTTCTGTATGTGTAAAACAAACAGGCTTGACGGTAAACAGCAATTATCATTCAGAGCTAAAACAAATCTTGGAATTACCTAACATGATGTTCAGATAGAAAAGCTGAGGTTGAATAGAGTTAAGTGCAGTTCCCAGATCTGTACAGCTAGTTAAAGAGTTGGGAACACATTCCCAACTATTCTGATTCTTGTAGGCTCTTTGAACCTGTAATCTGTGTTTATCTTCAAAGTCACTAAGCACTGATAATTCTGGGAACAATCCTCAATGAAGCAAAGCTGTCAACTAACTTTCAACCTATGTTAAGCACATGGCAGCTAACTGAGATCACCTGTGAAAAGATCATCCAGTAGACCAGGGGAACAAATCTTTGCATACTCAGCTCAATCACATACTCTGGTCCACAAATACAAAATTCATTTATTTCCTTCCTTTATCAGTTGGATGAGCTATTAATGATAATGATTCTGATTAAATATCACAATGGGCAAAAAGATGCTGATAATTAGGAAACAATAGAGCATAGGCTTTGAAGACAAACACATTTGGGTTCAAGTCTAAGTTTTTTTTCACTTAAGATGTGGCAAGTTTGAGCCAGGATAACCTCTCTGAACCTTGGTGAGAGGCAATCTCTCACCTTGGCCTCCCAAAGCATTGGGATTACAGGCGTGAGCCACAAAACCTGGCTAATAGCAGCTTTTATGATTAGGGGAACACTATGGTTCTAGAATAGTGATTATCAATCCAGTGATTATCACAACTCCTTTGTCACCTTGGGCTATAATAGAACTGTCCCCCACTCTCTCTCGGTCCTTGCCCCACCTTCCCCACCACAGTGGTCAATCTCCTCTATGCCACTGAGAATCATTATCTAATAGGCCACATATGTTGGTAGCAATGTGTCTTATCCCTTAGAACTTCAGAACAAAGATTATTTTCAACTCATCTCATGTTTGCTGATATCTAGCCTTTCCAAGGATAAGCATTGGGCATTTAGGACTATGGTTGGCAAAGTTCAAATGAGTGACTGAGAGATACTATATCAGGCCCAGGCAATTCAGTTAATTTTTGAATAGCCTGGGCTTTCAAGGCAGAATCTTCGCATTCAAGTCTTAGTTCCACTATGGTACATAACCTGTCAAGCATCAGTGTTCTCATCTGTAAAATGGGGACTACTTCAAAAAGTTGTTGTAAGAATTTCATGAGACCATGGCACCCATGAAATTCAAAATAAGTTTTGGCAATTATTATGAACACTGACTACTCATCTGTAGGGAAAAAAAAAGTACCAAAGAGGCTTGGCCTGATTTTTCATTACTAAGTGATAGCATATGAACACAAATACACATACACATGCACCTGTGACTGTGTAAGGTGAATTCCCAAGGGAATAGAAAATAGCCAGCCTTCCGAAACAACTGGTAAAACCTTCAGGGAGACAGCTACCAGGCAATAACAACCAGCAGTTTTAAAAAAGGTAGCTGTAGAAGCCAAAGTGAACAGAGCACGTTCCCAACCCTTGCTTTTTCTTTGCCAAAAAGATGTCAAGGTGAAAGAAGAAAATGCTTCAAGCTGCTGCTTGCCACGAGGTGTCATTGGCTCACTCTCTGTTTTTGATAAAAGACAGCCTGAGTGCAAGGAAACTGGGGGAAAGTGAAGAAGAAAAGAGACAAATTGGATGCTCAACAAGCTGGCTTTCAAAGAAGACAGGTATTAAAGGTTGAAAAGGGGATGGTGGGCTCCATGTTACAGAAACCAAATTATTTCAAAAGCAGAACATATCAGCTGCATGCTTTGGCATGGGTGGCTGGCTAAGAGCAAGAAAGCCCAATAACATCACACAGAGCCCCTATAATCAGTATGTGCTATCATCTCCGCAAGGACAGAGGACCAGATCAATGAACAGGTGCTTGTGAGACACAGCCTACCCAGGATAATGAGGAACCATAGAGAGGCATCCACATAGGCTCTCTCTTTGGTTCAGAAAAATCCCTCATAAGCCAGGCAATTTTCTGCAACCCCAGTTAAGATCCAGTGAAATACTGTGTCCGGGACAAACCAGACCATGGGGCTGATGAGCAGGAAGGGCAGGACTCAAAAGCTGGCATTCTGGTGAGCGCTGCTGGTTAGCAAAACACCAATTCCTCTCTTCCCAGCCAGCACACATGCGCTGGGAATCTCCTGAAAACAAGTTCCCATAGAAGACATATGGTGCTTACTTGCTAAGAAAGAGTGCTAACAAGACAAACTGAGAAGGAACAAGGGAAAAGCTGATTGAGTTTTTCAGTCTCCCGAGGAGATGAGATGCAGGCTGGAGGACATGAATGGGGCTGCTGTGCAAATGCACACCCCAGACAGAGGAGCCCCTCTGAGCATTACTCTTTGGCCCGTTCCCCTACAGGCAGACCAGGAAAATCAATACTACCCTTCCTGTCCAGAGTGGTCGGTTGCCTGTGGCACCTGGTGGCTCTCTGCTAGGCAGGAAGAGCTGAGCTTCCAGCCAGAGGACTCATGTCCTTGGGGGTAAGAAATGGCCCCAGTAGAAAACCTCTCTAAGTTTAACTCCTTGAAAAACACATTATCATCTAGGAATAGGGTCCCTTTCTAATCCCACTAGAAAATAGGAAGCTGAAAACCTCGCTGTACCTAGTTTGTTTAGAGGGTTGAATGGTGTCTGAAGATTTCTGGAAAACGGTGGTTCACCAAACAGTGGAATGTCAAAGCAAGAACGGTACCAATGGCAAACTGAATCTTATCTTAAGGACCTGCTATAGTTAGCACGCGGAGGCAGGCTGAGTATGCATCAGTTGGTTTTCAAAATATGTTATTTACAATACGCAGCAGATGTTCTTTGAATTCTAATGTGAAAATACAGGCTTTTTTTTTTTACTGACAGACTAAAAAGTACACTTAATATAATAATCTTGCAAAGTCCAAAGATTACCTCACAGTTTGGAAAATACTATGTTGAGTCATTAGTCCCATTACTCAGTATTTTCAAAACTCACCAGATAAATATGGTACACTGAGACTTCCTGGTAACGACCTTCTATTTTTTGCAAGGAAGAACACAGCAAGGCTTCCCAGAAGCCTCAATTAAATCTGGAAAATGTTTCTAAAATATTCTTAAGCACAACACATGCATACATGCTGAAATGTTTCAGCAGGTCCTTGCTTATCATGGATGAGTTTCTGTTGTCATTCATTCCTTAGAAAAAACTGAGTCTCTCCAATGGGCTAGGAAGTACACTAGGCAAAGGGAATATAAAGATAGGCAAGAAACCATTCTTGCCCTCAAGAAGCCTTCTATGTAGGGCGAGGAACAGTCATATAAAGAAGCCATGGCAAAGCTATGAGAATAAGCTTTTTAACATGGTTAGCATAGCATACTATGAGGTATCTAACCAGTTTTGAAGGTGGTCAGGCAATCAAATCATGGGCCAGTGAGAATTTCCCAGGGGAAACTTCACTGGAGAAGTCAGGAAGCTCTCTGTGGGAGGTGGTGTGGCTAGGATCCATTGGTGAGCCATGCAGGAGCAGGTCAGGGAAGCAGCAGGGGTGGCTAGGGAAGCTCTGAATGGCAGCAAAATAAATAATGGAAAAGAACTCAAGCTCTGGGGTCCAACAAACTCCCTTGTGCTTCCCAACACAGGTGATTTGCTTTTGCCATTTCTTCCCTCAGAAAAAAACAGAATGCAAGTTTGCTGTGAAGATTCAGTGAGAACACGTGAAAATGTATGCCACATAGTAGGTGTCAAATATGTGTTAATTTGCTTCTTTTTATTTTTTTATTTTTATTATTATTATTTTTTAGCATTCTTAACACTCTGCCAGGCAAATGTTTCCCCGACTCCTCATCTCACCTGGAAGAGTAAGTTATAGTTGGGGTTGATAACAGTTTTACAGATTATTCAACAGATACTCTGTGATTGTGATTCTGCAAATTATTCAATAAATACTCTCTTATTGTGAGGGCCTGAACTCCACAATGGGTTGTGCTTACACAAAACAGTTAAATGTAGGGGACTTCTGGGGTGAGTTTTGTTGTATTTTATTTGTATATTCATTCATTCAACATTCAAATACCTTGAAATATTCATTCAAATAACCAACATGTTCTGAGCATCTAAAACACAGAGTGAGGCACTGTGTTGGTTTCTGGGCACAAAGATATGGCCTCAATATTCTCACCACATGATATGGGAAAGAGACAAGCCAACAAAACACAAACAAAACATATTTGCTGAGGACAATGACAGGGGACTCTTTCTAAATCAATGCTTGCTTCACAGCCTTGGCTGCAAATGTGAATTACTGAGGCGCTGTAAGAAGGTACTGATACCAGGGCCTCACCCCCAGAGATTCGGATACAAGAGAACTGGATGGTGGCCTGTACGTATGGGATTTAAAAGCTTTGCAGGGGATTCCAATGTGCAGACAAGGTTGAGAATACTGTCTGGGGCATTCAGTTCCTTTACAGGTTATCAGGATATGGTTTTAGAGTTATCAGCACAGATTCGGTCATTCTCAAACTTTGGAGTGTATCAGAATCACCCCAAGGCCCAGGCTCCTTGAAGTAGGAAAGAGCTTGGGCCTTTGTGTATTTACCTGATGTCCCAGGTTAATTCTGAATCACAGGAAAGTCTGAGGACCACTGCTCTAACACAGCCTGGCTATATCATATAGAACATGAATAAAGCAGAGTATCTGACTTTTTCAGAGCCAGGTCACAGAATGGGAGAACTACCTAAATCTTCTCATCTTCACTGGCCCCTTCTTAGCATAGCAGTTGAGTGCCGGCCATTCTCTGCCTGGACTTGACAGAATGATTGCATCTTAAAACTTCTTCCATTTGTTTTCCTTCAACTCTCCTCAAGCCTGTAATTATAACGTTTCAAGTCCCTCTAGAGCCCTGAGTGCTGAGTGTTCTCTTGCACACCCTCAGGTTTTATTCTCAAAGTAACACTAGTTCACGTAGCGCAAGAGTCACTACCCTTGAGGCCCAGGGACTTGGCCACAGATCCATCATTCGTAGATGACTCAGGACTAAAACCAAGGTTTCCTGATTTTTAAATTCTTTTCATTATGTTAGTGTTCCCCAAAGTGTTGTCCTTGTACAAGCAGCATTAGCACCACCACCTTTCTAAAAAGGCACATTCCTGGGCCTCAACCCACATCTACTGAATCAGAAAATATTGGCATGAGGCCTTGCATGTGTTTTAATAAGCCCACCAGAGGATTCAGATGCATGTCAAAGTCTGAGA
This sequence comes from Symphalangus syndactylus, assembly GCF_028878055.3. Classification (NCBI taxonomy): domain Eukaryota; kingdom Metazoa; phylum Chordata; class Mammalia; order Primates; family Hylobatidae; genus Symphalangus; species Symphalangus syndactylus. Next base: position 67,416,723 of record NC_072431.2, on the reverse strand, counting down.
ACCATTGCATTTTATCATACAAAGCTACTGGTACTTCTATCAATGCATAATTCGAGGAAATATTCTCTTCTTCGGTGCATTGGTGAGTTCTAGGTACACTGGAAGGTAAGGGGGACATGTCTGAGCTGTTGTGGACTCTTGAATGAATCCACAAAATAAGAAAGCACATGTCTTCTCTTACTCTTGACTCTTCTGAGAAAGATAAGGTGGCTACGGTGAAGATGAAGCACCATCTGAAATACGCATGTCTGTGTCTGCATTCTCCCAGATAGGCTTTAGAAAAATTCTCTTCATTTGCAGGCAGTGAAGACTTGATGAATAATTCTAGTCTTTCAACATTGCACCCGTAATATTTTTTGCACTGAAAAGTTACTGTGAAATAGAAAATGAAGTCTTTCACTGGTACCAGCCAAACCTACAAAGTGGCTCCTTTATGATGAATTCATGAAAAATTTAACGTTATGAGAGGAGAAGAGGGTATTTACAGTATCTGAGCTTAGCAAAGTGGAACAGGGAGCCAAAGTATGATTTCTTTTTGGCTCCCAAGGCACATGGCACATAAAATGTTTCTATAAAGAAAAAAAAAGGCAGATTTGGTTCTGAGTTCAGTGAAATATCATAATTTCCATTTGGCTGTTTGGAGGCAGTTGCCTTTTTAGGCAACTCCCCATTTCAAGGAAAAGTTTGGAGCTCATTAGAGTCACTTACCTCCTTCCAACAGAATGAGACAGTGGCATTCTGAGAGAACGCTAGGCTTGCCTACCATGGCCATAATACCAGACAGGTTTCTGGAGTTGCCAGATTGGGCTGGCTACATGTGATGATGGCACCTGTGAGATTTTCTGAAAACTTCATTTTTTTTTTCCCCCATTGGGCTGGCAGCTCTAGGCACTGAAGGATTGGGTGGAAATACATTCTTTTAGATTCCCACCTGTAGGTGGTCCAATATCAGTTACAAGGAGTAGGTAGAATAAGATGGAGTTGCCATCTCATAAAAAATCTAGGACCTGGACCACACTGTGGCTAAATTTGCTTAAGGTTGAGTTCTAAAAAAAAGACAGAAATCAAAACTTAGATTATGCAGGGTAGTAACACAGTGCTGACCTAAAAAGAAAGTCAAAATTGCAGAATTAAAAGTGAGCTTGGTTAACCTATACTTTTTGGGAGGCTATTTCCAACAAACTATCCTCTACCTGGTTGGCCAGCTTGCTCTCCCTGAGCTTCTCTTGAACAACAGAGGCAGCCAACATCATCTTGAAGCAGATCTGATAGTTAAACTATTTATCTCCTCATTCAGTTTGAATTTGCTTGTGTTTGTTCTAGTCCTCTGAGGAAATAAAGAATAAAAAAATAAGATTTAATTTTCTTTGACATCATAGTTCTTCAAATATTTAAAGACAGCCAACAGGTCCCCTTGTCCAGGTCTGCCCCTAATCAATAACCTGACATTAGTTAATTAAGTCATTAAAACTGCCCAGAATACATTTTCCTCATTATGAAATGGGTATTAGGATAACTATCCCTTTCTAACCTAAAATAAGTATACAGAGAGTCAGATAAGATGTGAAAGTATCTTATAATGGTATAAAATATTATGCAAATGCAAAGGCATTACAATATGAAGATGATGGCAGGTTTGCTACAATTCTCTCAAGCTTCTTTCACCTCAGCCTTGTACCTAGATTGACTGAAAATAATAATAGTGTGGAAACTACTGAGAACTCTCTTGACACTGACATAAAGCCTGTCATCTATAAGTTTAGTTTTTTACATCTTCTATATTTTATAGAAGTTAAAAAATTCATTCACTGAAGAAACATTTATTCAGGATATACTATATTTAAGGTACTTTATCAGCAGTCACAGGAGTTATAACAATGAAAATGCAAGGCTCCCACTTTGGGGGACTGGATAAGACAAGCACATAAATAATGGAAATACAAGACAAAGTGCTAAATGTCCTTTCCTACCCTCCACACCCCCGCCACCTCATGCAATTTTGGAAAATCAAAGGAGAGAGAAATACTGTTCTAAGATTTCATGGAAGAGAAAGAATTTGAAGGATGAGAGGATTTCAACACATAGAATCATGTTGGCAGAAATAAAGGACATCATTTTAGATAAAAGAATACAGGACAAGAAAGGTCCTGTAAATGAGAAATTGTGGAGGTGAAAGAATGATCAGTGTTTTGCTTAGGACAGAACATAGAGAATATGAAGGAATGGAAAATAATATAGAAGGCCTTGTAATTTAGGATAAGGCATTCAGGATGTATTCAGTAGGCTTAGAAGAATTTGAAAGATTGCTGCCTAGGGATATGACATATGTGTTGAAGGAGGACTGCTATCTGGCCATAACGTAGAAGATGGAATGAGCAGAGATCGAATGGTCTGGTGATAGTCCAAATGAGAGCCAATGAAACCCTGGACCTGGGCAATGACATTGAGAAGTAGAGACGATGGATGAAGAAATACAGCTTCAATAGAATAAAAGAGCTATTACATACATGATGGCTTGTCATCTTGGCAACCAAGGAGGTGATAGAGAAAGAAAGAAAAAAGTCAAATTTTCAACCTTGGGTCACATTATGGCCAACATTAGGAAAGATGGAAAGCCTGTCAGGGTTTGAGTTCTGTTTTGAGCAATGAGTCTAAAGAGCTGGCAGGACATCCAAGTGGTGAAGATAGTTTTGGAAGTCATCCACATAGTTAGGAGCCAGATGGTGTTATGAGGCTGGAAAGGGAGAAAATAGACAGATAAAAGAGTGGGCACCCATATTTGGGAGGCACTAAACACTGGAGCCAAAAGTAGCTGGATAATGTGGAGTGCCAGAGAAGCCAAAGGAAAAACAGTGCTTCAGGATGGAGGAATAGTCAACTGAGCTCCAGGTTACCTAGAGGTCTCAGGGAATGGGGTCAGGGAAGGGCACTGGGCTTGATGCCATTAACTACAAGGAGAGACATTTCTGTAAAGTAATGGGAGCAGAGTAATGGCTGCAAGAAGCGAAGTGGGAGTGAGTGGAAAAGAAGCACCAACAGAGAGAGCAAACTGTGCTTTCAAAAGGTTTGGCAGTGAAGAGAATGAGAAAAAGAGAATGGCAGCTTGAGGAGGCAGCAGGAGAGAGGCAATTTTTTAAAAGTGTGAATGTGGAGTATTACTGTAGGTTGAAGAAAGAAAATGAAGATACAGTCCAAAGCCAGGTTCTAGAGCAGGAGAAAGTGAATAAAAAAGAGGGCACAAATGAAGGCATCCACCTTAGAGAAAAGGGTGAACACTTGGTTATTTAAATAAGAATAAATAGGAGGAAATATTGGGTAAATCTGGGAAGGGGCATAGGACTGTTCAGATCATTCATCCTATAGAAAAGTTGGGGGATGACTTGACAATGATGTTTGAATTTATAAAGAATTTGAGTGTTGGTGAAATGATGAGAGAGAGGCAGAGAAGACAAGGGAATATGAGTTAGTGTTATAGAAGGGTGATGTAGGTAAAAGTCAGAGATAAGTGAAGCCTTTCTGATCGTAAAAGATGTAAGAACCAGCAACCCCCAATGAAATATTAGAAAAAAAGATTTTTAGAGACACTTGCAGATATAACTGGACTTATGTTCAGTCAGTTTAGGATATTTCAGAGATGAAATATTCAGAATAGGCAAATCCACAGAGATAGTAGATTAGTGATTGCCAGGGCCTGGGTAGGAGGGAATGAGCCTGGGGATTCTTTTTAGTTCTAGAACATGAAAGTGTTCTAGAATTAGACAGTGGTGATGGTTGTACAATTTACTAAATGGCTGTCAATATACCAAAAATCAATAAATTGTATACTTTATGAGGATGAACTTCATAAGTGAATCGTATTTCAATAAATGTGTTTTTAAACTATATTTCAGAGGTAGAACTGATGATGGACATGGAGATGTACTAAATGATATTTCCCTTCCATATCAAAAAGCCTCCTGGTTTTATGTCTTGCAAGGAGCTCTTAAGGCTCCTCAGACCCTCTGTCTAAGATATCAGGCATTTTTAGACAGATGGCCCAGGAAAGACATATAGAGGGCACATGGCAGCGGAAAGACTGAGGAAACTACTGGGCTTCTCAGTATTGTACGCTTCTAATCAGTGCTTCCCAAACCAGAGTCCACAGACTGGCTGCATCTAAGCCACCTGAAAATCATTTTCAGAGTATAATCCCAGGCTCCCATATAGGCCTTTTAACTAGAATATCTGGGGACAGAGGACCAAAGTCTATGTTTCTATGAAACCTGGGTTGGCAAATCTCTGTGTCGTAACTAACCATACTGTTGAGTAGAAACAAGAAAGTGGTGAAACTGGTGGAGTGGTAGCTGGGCCATTGCTGTGGTGTGATACAGCCCATATCTCTCATAATCACCATTCTGAGCCAGGCTATCAGAAACACAACTTTTCTAAATATTGACTGCTACTGTTCACATCATAACAGTCTTCTCTTTGGTCCTTAAAATTCTTTTTTTTTTTTGTTTTTGTTTTGGAGAGGGAGTTTCACTCTTGTTGCCCAGGCTGGAGTGCAATGGCGCGATCTTGGCTCACCGCAACCTCCGCCTCCCAGGTTCAAGCAATTCTCCTACCTCAGCCTCCCGAATAGCTGGGATTACAGGCATGCACCACCACGCCCGGCTAATTTTGTATTTTTAGTAGAGACGGGGTTTCTCCATGTTCAGGCTGGTCTCGAACTCCTGACCTCAGGTGATCCGCCCACCTTGGCCTCCCAAAGTGCTAGGATTACAGGCATGAGCCACTGCGCCCAGCCTGGTCCTTAAAATTTTATTTTATTTTCTATTTTTAGAGACAGTGCTGCCCAGGCTGGAGTGCAGTGGTGCCAGCATCACTCACTGCAGCCTCCAACTCCTGCGCTCAAGTGATCCTCCCACCTTAGCCCCCAAAGTAGTTAGGACTGCAGGTGCACACCTGGCCCTCCTTGGTCCTTATACTTTATAAAGTCCTTGGTCTCATGAGACTATTTTCTAATTTGCTTTAAGGAAACTACTTTTGTTGTAGCAAGAGAAAAGTGCAGATGCTGTAGCATGCATATTGGGCTGTGTTGATACTGGTTTAATTGTGTGGCAGAATGAGAGTTAAATAATATAATATTGCCACCCAGTTGCAATTTAATTGGCAAGTCATACTGAAATACCCATGTTATGATTTCATAGAAATCAAGAAGATAAAAACAGTCAACAACTCCACAATGACCTCCTCGTGGCTTTTCTTTCTATGAATGAACATCTTCCTTTCTTCAGTCCTTCTGTGTCTCCCATGAAACCAGCACTTGGCTATGTACAAATAAGATATGGTACTTGTCTTTAGGGAGAACACAGTTTAGTGGATAAGCAGAAAGCAACGGATGATTATGTGCGGTGAGGTGCATCTTGTGAGAGTCTGCACAACAGGAATGCAGAACATGAGTCATGGAGCATGTGTGTTGTAAGGAAACTGTATCATGACTCCAATGGATGGAAACTCGTGTAAACTAATCATTCATCTCCTCGCCCTAGAAACGCAGGGAAAAAGTGTTTTCTGTGACCAGGGCTGTGCCAGCCTTTACCCACTATATCTCCAAGGTGCTGGCACCACATGTCTGGCTTCCGTGTAGGGAAGCAGCCAGCAAGGCTAGTGATACCAAGCCCCTTCACACTCGGTTCAAGGACTTTATTAATATCTCATTATCCTACTGGAGGCCAGTGGGGGAAATGAAAGATAGCTTCTATTCATGACAAAGATCAGAACCCTCTGCTTTGAGGATTATCTGTCCACTACCCAACACGAAACAAACTCTAGATCCCTTTCAAACTTGTAATAGTAGGCTGAAGAAAGAGGCTCTGACATTGTCTATCAACAATCCTAGGAGCTCCTTTTGCCAGCAGTCCAGAGCACCAAGGCACAAAGGAAAGCCCTCAAACCTGAGGGCTCTTTTCCCTGCACAGACAAGCTCTTGGCACCGTCAGTGCCGTGCACAGCAGCCTGGAGCTGAGCTGGAATGGCAGTCATCTTTGTGCAGCATGACAGGAGTGGTATTTTGCTGTAGGCCCAGCTTCTGTTAGGATGGCAGAAGGAGTGGCTTGTCATCCAGAATTACTTCTCAGATCCCAATTATATGTTTCAAAAATATCACCTATTAAGACCCAAACATGTTGTTTGCTGGTTGCAGCCCTTTGAACAGGTTACCATGGATTTATGCTGGCATAATGGGCCTGCATGATGTATGTTCCCTGTCAGTGCTGAAACAACAGTCAGTGCGTCTGAGTAGGCCCACCTGCCAAGCAATATGTTCTCAATCCCTCAGGCAGAGTGGTGCACTGCTCAGCTAAGAAAACGTCCCCCCACTGAGCAAATGGCAGAGCCATGGAACACGGGCAACCATGAGCGCATGCGCACAGATCACAGGCACACGGCAGGAGGGGCGGTGGGGAGGGACAGTGAGGATGTTCCCGTCAAGCTTCACTTCCCAGTGACAAGCAAACAATCTCATGGTTTTTCTTTCTTTCTTTCTTTTCCCTAATGGACTAGCATAGGCTGCTAATCGCATTCATCATTAACGCAAGTGGCTGGAAGTTGGCTAGGGGATGACTTCTGAAGCCAAAAATGGGGAATGGATAGGAACAATGTACAGAATAATGCAGAAGTGGCTTGTCTCATGGTGGTTAGGTATTTTGTCAGAGTACAAAGGCATCGTGTAATGGAGATCCCACTTTGCAGAGAAAGGGAGGCAGCAAACAGTAAGTCTTCTAAGAGGCTGCAGTCTGTTTCATTGCGCTGGCTGATCTGAGAGCTCACCACCACCCTATTTTTGCTTGTCTTATGGAGATGTCCTTAGACAGAGAGGCAGGCTTTTCACCCTTACTGTGGAAAAAACAGACTTTTTTGTCAAGCACAGGCACTGGGATTTTTGGCTGGGAATGCTCTGGCTAATTAGTGATAGCATGAGGTCTGTGCTGTGAAGAATGCCTCAAAGATGCAGAACAGATTCTGCTTTTAGCTACTCATAAGATAGAAGCTATGATGAATGCACTGCTTTCTAAGTGAATAAGCTCTCTGCAGATTATGTAACAAGAAATAATGAATGGCTTTCTTACAGGCAATGGGGGCATAAGGCTGTTCAAAGCAGTAATAATTTTTTTTTTTTAAAGGCTGAAATTTTACTATGGGACTTTAGGTCAATCCTCTCTAACCTGTTCTCAAGATCTCTAAACATTTTCCCAGGTCCCAAACCGCATGGAGTGATATGTCACAAACAGTCCCTGTCAAGGACCATGACAGACTGCTCACTTGCATTTTACAAGACTGTGCTAAGCACATGGGCAGAACACATGCTAAGCATGTGTCCTCCTCCCCTCATCTTCTACTGGGAGAAACACAAGCTTAAAAAAATAAATCAACAACAAAAAGCAAAAAATTATGGGAAAGCCAAATGATGAGATACCTTGCAGCCACTGCAAATTATAGCTTATTTTTCTGTTGATCAACATTAAAAGAGCATCAGAATATATCAACATGAAAAAAGGTAGAATTTGATCTCAGTTTTGGAAAAACATATAGACTTCATAAATTGTGTATACACACAAAGAAACATCTGGAGGGATGTTCAAAAACAGACATCTCTGGGTGATACAGCTTCAGGTGGTTTTTACTTTCATTACTCTTCTGTATACTTTAATTTTTTTCAATAAGGATGTGTCAGTTTATGAAAATCCATCGTGTTGTTTTAATAAAAAAGGAAGAGAATGACTATAATGCAATGCAGTGAGCGATGACTACACTCAAATGAAGGAAAAATCATGCTGATCAGAATGAGAAAGGAGTCTTAGAAAAGACAGTGAGTGAGTTGTACAGAGGTTGATGATGAGTACGGAGCGGGGCAAAGCTGCATAATGAGTCCAGATAGAAACACAATGAGCAAAGGCAGAGTGGTAGAGAACTAGGGCCTGCCAAAGGAACAGCCAAAAATCCACTTCGGCTGGAGTAGGTACAGGTACCTGTAGTGGAGAAGTCAGATTTGAAAGGGAGGGTGGAGGCATGCTTTCAATAGTCTTTACTGCCAGATAGAGGAATTTCCATTTAATTTGAAAGGCAGATGAAATCAAAGGAAAAGAGAGAAAGTGTGTGTGTGTTTGGGAAAAAGTTGGTATAGGAGGTGTGCTTGAGGAAAATTAGCCAGGCAGTGATGTGTAGGACACATCAGAGTTGGGGACTGTAGTAGAGAGATGAGTTAGAAAGCTACTGGACATTACAAAGAAGTGAGGAAACATGGACATTCCAAACAGATCTAAGAAAAAGTCAATTCGGAAGAGTTTAGAGTTTTTCAAATTGGTTCACCTAGAGATTCAACAAGGACAGCCAATGATGATCTTCAGGCTGGGGGAAATAGGAGGAGATGATTTGGAGAGAAGAGATTACAGACACGTTGAGCTTGAGATGCTGTCATGATATGCAAGGGAAGTTGTAGGGCAATGGTGTCTGGACTGCTGAGAATACTTGTTCCAGAAATCAGTATCTGGCTTCCAGGTACACAGACATTAGTAGAAAGTAAGCTCTGTGAGTGAAGACTTAGTCTTTCTGGTTTAGTTGTGTATCACCCACCTATAAAACAGTGCTTGGTATACGGTATACACTCAAAAAGTGTTAACTGACTGAATAAAGAAATAACAACTTTGAAATTAAAGGATCAATGGGAGTGCAATATAAAAATAAAGGTAAAGAGAGCTGAAAACAGACCCTTGAGAACATTTAGCAGTTAGGAGGAGGAGGAAGTCAATGTGACAAAGGAGAAAGGAGAAAGAGCTTTAAGCTTATCGTTCTGCCATCTAGTCAAATTCTGCCTCTGATTTTCTTTGGAAAATTTTCTAAAATTTTCTTAATCTCTGTTTTACCATATTTGTAACTGGAGGGTTAATGATCACAGAGGCTCCATTTAGGTCCACAATATTAAGAATCTTCAAATCCCTCATCATTGACTTAATTTTTATTATTAAAATTTTCTTACATTTGTGTCTAGGGCTAACGAATGATTTTTCAAGTTTCCTGAATGCTGGGAAATTTTTCTCCCAAGGCTTGCTTAATGTTGTACTTTCTCATAAATTGTAGCTCCATAAATAAGTTGATTTGACTTTTTCCTTGAAGTATAGTTTGTACATAGGAAAACGCACAGCTGTAAAATGTACAGTTGGTTGAGTTTTCACAAATGTATGTACTGTGTTATCTACCTTCCAATCAAGATATAAGACATGTCCATGTTGGCTGGATTTTGATTTCTTCACTATTGCATTATTGGGAAGTCCCCTTGGGCTATCATTATCCCTCTTCTTTATCTTGTCAATATCCCATTGGTGAAATAGCTATGTAATCAGTAATTTTCAAATATATAATTCTAATGTTATTCTTAGTATTATTTCATCCTCCTATTTCAGTGTTTTCCCCAGGTAATAGACTAATTCAACCAAAAGTGTTGGATGAGATCAAATATTATTTATACAGTATCATTGCCAATTTTTTTAACTTAAATGAAATCATGAATCTGACCATTTCCATAAGAGGTATTTATCCTATACTCTTCTATGTTAATGGATATCTGGCCATTTTAAGAGAAAACTACTTAATTCGTTTTTTAGCCAAAGATAAATGTGTTTGATAGCATATTTCCGAAAACATGCTGTTCTATTTCAGGCCAGTTTTGAATATTTCTTTGGTTGGGTCATGAGACTGTGGCTTTTGAATTATTTGGATCCAAACACCATTCAGCTGACTTTGGCTCCTCAGTGAGTAAGGGGAGCTCTGCTCCCTCCTGTTTTTAATCAGACGCAATTTGATATTTACCCATTTCTGACACCTGGCTCTGAAAAAGCCCACAGTCGCCAGTTCAGACTAGGCGTTGTCCCTGGCCTTGATGGGTCCTTTGGATTCGACAGTTTCTCCAAGTTCAAATTCTGTGGGGTCAGTTTGGCTCTGTTTTCCCCACCTTACAAGAAGCAGGCTTCTCAGTCATAAACCCAGGCTGTGGACTGGAGCCCTCCCCTGAGATCACAGCCACGGACGTGGTCCTGGCTCTGCCAGCGGAAAGGGGGACTGCTTTTGCGGTTACTGTCAGACGTCAATGCTAGAGGCTGGCTTCCAGGCAGTCTCCAGTACTCAATTTCTACCAAAATGAAATAAGAACCAACACATGCAGCTGAAATTACCAAAGTCTGTCCTTCTGATACTTAAACAAACAATTCTACCTGCACTGAATTTTAAGCCCTTTTGGTCTCTATTTGAGCAAATATTCCAGTATTTGCACTAACTTCGTTTGATCCCAGAGCCACATTAATCAGAAAAGAGGAGAAAATGTCATTTGTGCCAAATACCTAAGTCCTTGCTCAAGTCAAATGTTACAATGAAAAAGTGAGTTTTATAGTACTGGATGCTGAAGAGCTCCAAGAAGACCGCAGCAAAGTCAATAAATCAAATAATCAATATATACTGATCGAACCACTTCAGACTCTTTGCTTAGTGTCAGTCATGTTTTGTACATGATGTGTCCACACCCTGGAGAATCTGGGTTTAAAAAGTTGACCCTGTTGTCTTCCTGACCATGATTTGCACCTGATTGAAATATTTTCTGCTTCTAAGTCATTCCAACACAGCACAGTTACTTGCCTCTGGTACAACAAATAAGCCAACCAAAAACTCTGAGCTCCTGTCTTTTGCTGAAGACAACAATACTACCTAAGACAATGGTAAAGGTGAAGTTCTTAGAACACTTGAAGTAAATGTCATAATAGACCAAGTCTGGAGATTAATAAATTCAGTCTCTTAGTGTAGGAATCCTCTTTACTTCCTTGTTGAGAGGATTTTCTAGCCCGTGTTTGAATAGTTCCATTAACAGTTTACTAATTTTCAAGGCAGCCAGTTTACCAAGCTACAACTACATCTTTTATTCTGCACTGAAATGTGTCCTTCCAGAATCTACACACACAGAATGGCCTCAATTCTGTCCTCGGAAATGACACAAATTAAGTCTAATGATAGTTTTTCTTTTCTTTTTTTTTTTGAGACGGATGCTCGCTCTGTCACCCAGGATGAAGTGCAGTGGTGCAATCTCAGCTCACTGCAACCTCTGCTTCCCAGATTCAAGTGATTCTTCCACCTCAGCCTTCAGAGTCGCTGGGATTACAGGTGCACGCCACCATGCCCTGCTACTTTCTGTGTTTTTTAATAGAGAAGGGGTTTCACAATGTTGGCCAGGCCGGTCTTGAACTCCTAACCGCAAGTGATCTGCCTGCCTCAGCCCCCCCAAAGCGCTGGGATTACAGATGTGAGCCACCGTGCCTGCCCTAATAATAGTTTTTCAACATGATAGCTCTTCAGCTATTTGGCATCTAAACCTAGCCTAGGAGTTGTAGGATTTCAAAGATGGTTAAAGGCACAGTACCTATCCCAAAGTGACTACAGGTAGTAAAGGGCATTATATGATAACCTGGCTTATATCCAGCAACTTAAAAAAAAGCCATGAAATTCATAACAGCAGTGCTAGTCTTAATAAGAATTGGAAGAGATATGAATAAAATGGCATTTGAAACAATGTTCTAACAAATCACAAGGATAGGCTCCAGTAAGCTTCCATAATAATTAGACCACAGTTTAAAATTCTTAGATGGTTTCTGAATCATATACTTATAGCTTTTAACATTTGTCCATCACTAGATTTACTGTTAATACTCTACATGTGTATAGCACTTTTAAAGCTTTCAAGTAATTTTCCATGTTATTTTATATAGTTTGATTTTGAAATTTAAAAGTGACATCATGCAATGGAAAATGATAAGCCTTCTGCTAACCATGCTGGGAATATAATGAGGAATATAGATGTAATCCACTTTTCTGAATGGCTTCATGGTATCTACAAATATGGTCTCTGTAGTAGAACCCTGTCTGCCACATACTAGCTGTGTGAACTTAAGCAAGTTTCTTAACCTCTCTAAGCCTTTATTTCCTTTTCTGTAGCACACAGATAACATATTCTGTGGGCCTTAAGTAAATTAATTCACATAAGAGCTAATCTCAGTGCCTGGTACATAGGATGAATACATGCTTGTTCTCATAGATCTTTTTGTGTTTCACAGCTAATAATTGAATTCTTTATTATAAAATTAATTTTACCATAGGCAGATAACATAGGAAAGAACCGTAAGAATATTTAAAGTTCCACAGAGCTTAAAAGTTGTTACATTGGCAGATGCAAAAATATTTCAATAGCCACTTCTGAGTATGCACGAAAGAAATTAAAGCAGGACTTAGACATGTTCATAGCAGCATTATTCACAACAGAGAAAATGTGAAGGCAACCCAAGTGTCTATTCATAAGTGAATAGATAAAATATGGCATATCCATACAATGGAATATTATTCAGCCTTAAAAAGGAAGGAAATTCTGACACATGCTGCCAACATGGATGAACTTTAAAGACATTATGCTGGCTGGCCACGGTGGTTCACGCCTGTAATCCCAGCACTTTGGGAGGCTGAGGCGGGTGGATCACAAGGTCAGGAGATCAAGACCATTGGCTAACACGGTGAAACCCCATCTCTACTAAAAATACAAAAAAAAAAAAAAAAAATTAGCCGGGCATGGTGGCGGGCACCTGTAGTCCCAGCTACTCGGGAGGCTGAGGCAGGAGAATGGCATGAACCCAGGAGGCGGAGCTTGCAGTGAGCCGAGATCACGCCATTGTACTCCAGCCTGGGCGACAAGCGAGACTCTGTCACAAAAAAAAAAAAAAGAAAAAAAAAAAAGACATTATGCTAAGCGAAATAAGCCAGACAAAAGGACAAATACCATTTGTTTCTACTTTTATGAGATACCTAGAGTAGTCAAATTCATAGAGGCAGACCATAGAATGCTGGTTGGTAGGGTTGGGGAAGGAAGAATGGAGAGTTATTGTTTAATGAACATGGAGTTTCAGTGTGGGAAGACGAAAAATCTTCCGGAGATGAACAGTGGTGATGGCTGTACAACAATGCGAATGTATTTAATGCCACTAAACTATACATTTAAAAATTGTTAAAATGGTAAGCCATTTTATGGCTTTAAATAGTTTAAATATAAACTATTTAAATATATATAAATGGTTTACCATTTTAACCATTACAATATTTTATACAACACTTTTATTGTGATATATCACCATATATATAAAATATATATTATATATATAAAATATATATAATATGTATATAAAATATATATATAAAATATACATAATATATATACAAAATATATATTATATATATATATTTTTTTTTGTTTGAGATCCAAACACCATTCAGCTGACTTTGGCTCCTCAGAGTTTGAGTATGAGGATCTCTGCAATGTTTTTATAGGACATTTTTTATTGTGGTTAATAAAAAAGTCCTATAAAAATATTGTGATGGTATTCCAAAAGACTTTAGGCTTCAAAGAAGTATGGGGCACATTCCCTGGACTACAGGTACTTAACATGCAATTAGGGAGATAGAAAACACAGTAAAAAGACAAATAACAATCCAAAGTACTCTAACTGAGGCAAAAAGCAAATAAACAGGCATCAATGAAACCACAATTTGCCAATGATATTATCCAGTTCGTGGGCATTAGCCATAACTTACATAGGCCAGATGTCTTGGGTCAGATCATTGACAAAGACTGTGACCTGAGGTTTCATTCAACAACACTCAATAACAGAGCATGATTATTAAATGCAAAAAACCACGAGGCTCCCAAAGACACTTAGTGACTGACAGCTTCATCTCCTGGGCTTTTTGTACTTCATCATGCAAACAAAGACAATGTGAAACTGTTACTATAATTAAGCACTTTCCTTATCCTCCCAGAGCAGAACTGCATTCAAGATAAAGGATAATGGCACTAAATGAACAGGTTAATTAGAGACAGCATTTACCCCTGCAGGCCTTCCACTGGAAACACCATTTCACACCATTACATCACACAGGAGAGCAGGGCTCCAGGGACTAGCTCCTGAGACAGCCAGTGACCAGAAGAGAACAAAGCAAGCAGCAGTAAGAGGGAAATTTTGCTGGCCTAACTGACACTCATGCCCACCCAGGATATCCCCCCATGTTTCTCTAAGGCACGAGCTGGCCAACTACAGTGTGCCGGCCACATCTCACCCACAGTCCGTTTTTATGCAACCTGTAAATTAAAATGAGTTTTTGCATTTTTAAAGTGTTGTTTTAAAAAAAGAGAAACAAAGAATATATGTCAGAGACCTATGTGGTCAAAAAGGCTAAAATATGTACTATCTGACCTTTTATAAAGAAATTTGCCAATCCAAAATGAAAATAGGAATTAAGCAATGTGTTTAATACCACAGAAAAGGCAGGTAAAGCGAACTGCAAACTGTTCACATGGAAACATTTTAAAACTCCAACCCTATCATCAATTATCATCCTATAAATAACTGGATACAGAGGTGTCCTTTTCATTCATCCCTTTCTTCAGCAAAAGTGCTCTTTCCCTTTGGCCATCTGGGAAGAAAGCAGCAGAGAAATCTGAGCAACTTGCTCATTCAAGCACCTTTTTTTTTTTTTTTTTTTTTTTAACGACAAAAAACAAACTACTCCTCCCTTCTCACCTCCCACTTTCTAAAACCTGGCCATTATTTCAAGATTGAACATGTTCTTGTGAAAATATTATGATTTAAGGTGATGCCTACTATTATTCCACTGGTTTGGGGGTATTTAGGAATAAGTTTCAAAATGAGTTGCAAGTAGAAGCTTGGCAGAAAGACAGACTTAGGTAGGCACAAGTTATTGCATGTAATTGGAAAACAGATGGTTTAGAATTCGCTAATTCATAGCAGTTCAGGAAATAAAGCAAACCTCACCAACCCCACCTAACTTAACACACTTGTATTCCGAATGTTGCTGAAAGCCCATTCAAAATCTGCCATTAATTCAGCCAATGTTTTTCTTCCCAGAATAATAAATACTTTCTTAAGCTAAAATGTGGAATCATTACAAATAAAAATATTGCTCTTGACTGACTGTAAGTGAATTACATATTTACTTTGCTTTATTAGAAGGTCCATGAGGGGAATGGCCATAACTTACACCTTCTCTTGCATTCCATACTACCTACTTGGACATAAAATTGGCACTAAAAAAATAAATTCTTGTTGATGAAATAATGAATAGCCAATACAAAGAATGGAAACCAGTAAATGAGGGTGGTTCACCATTGCCAGGTACACACATTTTAACGTGGTTATTGGCAAAGTTGAAATTTCTTGGCTTCAGAGTGAGGCTCCAAAGTTCAATGACCTCCAATGGAATCTCAAAGCAAAGTCAATGGGGCTTCTAATAGCTCTGGTCTCTCATATCCAACTGATTTTGAGATAGAAAAAAATCTCTATCATATATGCGTTGTTTCACAAGCATTTCAACATTTAACATATTGAATCAGTGTGGTGTCTTTTGGATAAACCCTCCCTCTGAAAGTGTTGAGCTTGAAAAAGGCTTCTGACTACAAGCTCACCATCCAGAAAATGTGTGATCCTATCCTGGATTATCAAGGAAGAGCTGAACAAAGGTGCAGGGAGCATCGGGGCACTCCTAGGAGGAGCAGGTAAAGGGCCTGAGTTGGAGTAGCTGTCCCAAGTGCTGCTGTGCTACTGCAGCCTTTCTACTGGGTCTATGGATGGCAGTTTCCCATCTGCAGAGTATGGCACTTGGTTTAGGGAGTTCTTGCCTCATCTACTTACAGTCTGTGTGCACGCACATGTCCAAACACACACACACACAGACCTCAAAGCCAGGCTTGATATTAGGGTAAAACAGTGTCTTCAAGGGATGCAGGAAGATGAGGACTTAGTTACTGTAAGTGGAAAAGATCTCAAACTGACCAACCTTATGGCCTTCTATGTCTTTCACCTTTCTTCTGATATGTGAATATACTTTTTAAAAGGAAAATATGCCAGTTGAAAGGCTACTCATCTTGACCCCAATATAATCACTTCTCTTTTTACGTTGTAAAAAGCCAGTTCTGCCTAAACACTTATTTTCCTGCCCTTTGACTACATATCAAACTAAATGTTATTTACAAGCAATTGACTGCAAGTTTGTTTAACGGCAAGACATCCCTTTAATTAACTGCCCACTTTTTTACTGGAGTTGACAGGCAATACATTTGTAGCATCTCAGCTGATTACATGAAGTCTTAAGTAGTTATACGGCAATTGGTAAAGAAAAAATAGCCTCCATTAATCCTAATAGATAGGTTTTGTGGTTAAGAAACCCTACAAGGCAAAAAATTCAATAATTTCAAAGAACTTCATGTTGAATGTTATCATTTTTCTTTTTAAATAGAATAAACTGTTAATTTCATTAATTTAAAAAATGTGCTTTATCCCTCTTTTCGAGACAAAATTCTTGAGACATTAATGATTTTTCCCTCAGACTTACTCTGCTTCATGTAGAAATTCTACTTCTCAGAGCTTTCCTAAAGAAATGATCAAGAATGTATACTGAGATTTGAACAAAAAATATATTTATAACTTGCCTGTCTAAAATGGATAAAAATTATAAACTAACACTGCATTTTAGTTGCAGGAGATAGGTTATATAAAGTATAGTTAACTCACACATACACACTACAGTCATTAGAAATGACATTCCATATAGACCATTCATGGGAATATGCTCGTGATGTAATGTTCAGTGAAAAAAAAAGATGACTTCTAAACAGTATATACGATTCACTAAATTATGTTACTAAATACGAACAGAAAAAAGACTAGAAGGATATAAACAAAAACCATACCAATTTTATTAGTGGGGGGAGGACTTATAGGTTATTTTTATTCTCCTCTTTGTACTCTAGACATTTTATATAATTTACTCATTCTGTAATGAGAAAAAAAAGTATATTTTAGCAGATGAAGAAGATTGTCCCACAGGTGTTAATTAGATGATATTCTAGACTCAGAGTTGTCCAGCAAACCACGCCTAGAAGCAGTCACGTTCTTAGGATAACTGCCCACTGATGCCAGTTCCATCTTCTCTAGACTATTTTGAGAGCAGAAAACAGAAAGATAGTTTGGGAAAAATGCCTACCCCTGCATTTATAAACAAGCAAATTCTCAGTAGTAGGAGGAATCATTAAAACCAACCAAAAATAAATAAATAAATAAAGAAACCCACCCTTGTTATCCAATATTCACATCGCAGAGGTTTTATATCCACACATTTTCAGAAACCGAGAGGGAGTCATAAACCCAATTCAATTTAATTGGGTGCTCTCTTGACAGAATTGTTATTAATAAGATCGTATTGTACAAACCTCCCTGAAATCCCAAATGCTGCTGCCTACACCAGCAGAAACATTTAACATCCAGCACAGCACATGCAGTTGTGTCTGCTCTTCTGTCCTGGCCCCTCCCACAGACCCTCTCATCCTTCTCCCATTCCCCCCTGGTTTCTCAAAAAAAAAAAAAAAGCTTGTCTTGAGCAACCTCCATAAATTATTCACATGATATTGCAGTGTATGTCAGCAATCTCGCAGTGTTTAAAAAACTTAACTACAAGCCAATTAAAATGTAAACTGAGAAAGACGGATGGAGCTGGTTGCTCTGGTGTGAACTTGAGCAGCTCATAACAATATGCACTACAACTTCCAGACCTGCTAATTTGACAGCTACTTTCATCAGCAGACCCTCACCCTTCCCCCATGACTTCTTCCTCTTCTTTTTAATGTAGTGCTTCTCCTAGGACAAATGGCTCCATATCCTTCCACATTCAGCAGATTAGTCCCCTGGGCCTTGCAACCAGCCCAAACTCTAAAAGTGAAAGTTATTAACAGGGTTGGTTTTTTTTTCCTCTTTGTTTTTAAGGATGTGTTATATACCTCTCATTTTCTTTCCAGGTTGCAGTTTAAAATATTTGTATTTAAAAAAAAAAAAGGAAAGGAAAGGAAGAAGCAAGCAAAGATGAAGTGTTGAATGAGAAATGGCCAGGAAAACTGACGGCTAGCCAGATGGAGAGGAGGTGCTGCTACCAGACAGGTCTTCCCCCTACTGTTTGTTTCCATTTCAATTTCTTCCATGATACTCTTTACATCAATGATCTATATGCCATGCTTCCACTTAGTCTAGATTAAACCAATATGAGACTAAATACAACCAGTGCCTAGTTTGTTTTTGAGAGGAAGAGAAGGCCTGGATTACTGCACATCTTTTTAGCAGTTCCATTAAGACAAAAATATGGGTTCCCTAAAAAAGTACTAGGACATCTTCCTCTACAAAACTCAACTTGACCTTCCCTGCATTTTAAACCTTCTATAAGAAATCTCAATCTACAATGAAACCAAAGCCATCTCTGGCCAGGCTGGCATCAGAACATGTCGAATTACTGACATTTCTGCATTATCTACCTCTTCTTTCTGGAATATCAGTTTTCATTTTATGAAACTGTGTAGGCCAAATTTTAAGTTGGGGACATAGGACCCCTCTAAAGAAGAGTCTGGACAATGGAAAATCATTCTTTTCAGCACTGGAAACTTGGTGCCAAACTAGCAGAATAGTATTCCACTTTAGTTCCCATCCTTCCCAGTTTTGTGACTAGACCTAGAATTTTAACAGAAGACAAAAATGGCCCTCAATCCCTAAAGAGAAAAAACATACTTTAGTCCTAGAGAAATCACTGGCCATATGGTAATGAGACATCACCCTGATTGATCTATTTGCTGTCATCTGTACACATCAGGTCAATTACAAAGGTCAAGGTTTGCATAGAAGTGGCACATGTTCAAATCAACACAACCATAAAAAATGCTTGTATCTATGAGCCAACTACTAGGATATCTATCAGTGACTCATTACATCAATTTACTGTCTTATAATAGATAAACTAATCAATGAACTAATTCATTACCTTGAAAAGCATCACTGTATGTTGAACTCAAAGAAATTGGAATCATTGGAAATAAACAAATGCCTCACGTGTAGCCAATATAAATGGGAAAAAAATGAAGGAACTCAACTCTGTGACAAAACTTTTAAATTCAGGGTTTAATTGGGGAGAAATCGTTAACTGATTTTATGAACCACACGCTAGGTTTTCCTCTATCATTAGTTGGAGAAGACTGCACACTGCAATTATGTCTCACATCTATTTGATCAAATTCAGTTAGCAGGTGTCTCAGAAAAGCTTACAGGTCAAAATAAAGGCAGATGGTTATCTGATCAGTGCATGCAATCAATACATTCATTCTACTATTTAATCCTGCTGAATTATTTACAATGGTGTCTTTCAACCCTCACTGTGCATCAGAATCATGTGAGGAGATTTTAAAAACTACAGATACCTGGGCTATATCCCCAAACATTCTTATTCAATTGGCCAAGGATAGGGCCTGAACACTGGTATATTTAAAATTATTTTTCAGGTGACTCTAACTTTCTGTTGCCAAGGACTGAGAATGGTTAGAATGAGAATAGCAACCTCTGGTTATTCATTTCCATGGAACATGGCAACACCATGGACTGGACATACTATAAAAGGCTGCGTCCAATTCCTTCTTAGCCTTTAACTGCTTGAAATCCTCCTATCCATATCAATCTCTTAATATTTATTTCTCAGTCTTCTGTCAAAGCCCTCAAACATGCTTTCATTTATGGCTTAGTTTTGAAAATACAACTTCTGATCATGGAAACGCAGACTAAAACCACAATGAGATACAACTTCACACCCACTAGAATAATAGCTATAATAAAAAAAAAGACAACAAGTATTGGCAAGGATATGGAGAAACTAGAACACTCATACACTGCTGATGGAAACGTAAAATGCAGGCACTGTAGAAAATGGTCTGGCAATTACTCAAATGGTTAAATGATAGTGACTCTGCAGTTCCACTATAAGGTGTGTATATGTCTAAAAGAAATGAAAACATGTCCACAAAAAACTTATACATGAATTTTCATAACAGCATTTTTCATCACAGCCAAAAAGTAGCAACAGTCCCAATGTCTATCAATTAATGAACGGATAAATAAAATGTGGTGTATCAATGTAATGTAATATTATGAGGCAATGTAAAGAGATGAAGTACTGACATATACTACAACATGGATAAACCTTTAAAACAAGTGAAAAATAAGTGAAAGTAGTCAGCCACAAGGACCATATATTGTATGATTCCATTTGTATGAAACGCCCAGAAAAGGCAAATCTATAGAGATGAAAAATAGAGGGTTGGTTACCTAGGGCTGAGAGCTGTGGAATGGGCAAGGAAGGAGGTATGGATAGGGAGTGCAGGGTTTCTTTTTTGGGTCATGAAATTGATTCTAAAATTGATTATGGTGATGAGTGCACAACTCTGTGCATATATTAAAAAACATGGAGGTGTACACCTTAAGTGGGTGAGTTGTGTGGTATGTGAACTATAACTCAATAAAGCTGTTTAAAAAAAATAGTAAAGAGGTTTCTGCTTTGATGCCTGTGTTGGCAAGCCCACCTAACCTCCAGTATCCTACTAGGGCAGGGTTAAGTCTGGCTTGGTCACAGCCCTTGCAAGGTGCTAGGCTGCACTCCTAAACATAGCCTGTTGATAGCATCGTTGAATTCTAATTGTGCATCCATGGTCTGGCTCCTGGTTCCAACATATCCGAGTCTTCCTCATCCTAGTACCCTTTACATATCTGGTAGTCTCTTCAAAATAGGGATGGGCAAGCAAGACTAAAGACTGGGACTTTATTCTAAAGGTAACAGGAAGTCATTCAAGTCTTACAGGGAGCAGATGAGGAGAAGATACCTGGATTATTATGAAGTCTTTTAACTAATCCTTCTCATTATGTTCTTCCCAACTGACCAAGTGTACCTTGTCACAATGCCATTCCTCATGCAACAACTTTAATTTCTGCTTTCCTTCCATATTGTACCAACTCCTTATAATAAGGTTGCAACCTGTCAGTTCAATCTGATGTCCCATAATTTCTTGATCTAATCATCTCCTCTTCTTTCTGGTCACTCTCCTTCTTGTCTCCCCCAGAAACCATTTTCACTCCCACCATTGGCCCTTTAATGATACCATCACTCTGGTGCCCTCCTTCCCTTCCTTTGACACCCTCCAAGGTTAATCTATTCTTCAAGGCCTAGGTTTAATCTCATCTGTTCCATGAAACTCTTCCCCCAAAATTATAGCAATTAGGGCAATAAAAGACATATATGAAACAACCCCCAAACTCTTGGCATAAGCTTTTTTGCCCCACTGACCAAACAACACATTCTCTGAGAACAAGAATAAAGTCCTAAACTTCTCTTGATTACACCTAGTGCCAAAGTGCTAGGCCAGCAGCACATGTATTTACAGAGTGACTGATAAAAGGGAACTCACTTTTATTTCCAGGGATGGATGTACAATCAATTTCTCTCTCATATTCTCTCCCTGCAATGGTTTCTCTTCCCATTCCAAGAAAGCCTGTTCTTTGTGCATTTCCTTTTCTCTAGGCTATGTGCTGTTACAGTAGAAATCGCTCCCTTGGGAAAATTATTGATGCGCAGCTTCTAATTTTAAGCTGAACTAAGAAACTGAATCACAGCTGTATTACCATTTCATTCTGCATGGAGCCCTAATGATAAATATTTAACCAGAACAACTTCCTTTTCCTTCGCTGCTATGTTCCCGTTTAATTATTTTAACAAACAGCTGTTCCAAACATTTACCACTCTTGTAAGACCCCTCACGCTGCTCTTGGTGGATCATATTTTTGCTGCCTCCTTCATTGGGAAAGAGAGAAGCCACTGCCGTCCTTTCCCTATTTACTTATACCTATAGCTCTACTCATTATTCTGGTCTTGAGCACTGATCACCAAATATTTCCTGTGCTTCCCCAATTCCACGCACTTTCTTGGCCTCCTGAGGTCAGAGGTAGCCATGTGACTGCTCTATGATGACTGCAGAGGCAAATACCGAGATGGAGCTCCCATCAGGCTGGGTCTCTGAGGGGCAGAGATAAAACAGAAACCTTCGTAATTAATGTTGGCCATACAGTATGAATAGAGAACCTCTGTTGCATTAACAGACTTAGAGTTAGGGCTACTTGTTACTGCAACATAACCTAAATTATCCTGCCCAGTGCCTCATTTTATCACTGTCCTTCCCTTCTATTACCCAGGAAAACAGGTCCAATCTCACTTTGAAACTACTCCTCTACCTCTACTCAAATCCCAGGTCTACTCATCTCTTTTCTCTGACATCATAGGCATCATCCCTTCCCTCTCTTGCACCTTTAATATCTCCCTTCCTTACAAGAATGAACAAACAAACAAAAAATCCTACTAATACTGAGTGCCCTCTGAGTTCTAGGTGTTTTCTATGTCATAATTTCATTAAATCCTTAAAGAACTCCAAGAGGTGGGTAGTACTAATCTCATTTTATACATAAGGAACTTGAGGCTCACAACAGAACTTGATCAAGGTCCATATCTATTAAATAGTAGGCTGGAGATTTGATCTTCCACCAGTCTGATTCCAAACCCCTTACTATCCCAGAGACATACAGGTATCCCTAGCCTATATACATATTCAACTCACCCTCATACACACACCCACTCCACTTTGCTTCTCTTTTCAGCCAGAGTTCTTAACTTCTCATCACTCTAAACACTGAATACACACATTCATTGTCTCCATTTCTTTATTTCATTCTTTTTGAATGATTCTAACCCAGTCTCTACTCTCATCATTCTGCTGAAAAAGTTGTTGCTAAAGGCCTTCTATAGTAGCTAGCAAAGCCAGTGGTCTTCAGAAGATTCATATCCTTCTGTCCTCTCTATGGTATCAGATATTGCTATTTGCACTTTCTGAGAACTCTCTTCTTTTGCAAAACTACTGCTTCCTAGATATCAAATAATACCTCTGACTGCTTCCTTTGATGAATATTCCTCTTCTAGCCATCATTAGTGAACATTCCCAAAACTACGTTCTTCATCAGTGATTTCATAAATCAGTATTATTATTATTTTTATTTTTTACAATTTTTTTTAAAATTTTGAGACAGAGTCTTGCTCTGTCTCCCAGACTGGAGTGCAGTGGCACGATCTTGGCTCGCTGCAAGCTCTGCCTCCCAGGTTCACGCCATTCTCCTGCCTCAGCCTCCCAAGTAGTTGGGACTACAGGCGCCCATCACCATGCCTGGCTAATTTTTTGTATTTTTAGTAGAGACGCGGTTTCACCATGTTAGCCAGGATGGTCTCGATCTCCTGACTTCGTGATCCGCTCACCTCAGCCTTCCAAAGTGCTGGGATTACAGGCGTGAGCCACCGCGCCCGGCCTTTTTGTTTTTTGAGACAGACTCTTGCTCTGTTACCCAGGCTGGAGTGCAGTGGCACCATCTTGGCTCACTGCAACCTGCGCCACCTGGGTGCAAGTGATTCTCGTGCCTCAGCCTCTGAGTAGACCACGCCCGGCTAATTTTTATATTTTTAGTAGAGATGGGGTTTCGCAAATATTGGCGAGGCTAGTCTAAAACTCCTGGCCTTAAGTGATCTGCCCATCTCAGCCACCCAAAGTGCTGGAATTACAGGTGTGAGCCACCACGCCCAACCCATAAATCAGTATTTCTAATCCTAACCTTTATCTTCAGGACCCAAACTTTGTTAGCCAAAGTTCTCCATCTGGATGTTCCACAGGTACCTCAAACTCAACATCTCCAAAATGAACTGATTCTTCCTCATTCTCATCTTCAACTCAATCCTCCCCCTGTATTGGACATACTCTCCCATGCAGTCTTTGGGGTTAGGTGTCTCAGAATTACCCTTATCTCCTCTCCTCATTTGTTTCTCCATTCTCCACATTTGGTCAGTCACTTAATCTATCCACTGTCAGCTCTAAAATATCTTTGGAACATTCCTTCTTCTCAAGTGTCACTACTGCTGCCCTAGGTGAATATCAACTCTCCTCTTAAAAAGCTCCTGTGATTTCCCCGAGTTTATCAGCATCACCTCACTGATATCCAAATCTGATTTTTAGTCTTCTGCTTAAAAACCTCTGCAGGATTTGGGACCTAACCTACTTTCCTGTTTTATCTCTCACTATTTCTTTTCAAAAGCCTCTATTCCAGACATATAAGTAGGGCTACCTAGTTCCACAAACATACCATAACCTTCACCTGCTTTGCTCACATTGCCTCCACTTTCTCTCTCTCTGGGGAGCTCTACTCATCTAACGAGACAAGTGTTCAACATTGCTTCCTCTAGGAAGCCTTTCCTAAATGCATAGCCGCTTTAGCTACGTCCTTCTTTGTGTTCTCGTTAATTTTGTTCATGTTTGTATTATATAACTTAAATGTGTTGTGATATTTGCTTATGGATCTGTCCCTAAGAGAAGGAGGTTTCAAGTGGTGTTCAATTAGGTCACAGGGAAAAGACTCAGAGGCAAATATGGGAGAACTTCCTCTCTCTCTCTCTTTAATAAATGAAAGACTAACATAAGCTTTGGTTTTAGAGATTTAACATATAAAATACAACTGGAAAACCATTTTACTGAAACATAAGTTTGTTGAAGTCAGATATGTTGCTAAACATGGGAGCCCTATAATATAGCATGATGACTGGCTTATGGCAGGTACCCAAAAGATGTCTCCTAAACCAATCAATGGCTCTTTGGGCGGTGCTGCTTCCCACCGCCTCCTTCCATGTGAGCTTTTATGGTAAGTAAAGGATGAAAGTTAGTAATTCCTTTCCAGGTTGCCCTGGAAGACCAATCTGGTCAGGAACAGATCTGGTCATTAAAACTATGATCGTTGTCATCAAAACAGCATTGCTTTAGAAGTACAAAGTTTTCTTAACAGCTTTGGTTTATTACTAAAGTAGGCATTATCTTAAAATTGATCTTATCTGAAGGTTAAACACACTTAGTTCCTTGTCAGAACACTTAACTCTCCAATATGGTCAATTACCAGATAATAGTGTCCACTTTTTCATGTCTTACTACTTAAATGGTCTGATCAATAAATAAGTACACACTGCATTATTAAGAGCTTGCTAATGTCAGACACGAGTGGAAAAAGTCTATGAACTTCTAGCCTTTAAAAAATATCATTTAAGTTCTCTGTCAATTGCAGGTGCTTTATATGTGTCATTGGAATATAATATTCTTTAAACTTCTGGTCTACACCACACATGTCACATGCAAATGTATGGACAAGTTTCTCCATCTGTTCTGAGCTTGAACTTTATTTCCCTTAATAAGGGAATGCTTGACCACATGTATTGGTTCCTCATAAAACCACAAAATATTTTAAAATATCAGAATAAACATTATTCTAAATGCTATGACCTAATGGGAAATGAGAATATTTGTATCCAGGTTGGTGATGGAACTGACCCTCTCTTTTGAAGAGTAAAGAGGGAAATTCAGGGCAGATAGTAAAGATACTAGGGGAGAAAATCTGAACCAATTATTCCTTTACCAAGTATCTTTTCTGCAGAGATGATGTCTTAGAGCAGAAAGAATTTTGGTCACAGTTAATTTTTAAAATTCCTACTAATCCTCTTTGTTAATAGGCTTTCCCAGTACCTTTCTCCATTTACATACGATGTCTAAACTGAGCTACTGCACCTGATGAAAAAGGAAGTAGCACGCCAACTTTACCTACAGCAGTATCACTGCTGAGAGATATGTGCCAGCCAGCTGACTGAAAAGTTTTTAGCATTTTAGTATCAAGACTTATCCATAAATAAGAAATATTTTATTTCCTTAAAACTACATTGAACACATTGGTCAGTGTTTACACAACTGGTTCTGCTTCTGTCTCCAATATGTGAATGCCCATGACCAGAGAGAGTTAACTAAATGTTTTCAATCAGAAAGAGTTCTTTATAATAAATGAATCTGATCCACCTTTCCTAGACAAGGAAAGGGAGTGAAAAAGAAGTTAATAAATTTATTTAAATTAAAATATTTATTTAAAAGGACTTTTGAGCCCTTTTTAATTTTTATTTATTTATTTATTTTTTATTTATTTTTTTGAGATGGAGTCTTGCTTTGTCACCAGGCTGGAGTGCAGTGGCATGATCTTGGCTCACTGCAACCTCCGCCTCCCGGGTTCAAGCGATTCTCCTGCCTCAGCGTCCCGAGTAGCTGGGACTACAGGTGAGCGCCACCATGCCTGGCTAATTTTTTTTGTATTTTTAGTAGAGATGAGGTTTCACCATGTTGGCCAGGATGTTCTCTTATCTCCTGACCTCGTGATCGCCCACCTCGGCCTCCCAAAGTGCTGGGATTACAGGCATGAGCCACTGTGCCCGGCCTAATTTTTTTTTTAAGCTTCTATTTACTGACTGCCTACTAGGTGCGAGACAGTTGAAAAATTAAATGCATTTTTTTCCAATCTAGACAACTAGAATGCTTTTTTAGTAAGCCAGTCTCCCTTCCTTCCATATCAACGTGATAATTGTCGACATGATATTTGAAGGCATATGATTACCATCAACTTGGCCATGCCCTTCCACAAACCCTGCTGAAATAAAAAGAGAACAGATTAATCACTAAAATAGATCCCATTCCTATGATGTGTAAGGTGCTCTGCTAGCTGTGTACACAAATAACACAAGGCATGGTCTCTGGCTCTGAGTAGTTTGCAATCTACTAAAAGAAACAGGATTCCAATAATAAACGTAGCATAAAAGCTAGCTAGCTAATTAACAAATGAGATAAATAGGCTAGAGGAGGACTATAAGAGTCCATAGAAGGAGGGATTCAAAGAAGCTGGGAGACTTAGGTTTTCAGGAAAAAATGTTATTTGAGCTGAATTGTTTTGTTTTTAGTTTGCTTTGATTTTTTAAAGTACAGAATTCAGAGAAGCATAAAAGAATAGAGTATGGAGTACATGGGTAGCAATATATGTAGAACATAGGGGTGAAAAACTTGAAAAGTATAATTAATTATATCCGTTGAGTTATGGGAGAAAACTAAACAGCAAACCAGAATTTTGGGTATTTCATCTGCATAAATATCTTAATTTACATAAATAATTCTTTCTAAGAAATTAATACTTATTTTAGAGCAATTAAAAATAAGACTATCAATAGCTTCAGATTTTCCATACTTTTTGATATAGCAATTCTATTTCCAAGAATATGTCTAAGGAAATCCAATAGTCATCTAATAAACACTCAGATGAGAAACCAGATAAATCCTAAATGTCCAACCGTTAGAGACCGGTGATCTACATGATTTTGAACCCACAGAATGGATCCAAACAGATGTAGAACAACAGTTAATACAATGAAAAGATACACTGTACTCAGAAATATCAGGAGGAATAAATGCATCTCATTAGATTACCATCTGTGTTTTAACAAAAAAATTATACACACACAGAGAGGGAAAGTTTGAGAGAATATTTATCACAAAGACTTCTGTTCCTTTAATTCTAAGTGGGGCCGATGTCATCCCAGAGTTACTGAGATAATTTATCTTTCTTTAACTACCCTGTCTCTTACTGCAGAGTACCTGCCTCTCTCCCGCCTACTATGGACACCTCCATGTTCACCACTGCAGCTTATGTATCTCCAGGTTTTCATGCCTTGCACAGCTCCTGAAAAATGTCCTTAAGTATCTGTTGAAAAAATGTTTAAAGCAATAAAACAAGGAACAATATGAAGCATTTGGAATGTTAGAATGTACAATGTTGATATTTCTCTTCCTTTAAAAAGAATTTTCTGATTAAAAAATAAAATCAAAAAGGAGAGAGAAAGGGAGGGAGGAAGGAAGAGAGGATGGGAGGAAGGAGGGAGGGAGGGAGGGACGGGGGAGAGAAAGAAGAACTACTATCCTGTCACATATAAACACTCCAGCTTCTTAAAATGAATTTCTCCTGCTTGAAATATCAGCGAACATACTTATTTTATAAGACTGCAAGGAATGTTTCACTTTCCTGGGGGAAGAAACATTTGAAAACCAGATCCTACTACAGTATTTCAGGATTTGAATGTCTTCTCTGCTGCAGAATCTCAACGTATTGTGTGGTTCAATCTCTGTTCAGCCTTCCCTGACAGGGAAGGACAGTCTGGAAACGGAGTGAAGTGAGAAACAAAGTGGAGAAAGGAAGGGAAGAGGAGAGAGACAAGGGAGGGAAGGCAGGTATTTAATATTTGGGAACTAACTAGGTTCACTCCCCATGCCGGTCTGGTTCTTCTTTTATTTGAACTATTTCACCAGCCCTAATTGTCATCCGTGTAAACACCCAATCTGATGTTAAAAGGAACCATTCCTGCTGATGGAAGTAGTAAGTGACAGTGCTCTAGCAATGAAGTCCTGAGTTCTGCATAAATCAGCATTTGTCATCTTTTCAATTCTAAGAAATTTTTGTGGTATTTCCAGGAAAGGCCCTGTTGGGTTTACATAATAATGACTTTGTAGACTCTAACTTCTCTCTTTGAACTGTCAAAGGGTTAAGTCTACCCTAAACTAGAATCCTTTAAGTTTGTGTATGAGTGTGTGACAGCATGGGTATATATATGAATATATGCCTATATACACATACATATACATATACATATACATACACATACACATACACATATACATATACATATACATATACATATACATATACATATACATACAACTTATCTTCTTGAAGTTCTCTGATTTCAGCAAGTTTTATTCTATTTAGTAGCTTGCAGAGTTGAACAAGTCACAGGCAGAACCCAGCCACCTGGCCATATGAAAAATCAGTTCAACCAGAGACCATGTATTACTTACTCCCTGAATTGTCTCAATTCAACATCTTTCTCCCTTTCTGTTCATCCTACCCTTGTTTCTTTGGTGGATGACTGTCCTCCTTAGACTGTATAATTTAGCACTTTTGAGGTGCTGCTAGAGAATTCAAAGGGTGGGGGATTCTTCTAGGAAGCGTGAGGGCATCTTAGGAACCTAGTCATTATTTAGACCGGAGCATCAAAAGTTAAGCAGCCCAGCAATGCTCTGGAAAACAGTCATGAACATAAGCACATGCCCAGAGATCACAACAAGTGCTTAAAGAAAAGGAGGCTGAGGCATAATGGCAAATGAACACTGAGCCAAAAGACACGAGCAAAATACTTTGCTCTATCATCATTATCTGACTTAATTTTCCAAGAATCGATTTTTTTTTTTTTTTTTTTTTTTTTGAGACGGAGTCTCGCTCTGTCACCCAGGCTGGAGTGCAGTGGCGGGATCTCAGCTTGCTGCAAACTCCGCCTTCCGGGTTCACGCCATTCTCCTGCCTCAGCCTCCGGAGTAGCTGGGACTACAGGTGTCCACCACCACGCCCGGCTAATTTTTTTTATTTTTAATAGAGACGGGGTTTCACCGTGGTTTTGATCTCCTGATCTCATGATCCGCCCACCTCGGCCTCCCAAAGTGCTGGGATTACAGGCTTGAGCCACCGTGCCTGGCCAAGAATCGATTTTTATATGGGAGGCTGGGTGTAGCTGAGGACCCTTTTAAACAAATCTGCTACACACTCATTTTTTTACCCAGGTGCAGATGAGAAGAAATACCAGGAGGACTCTGGCTAATGCTGGTAGGGCTTATAGAGAGAGGATTTTTGTGTGTGGAATCATTTTGGAGAGCAAATTCACTGCATGTCCTACAAATGAGGCTTAAACTCCAGAAAAGAGCAGCTTAGAGGCCTCTGGGTAGAATGTGACAATGAGTCCTTCATGAACACAGCTCACGGTCAGCCTTCAGGGAGATGCAGCACTCCACATGGCAGCTCACTGGTCCTGGCTCCATTCCCTGTTTTATCTCACTAGCAAGGGTGCCAGGGAAGAGAAGTCAGTGGTGGAAGGAAAAGAGAGCAGAAAGTCATTTATAAGATTTCAGATTACGTAAACTTAGTCCTACTGCCCAACTTTGAGTCAGGTGAGTGAGAAGGCCACCATGGGCCAGGGGTCATACACCTGTCACAGGTATTATTGTTGTTTTCTAGTGTGTCTGAAAATGTGCTCTCCTAATACTCTCCTCTCTTGAGATAATGAAAAAGACTAGCTTTTCTGACGGAGAGTTGGATCCATTTTATTTCATTTTATTTTTGCAGGACATGAAGTGTGAGGTTATGAAGACTGAAATGAAGAGGCAGAGGCAATACAGGTTAGATCCAGCCCCTGCCTTGAGACCATGCATAAGGGGATCCTTCTTGGCCCCTCCAGCTGTGTCCCTCCACATGGGGCAAGAATCCATGAAGTCGTGGGGATGGGCCCACCTAGCTGGCACATTCCCCCTTAGGACCACGTGGTGCACACCAAGGACACAGGACTCCTCTTCCCAGATGGCCTAAGCTCCTTCCAAGGCCTGCATAGGCAGTTTTCTACCCTGGAAGCCATCCTCCCAAGGGCAGGCCATGCTGTTGGTCACACACCTATAGGCCTGAGGGTGGTCAACAGGCAGCTGTTTACTGGGCTGGTGAGGGCAAAAAGTATAGGTGGAGCTTGGATGGGTGGAGTGAGTGAGCTCCTCCACAGTGCTGGAAAGAGAAGTGAAGAGAAGTAAGCTGGGCCTCCATGTGTATGCTTGCCTTGCAAATGTTAGGCATGGGCCTGGAAAAAGGAAACTCAGAGATGGAAGAGGTTTTAATGGTGCTTCATTTAATAAAGAATGGCATACTGTTTAAAATCCTTTCCCTCCATTTGGGTCTGTCCATCTAGATCAACAAGAGGAAAGTTACCAGGGTGAGGACTGATAAGAAAATACTATTGGCATAACTGGTGATTTACAAATAAACTCAGGAGAGTCAACTACAGGACAGAAAGAAATCAACAGATGTAACCTTGTCCAAAATCATGTCCCCAACACATACTCACCCACCTGCTCATCCATAGCCCCACATCATCCAGAGTGGGCTATGGACTGTGACCACCAAGGTTATAGATATTCTAGGTCATCGCCAACCTCCATGCTCTCAATGGTCTAAAGGATTTGCACCTCCCAAACCAGTTTCTGGCTACATGTTCCGGTTCCAATATACACCTTTTAAATTGGTTCCACTTGCTAGTAGATTTTGCTTAAGAAAATTTAATGACGATGCATAATACACACCCTTCATATAACACACAAAACCTCAGAATTGGCTTTCTTCCCTATTTTAACACATTTATTGTATTAAATTACAGTAATTCCCAAGTTCACCCCCTAAGAAACAAAACTACCTACGTCAAGCTTACTTCATAACGATTTTCTAAAGTATCAAGTCTAGACATTCCCTTCCACAGTTAAAAAGGCCGTGCGTTTACAGGTAAAACACATAGATCTTCACTGAGGCTTTTGGAAGGGAAGGGTCAAGAGTGTGTACCTCTTTCAAGGGAAGAGGAATGCAGTTGTCAAGAGAGTTGCCATACAGATGGGAGACATGTTGTTCTGGCACAATTAGACCTCAGGAGTTCAACTATGAGACATAAGAACAATTACAAAGAAGTAATGGATGGGAAGATGGGACCCAGAAAACGTACAAAGATGGACATCATTATAGGTTTTAAATGCCTCTCTTGGGTCAGAACACAAGCCATACTTTCAACAAATAAGGGAGGTGGTTGCCAGTGAAACTGGGCCATATCTGAGTAGAAAGCAAGCTTGAGCACCTTGGGAAGGCAGAGGAGCTGGGAACCTGGGGATGAGAATGCTAGGCTCTGGGCCACAAAGCCTGGCGGTGTGAAGCATTCTTCCCCTGAGCGGTTTGTTCCCGCCTACTTCATTACCACCAAAATATTCCTTACTCACGTGCCTGCCAAATCTGCCTCCAGTTACAAATGTTGGCCAACGCTTCACACTTAGAGCCCAACTACCTGGGATCCCCTCTGTTCTACCCAGTGAACTAATTCTGCTACCAAACTATCCCACACACAATGTGTCTCCTTCATTTTTTAATGTGCTCCAGGAAACATTGGGAGCAATCTTCTGGAATTTATACAACATTCCTCAAGGGGTCATTTTGAAGCAACAGGAAAACCTTCGTGAAATTCTACTAAGGAACTGGGACTGGTCCAATTTTCCTACACAAATTTTTACTAGATGGAAATCCAGAAGTTTTGGCCACTTCTATCCATCATAAAAACGCCCTTTGTTTAAACAAAGTCTCCACTGATGCATTTTCCAGCACATAAGGTAATTTTCAGTGGTGTACAAAACTCACTAGGGTCCTTTAAAACCAGGGGTGGGGAGGTGGGGGGAGGAGAAGGAAAAAAGTACCTACACAGCAGAAGCCTTTATGATCTATAACTGAGTACACACTGCATTTGCAATAATACCACATTTAACCGCCTTGGTTGTAATACAGTAAGTAACTCCCTCACAACACTGACCAGCCCACAAACAGAACCAAGAAACCTGGCAAGGAATTCTATCTGCAATAACAAACCCAACTGGCAATAAAAGCCATCTGTACAAGTGCCAATTATCCTTCTCCTCAAATGATTAGGTTCCATCTAGTTTTGCTGACAAGCAAGTTATGCCACATTTTAATAGGCAATAAAATGTATTATTAAATAATTAGTAGCTAAGAAACAGAAATTAGAGGCTACTTCCCTTCACACACATCCCCAAGTACTTCAGTCTATTGATGTAAAGCAACTTGATCCTCCAAAGAGACAGACTGAAACTTGATACAGCAGTTTACTGTGAGACAATTATGAGGCTAATGAGTGTTCACAGAGACTGAAGCAGGAAAGAAATCTAGAAAATTCCACCTGACCCTAGTTATGTCTGATCTGTAGCAGGGTCCCAGAGGAGCCAAAATTTCTTCAAACCGCTCCTTGTTCTGAGCACATTAATTAAACTGTTAAAGGTAAAGGAGTATTGATGTCTTTCCCATCTCCTCACTTCTCCCCGCAGGTAGTGTCTGGTACTTGTTCAGCCCTAAAGGTACAGTTGCACTAACTGAAAAAAGCCCCACTAAGACCAATTAAGGTCTTTACTAAGAGGCTGAAAAGAAGACAAATGAAGGCAGAAAGCCCGATTACAAGGAACCTTTGTACAGATGTAAAGCAATTACAGTGGTCCCGGGGGTAAGGCAGCATGGTTCCAGAAGCACATGATTTTACAGCCTGTCTAAACTTGGAACAATCTATCTTTTTTTAGGTTGAGAATAAAAGTGAACCCTATATTAGTGTCATATATCAGCTGCAGTGCCTGTGATTGGTTCCCCCATGCCTGCTAGAGCCATAAAGCTTCTCAAAGATCCCCAGTGGAGGGCAACACCATTATACACTCTGCTCTCACTGGCAGGGAAA
This sequence comes from Symphalangus syndactylus, assembly GCF_028878055.3. Classification (NCBI taxonomy): domain Eukaryota; kingdom Metazoa; phylum Chordata; class Mammalia; order Primates; family Hylobatidae; genus Symphalangus; species Symphalangus syndactylus. Next base: position 67,383,447 of record NC_072431.2, on the reverse strand, counting down.
AAAGACCTGCCTCATGTCAGAAGTGCTTAACAGAGGGGCCGCCTCAGCTGCACAGACACCCAAGAGACGGGCGTCCAGGAGAGAGAGGGAGGTGGACCAGGAAAGTGGTGGACAAGGATTGGAAGGGAAGGCAAAAGAGGACCTCAGGAACTGGAACTGAGAGGCACTCTCTGGAAGACATTTGAGGGGGTCGCCATAAGGAGAACAAAAAGTCCTCCCCGATTATCCTCTGGAGACACTTTAACAGCAGCCACATTTCTGTCATTAGCCCTGCTTTTGATCTCGTTAATGCCTGGCATGTCAGTGTTTCATCTTTCCATACTTGAGAAGAGCCAACAGATGGGCTCTTGGTAGAGACTCAGATGTAAAAATTTGTACTTTCTGTCGAATTTCTGGAAGTGAAACAACCAGAAAGGGGAGGAAGGGTCAGAAATTTGTGCCTATTCCTCAACAGTTTAGGATCGGAAACTCGTTAAGACAAGAAAAACTCCAGAAATCTCTCTCTCCGTGTACACACACACACACACACACCCATACGTATACACACACACACCCATACACACACACCCATACAAACACACACACACACATACACACATACACACACACACCCATACATATACACACACACACCCATACACACACACCCATACAAACACACACACCCATACACACACACCCATACACACACACACACACTCATACACACACATACACACACCCATACACACACACCCACACACATACACACACATACACACACACCCATACATATACACACACACACTCATACACACCCATACAAACACACACACCCATACACACACACCCATACACACACACATACACACACACATACATATACACACACACCCATACACACACACACACACACACACACAGCAGCCCTTTCTAATAGAAACGTAAGGCAAGCAGTACAGGAAATTTAAAATTTTCTAGTAGCCACATTAAAGAAGTGAAAAAGAAACGAAAAGTTAATTTTAATAACATATTTCCTGTAACTCAATGCATCCAAAATATTATCACTTCAACACGTAATTGGTATGAACACATTCTTAATGAGACATTTTACGCTATTTTATTGACTAAGGCTTAGGAACAGGGCGTGTGTTTTACACTTATGGCCCATCTCATTTGGACTCACCCTATTTCAAGTGCTCAGCAGCCACATGTGAGTCATAGTCACTGCCTAGGACAGTGGAGCTCTGCAGTGACTGCTGGCTGGGGATCCTGGCCCATGACTTACCAGCCATGTGATGGTGCATTAATTACTCAAGTTTTGAGTCTTCAAATTGCTCATCTTTAAGTTGGGAATAATAATAAGGCTTTACCTCACAGGATTATTGAGAGGATTAAGATAATCCATGCGAAAAGCTAATGACAAGGCCTGGGACAGAGTATGCACTTAGTAACTGTTAGTTGGAACTTGTACTATTATTTTTATAAACCAATCTCAAGTAAAGAAAGAGTTGTGATCTCCTACCAAGACATGTTTTATGAAAGCTATTAGGAAATACTCTATTTGAGGTTCCTCATTACTTTTTGTACTTACTGGAGTTGCCAAATGAATTTTAACAGTGATTTGAGATTCAAGCAAAATGGGCCTTGAAGACTTGGCCCTGTCAGTAATTGTTTCCATTATATGATGTACTAGGACTTTGTATCTGCTCTCCACAAGGAAAGCTAGACAGGGACAGGAATGTACTGAGTGAGAAACTTACATCTGCTAGAAAGATCCATGTTGCCAGACATCAGCAAATGCTATCACACTTTATGTGATTAGCAAGAACAGTGGCTTTAGGTAAAGAGCTGATAATTGCACAGATCATTTTGATTTTTGATAACTAATAACTCACACCAAGGAATGGCATTAAAAACCGGTGGCATTTAACATCCAACAGAGAAATAATTAACTTTTAAAGTTAGCCAGTAAAAGAAAATGCCAAGGCAGGATGGCGAGGCAGAGCTGACAACAAGAGAGGATACAATGGGACATTAATTAGGTACAAGCAAACATCTTCCCTAATAGCTCATGTTCTCATTCCCAAAATGTCAACAATAGATATTAACACCAGATGCTGGCATTACATCTCCCCTGACAGTGAGTCTGGGCCATGTGTGTGTGCTCAGAGAAAAGACTCAAGTGATTGAGAGGAAAAATCCGATGGGATAAAGGCTGTGTTTCCTTCTCTTAAATAATTTACAGACCCTTTATGAACGGTGGGTAATGGGAGCTTTTAGGGGACTTAACTAAAACATGGGGAAGGAGAAAGATCCGATCAAGTTAGACACTGTCCACATGTAGGATACTTGGCATATGTCCTGCTTGCCTGGAGGTTCCCTGGGTCAGCCACCCACCTGCAGAAGACTAGGAAGGTCTCCTGTGTGATATTTATAAGCAATCTTCTCTTGAGTAAAATGCAGTGAAACCACCATGCCTGTGGTTAAGGGACACAACCATAGTATTTAGAAAATTTTAGAAAAAAGAATCTCTGATCATCTAAAAAATTATTAATTTCAAATTTTTCATGCTTTGAGTCAGTGAAAAAAGAGATATAACAAATATAAGGAATTTGACATATTGCTTTGCTGAGTCCTATGCAAGCTAAGCTTAAGATACAAACAGGGATATAAATGGACAATTTACGTTCTGAACTCTGTTGGCTATGGTGGAACTGCCTCTGTTTCCAGAGCAATTGGTCAAAATCTCTCTGACTATTGGGCAGTTTTGAAAACTGGATTAGGAACCACTAATAAAAAAGAACAGACTCAGGGACAAGTGTTTGGCAGGAATGTGTGAAGAGGTAACTAATGAGTGTCACTGAATTCCACTATTAAACAGATTAAACAAAGCCTTTCCAACCTCAGGGCCTCTGCATATGCTGTTTTCTTTGCCAACAAGGAGCTTCCCCAGCAGTCTTCTCATTCTTAGCTATGTCATTCTGGTTGGCCAAATCTTTGCTTAGAATGTCACTTCTTCAATGAGGAATTTCCCATGCCTACCTTCCTAAAGTAGGTCCTACCCCACCCAACCTCCACTATTCTCTACCTCAGCCTCTTCGCTTTTTTTAAACAGCATTTATCACACTTGCGCTTATCTCATTTGTTTCTTTGCTGTACCTTAAGTTCTGAGAGGGCACAGAAGATAATCTCTGTTCTGTTTACCTCGTAGTAGGCACTCAACATGTGTTTGATGAACACTGATGAGATCTCTGCTGCCTTCTGTTGCTGCTGACTCCCTCCTTGGGGACAAGGAACACCAATAAAGATCGCAGTGGATGATGAATAATCTAGATTCACAGGCATCTAGATAACCCCTCCTGACGCTCCCTTTCAACATTCATTAAAATGGGCACAAATGAATGAGACAGGCTTTCTACCCTCAGGGAGTTTACAGTCTAGGAAAAAAAGGATTGCAGCCAATGATTAAAAAGTCATTGTACTGAGAGAGGCAAGTTAGGCCATGTGATCAATGTAGGACTCTGACTGACACTGTAAGAGCAAGGATTTTCAGAGACAGCAAACAAAAACTGACTACTGAAACAAAACACTCCCAAGAGTTGGCAGAACAGTGCAGGGGTTAAGAGCATGCGTTCTGGCTGGCTTCATGACTTACTAATTGTGACATTTTGAGCAAGTTCCTTAAACTCCTTGTGCCTCAGTTTTTTAATAAGTGTGATGGGATTAACAGTAGTATCTATGTCACAGATTGTTATGAAGATTAAATATTTGTAAAGTGCTTAGACTGATAGAAATGGTAAGCCCTCAATAAATGTTAGCTATTAAAAATAATGGTCAAGGCTGGGCCCCGTAGCTCATGCCTGTAATCCCAGCATTTTGGGAGGCTGAGACAGTGGATCACCTGAGGTCAGGAGTTCGAGACCAGCCTGGCTAACATGGTGAAACCACTGTCTCTACTAAAAATACAAAAATTAGCTGGGTGTGCTAGCAGGCACCTGTAATCCCAGCTACGTGGGAGGCTGAGGCACAAGAATCACCTGAACCTGGGAGGCGGAGGTTGCAGTGAGCCGAGATCACGCCACTGCACGCCAGCCTGGGCGACAGAGCAAGACTTTGTATCAAAAAAAAAAAAAAAAAAGGAAAAAAAGAAAAAAGAAAAAGAAAAAGTCAACACTTACCTGGTGAGGTTGTGGAGAGAAAGGTACCTTGTATATTGTTAGGAGGAATGTAAGTTGATATAGCTATTGTGAAAACCAGTATGAAGACCCCACCAAAATTTAAAAATAGAATACCATACAACACAGCAATCCCTCCAAAGAAAATGAAATTAACATCTTGAAGAGATACCTGCACCCCCATGTTCACTGCAGCACTATTCACAATAACCAAGATAGGAAATCAACCAAGTGTCCATCAGTGGATGAATAGATAAAGAAAATGTGATAATGTGCTGTAGTGTGTGTGTACACATATACATCTCCTTAAAAAAGAAGGAAATTGGCTTGGCGCAGTGCCTCACGCCTATAATCCAGACACTTTGGGAGGCTGAAGCGGGTGGATCACCAGAGGTCAGGAGTTCGAGACCAGCCTGGCCTACATGGTGAAACTCCATCTCTACTAAAAAAATGCAAAAATTAGCAAGGCGTGGTGGCGTGCGCCTGTAATCCCAGCTACTTGGGAGGCTGAGGCAGGAGAATCGCTTGAGCCTGGAAGGCAGAGGTTGCAGTGAGCCGAGACTGCGCCATTGCACTCCAGCCTGGATGACAGAGCGAGACTCCATCTAAAAAAAAAAAAAAAAAGAAGAAGAAGGAAATCCTGTCATTTGCAACAACATGGAGAACACGATGACAAGTGAAATAAGCCAGACACAGAAAAAATGTACTGTATGATCTCTTATATACAGCATCTAAAAAACAACAGTCAAAGACATAGAAACAAAAAACACAATGGCGGTTACCAGGGGTAGGGAGGAGGAAATGGGCAGATACAGGTCAAAGAGCAGAAACTTGCAGTTAAGTCTAGAGATCTAATGTATAGCAGGAGGACTCTAGTTAATATTGTAGACTGAAAATTTGCCAGGAGAGTAGATTTTAGGTGTTCTTACCACATAAAAAGGATAAATATGGAAGGTGACAAATATGTCAAATTGCTTCCCTGTTGATATGGTTGGGCTGTGTCCCCACCCAAATCTCATCTTGAATTGTAGCTCCCATAATCCCCATGTGTCGTGGGAGGGACCGGGTGGGAGGTAACTGAATCATGAGGGTAGGTTTTCCCGTGCTGTTCTTGTGACAGTGAATAAGTCTCAGGAGAGCTGATAGTTTTATAAACTCTGCACATGGTCCCTTGCTTCCCACCATGTAAGGCATACTTTTGCACCTCCTTCGCCTTCTGCCATGATTGTGAGGCCTCCCCAGCCATGTGCAACTGAGTCCATTAAACCTCTTTTTCTTTATAAATTACCCAGTCTCGGGTATTTCTTTATTAGCAGCATGAGAAGGAAATAATACACCCAGAGTAATCATTTTGGTATATATATGAAATATCAAATTATCACTATTTCACTAATTGTATGTATATCAAAACATTATGTTGTACATCTTAAATTCATACTATAAAAAAAATAGGTCTCTTCAAGGACCATGAAACTTGTTTACTAGTTAACTCCATCCAACTCTTCAACTACTTAACCCATGAATTCCAGCATTTGGCCACAGCCTGCTCACACTTTTAAATCTCCTATTGTCCTCTTGCTGTGGCATGTAGTACTGGCCATGAGCTTAACTGTCAAGCTTGCCTCAAATGCACTTCCAAACACAAACCCTAATCCAGCCTCTCCTGTTGTTTAACCTTTTGTAGTGGCTAACAGAGGACATGCAGGGTGTTCCAACACTGTCCCAGTTCTTGATACTATTTCATATTTGGTTTCCCTTCCAGAAAAGATTAACTTATAGAGGCACAGTGTGACACTTGGACTGGAAACTGGGTATTGACGTCCAGCTGATTAAGAAGCGAAATGAGATTTTTGTGTTTAAGCAATCTTTGCTATTATGTTTCTTTCAGAAATCAACTCTTTCTTAAATTCAGAGCCCCTAAAGCAATATAAAATAACTTCGGTTTGTCCACCCATCTCAAAGTATCTATTATGTTCAAGAGAAGATACCAGGCACCATGTGAAGAAAAAAAAAAAAAAGCCCAGAAAACCAGATCTCAGTCTTCAAAGGATGATTATGTTACAGTGTAACAAAGCTCAGAAGTAGCTTGCCAAAGAAGGCGCTAACCTCTGATTTTCTAAGGATCAATTACATTCTGGTTTTGAGCACAGAGATTTTAAGCATTGGAGTGCCAATGACTTAAGCCACAAAAAAAGTCCTTCAAGTACCACTGGTAAATAATCATCTTTGTGATGGTTTTTGAATTTCACTTTAATCAAATCCAGTAAGACGTTCCAAATATCATTTATCCTTTAACAATCAACTCTCAATCTCTAAATCTTGGCTTTTACTTTAATCACTTATAAAAATTCTATTATTCTAGTGCTGATTTTGGTCTGTCTTGCTGTGCACCAAGCAGCAGAATCACTAAGCCCACAGGCTGCTCTAAGTCGCACATCACCCCTCTTAAATTAGACCCAGGAAGAGGAGTGTCTGTGAGCAGAGGTCTCTGAGCCAGACTGCCTGTAAGTCTGAGATGTGCTTTGGCAAGTTACTTAGCTTCTTCAAGACTCAGTTTGTTCATTTGCAAAATGGGTCATGATAGTAGTAGTGTCTACTTCATATGGGGTTCGGAGCAATTAGATGAGTATAAAAGCATTAGAATTGTTCTTGACCTTAGTAACTCAGTTATTTTTGTTATTTAAAAAAGTTCTTAATACTAATATTGTTCTTTATCTTCTTCATTTCTTTGGCCCTCCATGACAACTATAGAGCACATATTTATTTAGACCTTAGAAAACGGTTCACCATGCTCTGTGATGAAATCTCATTAGTTCACTGCCACTTAGCTGGAATTCTTTTTTTTTTTTTTTTTTTTTTTTTTTTTTTTTGAGACAGAGTCTCGCTCTGTTGCCCAGGCTGGAGTGCAGTGGCGTGATCTCAGCTCACTGCAAGCTCTGCCTTCCAGGTTCATGCCATTCTCCTGCCTCAGCCTCCCGAGTAGTTGGGACTACAGGTGCCCACCACCATGTCCGGCTAATTATTTTTTTTGTATTTTTTAGTAGAGACAGGGTTTTACCGTGTTAGCCAGGATGGTCTCGATCTCCTGACCTTGTGATCCGCCCGCCTCGGCCTCCCAAAGTGCTGGGATTACAGGCGTGAGCCACCGCGCCCAGTCAGCTGGAATTCTTAAGTAGCCACTGCCTGCTGAGCACTGAATTGTGAGAAACTGGTGATGGGGGTGGCTCAATAGAAACAATATCGTATAACTTATCTCAAGGAGATTTAAAGGTAGTTAGACACATGTCAGATCCTCTTTTTCAGGAGTTTCTTTTATTTTTTATTAATTGACAATAATAATTTTAATCTGTGGTCTCATTTAAATGCGGAAACAATTGGACAAATCTGAATGTATAATCTTGTTTTCCCAATGGCTAGCTAGTACTATAAAGTTATTTTTAACTTTTGGGGCCTCAGTTTCCTTATATTAAAACATGGAGTAGCTCCTGCTTACAGCCTGTTGTGGTGGGGATGCAATGAGGCAGAACAGAAGTTTCTTTACTTTGACTTTGCAGCACAGGCTATAAGGTAAAGAAGAGTGAGTGACTCTGAAATCCTCCAAGGCTTTCACTTCCCTTCCCTTTGACCCTTAAACCACTCTTAAACCACTCTCTGCTCTGCTGGCTCATGTCATTATTCATGTTTCATATTTAGTGCCTACTCAAGCCTATAACTGGTGATAATTTGTTGATAAGACTCTAGAACTTCTACCCAAAGGAGCAGGAGGATGACATAAGCCAGCAGAGCAGAGAGTGGTTTAAGGGTACAGTCCTCTAGGCCAGGGTGTCATCTCCTGGAGCCATAGACTACAAGTCTCCCAGAGGGTGGAAGGAGATGTGTCCCTGCATCCCCTCCCTGACACAGAAGTGTGGGTGCTGAGGGGACTGTGCAAAGCCCTGCAAAAGACATCCCATTCGTATTCTTCTGACAAGCTAACCCCTACTCTGGGTGGATTTTAGGAAGCCAGCTGCACACCGTTGGCAAAGATGAAGTGGAGTCCCGAGGACAGATCTCTGTTGCAGGGCATCTAAGAGGGGGAAGTGTAGGTAGGTGGCTGGGTTCTCTTCTGCTTCCTGGTTTCCTGTCTGTATTATTTTATCCACTCTTATTCCAGGTGAGCAGAGAATAGAAAAGACAGAGGAGAAAGAAAAAACATCCTGAAACACTGGGAATGTTCACCCATACGTGCCCACCTTTATTAAATGGCATCTACTATATGCTTGGCACTGTACTCACAAAGATGAGTGAGGCACAAGAGCAGTCCTCAAAGAAATTATAGTCTAATGGAAGAAACAGACACACACAGGAAAGAATGTATGGACTGTGACAGAGACCTGCTTAGGTATTATGGGAAGACTTAGTGAAGGCACATACTCAAACCTAGAATTGAGCAGAAGGAGGTGGGGAGGTATCATGGAAGTTAAGGTGTCATTAAGCAGTAATACAAGAAGTAAGTTTCAGGTAAGTAAAAAGTGATTGCAGGGGACAGAGGAAAGCATCCAGGAAGAAGAGGCAGTGTAAACGGAGGCACACCGCAACATCCTGTGAGAGGTTACCAGTACCTCCGTGTGGCTGGAAGGAGAAGACACAGGCTGTTCAAACAGTCATGCACAGCGCCAGATAAAGGGACAGGAAGGAAAAAGCACGGAGATGGCATGGACTCTTGGCTGAACAGAAAGGAAGACTGCTTCATGTAGTTCACGTGGCCAGGAGGGAGGCATGTGGTCTTCTTGGGCTACTGTCTGCTCCGAGTCACAAAGCCACTTATCTCTACCTATTCAGGTTGTTTCACATGAGAGGAATGGCTTGGACACAAGAGACTAGGAAGCTTCATCTGGGGACCATGGAGCCTGGTGCAGAGTTGGGTGCCTGGTGAGTGGTCTAGTTCTTCATCCTAACAAAGTTCGGTGATTATAAAAATAAGATGATGTGGTAGGTGAAGGGTTTGTCATGAGGATGTTGTCAACCCATAGGAATCAGATTTCTAGACTGTGTCTACGGTACTAAAATAATGCAGACTTTCCCCGGGGGTAGCTCAGGAAGACAGAGAGAAATGTGTTTGCTTGCCTGGGGAGGTGAGCTGACCTGATTAAAAGAAATTTACACTGAAGGTGGAGGGGAAGAGAGTAACATGTCTAACCTCCTCCGCAAATGAGAAACTAGCCACAATGGAGGTAAGAGGTATGGGATATGGAACCCAGTGGCCTATACTTGAAAGCCTTTAAGAGGGTGTCAGATCAGACTGGCCTCAGATCGCAGCACTGAAAGCTCCTCTCATGGCCAATCCCTGTGTGAGGCCCTCATCTGTTTAGACGTCTATGTGTCACCAGTTATAAAATAAGCAGAGATTTTTAAAGACGTGATAAAAATAATCTCCTATCACCCAGGCTTATGGGATAGGATTTAAGGTTTGAAAGGTATAGTGGAAAAGCAGTGTCATATGTCAAAAACCACGTAGATTTCCATTGCTCACCATTGTAGCTCTACCACCTGACATAGTACCAGACACATAATAATGCTTAGTAAATAGGTTTTGGAAAAGCAGATCAATTTGCATGGAGGTCCATGAGCATGAGAGATGATGCACACTGGCATGTACCTGGATAAGAAGAAAAGTGATATCCTTTTGAGAATATACCAGATGACAGCCAGGTGAAAAAAAAAAAGAATGATAGACTTCTGACATAGATTATAAAACCACAGATTCAGGAAACTGGGACCTCAACTATCAGGACATCTGCTGATGGTGTCATTTAGTTAATGGCAGAGCATCAACAGGTTATCATCAGGCTTGAAGTAAATTTCAAGTCCAAAAAAACAGGAGATATAATCAGGTCTACTCCATTCTGGATCAAACAATGGCTTCTTAGACAAAACTGAACGTTTGAAGAAAGTCATGAGAGTCTTGGGAAGTAATACAAGTCTCATGACACATACTAAGGAGGGATCTAGAGACCTCAAAATATGGAGCTAAGCTTACTGAAAGGCAGATTTCATAGTTCAAAGGCTAAAACATAGTCTACTTTTCATAGTGGCAAGTTTTGGAAAGGACAATGGCTCAAGGGAATCGAGGAGCTTCAAAACTGTGAAGCTGCCCCTATAAGAAGGGAGAAAGGGCATGGTGGTGAGAAGCTACATAAATCAGGAGCTAGGCAGAAGTTTCTCTGGGTAAGCTGATTTTAAGAGGCCACATATGAAAGTTGGAAAGTGGGACACACCATCAAAGAAATTAACACTAAAAAGAAGAATGCTGGAGGAATGAAAGTTAACTTAGAAGTATCACTGAGGTTTCACCAGTGTTGACCAAAGAGGCAGTAAGCACTCTGTCATAGGAAGTTATGGCTCCAGGGCCACTTTGTGGGAAAAACTGTATGGGAGACTTTCTGGAGGGAAGTTGGATTACATAACCATCCAGTAGTCACCCAATCTTGAGATTTTGTGATTCTAAGTCCAATAAATGCTGGCTAAGTCTAAGTTATGCCACAATAGCCTTCTGCAGAATACTACACACTCTCTACAAAATTCTTTCAGACTGTGGGTAATGGGGAATAGGCAAGATCAGAAGACATCAGCATACAGTGAGAAGCTTATTGTACAGAGGGCTTTGTTTCCAAACTTCTCTGAGTCAAAGGCACATTAGACCCTGCTTTGCAAACAGCCACCTGTCTACTTATCTGAGACAAGTAATAGCATATGCTGGAAGAGTACAACAGGCGGCCAGAGGAGCCAAGATGTCTTTTCTTGCATGTTTTCCTAATTAACTATATTCTTGGATGCCTTTGAAGAAAAGAGTCCCTCCTGAAAACATCCCAGAGTTTGGAGTAAGGAAGGAGTTGCAAGCAGTAATAGTAATTCTAAACTTGTCAAATGGAAAAGCTTCACTCCAAAAAAAATGGTTTTGCAGGATGGGGTGGGGGAGACATACTGCTAGCCAAATGTCATCTTTGCTTATTCTTGATAAACTTGCTAAAATGTCTCCTAATCCTCAAAAGGTTCTAAGCCATGTTGATCATCTTTTAAAATAAGGTCACTGAATTTAGAGAGCCAAGAAGAATGCAATTCTCTGAATGTGTTAAGACCACTCAGTAAAGCAGATCTATCTAGAGTTGGACATTTTAAAAACTCCAGTTCTCATGGCCTTCTCTGAAAACCAGGTTGAGGGCACGGGACTTAGCAAAGAGGTAAGGGCTGAATTTGAACTGGGGATGACTTTCAGGACAGGGCAGGAGCTGAGGAATATGAGAAATTAGAGAAAAGTCAGTATCGGGCAATAGAAAAGATCCCCAGAATTCAGTGACAGGACAATTAGGCTCCCCTCTCTTGTGCCTTGTATTTTTTTCTGCCCTAAGTTCTCTTGACTTTACCTTGCAAATAGGTCTCATTAATTTCTATTCTGCCATGTCTGCCATATTTCCATGGTTCAGATTCTTATCTACTTGCTTTTCAAGCCCATTCACTGCACAAAAACCCAGGGCTGGGATGTTTCAGGGCGTAAGTGAGGTGTCTAGGGCACACAATTTTAGGAGACACTCATTCTCAGGGTTGTGTCAGTACTGATCCTGAACCTGCATGACCCTCAAAGTGAGTGCCCCCTTACATTTTGCACCTTAGGTGTATCTCTGGCCTCACCCTAATGCTGTTCTTGTTAGTTTCCAGAATTGAGGATGTAGCTTCAATGGGCGGTAACACTCACACCACTATGTGCCCTTCCAGGACCTGAGGTAGGGCTGCCTTTCATTTCATTTCCCAGCACTCGCAGTTACACAGCAAATATCCTCATTCCTTTCCTAACAGCAATTCTTCTAACACACACTGTTGCTTTACATAATGAAAAAAGGAGAGACTCCTCTCTTCAAAGACATTCAAGAATACAGTTAATTAGGAAAACATAATCCCCTTCACAAATGCCCTACCTTCTCTTTATCCCAGGCAAAATCCTGTAATTCCCTTAAGACTCTCCCTTGTATTCCCTTGTATCTATAAAATTTCCCTTATATGTTATATCTTAAGTCTTTCTGTTTTGAAACCACCACTTAGTGTTTCTTCCCTTACATTCCATCACACGTCTTCCAGAAGATTTATCATATAGTACTTTTAACTGTTTATGTTCTGGTGGCTTGAGGTTACAATCCAGTGGGATAGATAGTGCCTTTCCATCCATGCGTTCTCAGTGACTACCACAATTACTAGCACACAATGGGCCTTCAATTAGTGTCTGTGGAATAAATGAACATGCATTCTGTTGAACAGAAAACCACAGTATTCTTACTATTCTCCTTTAAGCAGGATTAATTCCAGAGTTCAAAGCAATAAAACGAGCCTTCTAACCATGGGAGAAGGAAACCAGACAGGTCATAACACACATGATGGGCCTATCTGTCCAGGTTGTTAACTTTACCCTTTCAGTGTGAACTGGAGAGTTCTGACAGAGCAAGTGAATATCATAAGCAAAGCTAAAGTATTTGTTAAATATCATTAATTAAGATGACTAAAGTGAATATTTAATTAATTATAATTAAAATATCATACAGAGGGAGTTTGTAGAAGCCATTTGCAAATACTTCATCTGACATTTTGGAGAGGTGTTCAATACTGCCCTAGGTTTGAGATTTGGAAGGTTCCACAAATGAGCTTAAATTTACTGATTCTGTCCACCTCCTTTCTTAGAAACAAACCTGTATTTTGGCTCTTTAAAAAACTACAAGGTCTTTTCCAACTTTAGAACAAAACACTGGCATGGTGAAATACAGAATGATCTACAGATAGCACAAGCCAAGGGAATGCCTTGTGTCAAACTCCAAATAGCACTGGAAAAAGTCTGATTGCTTTTAAGGCAAAGCTGAAGAGAATGGATAGCAAGAGGCTGCGGAGGGCAGTGTATTCTCTGTTCAGGATGCAGCTGTGTGTAAGGTGGGGTACAGTGGTTAGGAGGTGGAAGAGATCTACATCTGCCCTGTTCAATATGGTAGCCATTAGCCACATGGGTCTATTTAAATTTAAACTCATTAAAATTAAATAAAATTTTAAAATTTAGCTTCTTAGTCTCATTAGCCACATTTCAAGTGCTTGACAGCCACATGTCACTAGTGCCTCCCGTATTGGACAGTGCAGGTATAGAACACTTCCATTATCACGGGAAGTTCTACTGGGCAGTGATGGGATGAACAATGGAAATTCAATATTCTCACCCTCTGTAGCCTGATGAGCAAGGATGCCCATTTTCTGCATAGTTGATAATAAATACACACATACTCAGCATTTTCTCATCGATCTTCTGGCAAGCAAGTGACTTCCCTCCCCGCAAAAAAAAAAAAAAAAAAAAAAAAAAAAATTATGTGCCAGAAATGCTGTCATTGTAGTTTCCTTTCCAGTAAAAAATGAACATTATCAACTGAGATGCCCAGAGTTGGCTTACTTAAGAAATGTGAAGTGATAGATGGGCACTAGAAATTAGAGAACAGTTCAAAAATGAATGTGGTGCCTACAGATGACTCCAAGGCAGGGAGAGAGAGAGAGAGGAGAGGCAAAGCCCTGAACACACAGATTAGCAAAAACTGATGGGGGAATCTGGGCACTGCAGAGGCTAAGAAAGCAAGCCCAGCAGACCCAGGCCCCGAATGCATTTGATTCTAATGTGCAGCATGTTTCATGCCCTCCGGAGAGGCAGCCATGCTGAACTATAGCTGTCCCAGGCCCAAGTCTCCCATTTCAAAATGGAAGAAATCAAGAAAACCAGAACCTATAGCTGAAGTGATAACTGCCAATTAATGAATATTTCTAAGCACTTTCTCCAGCCAAACTTGCACTGCAAGTCAATAAGTTGTCCATTTCTTGCCTTTTCTATAGATCTGTCCTTACCGTTCAAATAATCAGTCACTAACAGATTCCATTCTTTAAGGAGGCAGACTGAAAATCCTAAGATCCAATCTGAAAGAGAAGCCAAGGGCATTCTTTTCGGAGCATTAGATTGGTTTCACATGAGGTGATTAGACTCTTTTCGTGCTAATTGCACTAGAAAGAACTAATTAGAAAAATCTACCATTCAGTTAATGAGAGCTGGGTCCTAACTATCTCAGTGCTTAACTTCTCAGGTAGTAAAATATCACAGTTTTTTTCATGCCCCATCTGAGAAAGTTGTCACTGTGTTAAATTCCAGCAGTCAGCCCGGGCATTAAATAGCTAAGGCAACATTTACAAAATGCCTACACATGCTATTGTTCACAGCGGCTCCGCCCATGATTTTTCACAGTTTCAGAAGGGTAAATATGATAGATCAAAGACTGTTAGCTAACAGTATATCGAATTGGTAATGAATTCTGCCCCATTCTTCAGTGCAACCTTCTCAGTGCCTTTGTGCCTTTTATGCTGCGGCCCGTTAATAATGCAGGATAAGGTATTTCACATGTAATGCTGTTACTCCGGTAAGAAGAGTTCATTAAAAAGCAATGATATCACCTGATTGAGACTCATGTCTCTGCCAAGGGTTGCAGCGTTTATTGGGAAGCTGACAGAAGGAGAATAATGAAGAGCTAATAAATCAGAGTCCCTTATTATACAATAAACTCATTATACAGTAGACATTATACAGTATACATAAACATTGGAAAAGAGGAAATCAGCCTTACTATTAGAATGAGGGCTGTTTTAAAGCTTTCTTGGAAGAGTAAGTTCAGGAGTGGGTTTTGAGTTTCATATGATTTACATATTAAGACCACATGGACATTGCAAGAACACTATTAAAGAAATGTGTCTGTAACTCAAAACTCTTCCAACACCCAAAAAAGTACTTTTTCCAAAAAGAATTTGTAGTCCTCTTGGCAGGCGCCAAAATCCTGCATGCTGCGAAATGATGTGTGAAATTAGCAGAATTGTAAATGTCAAAACTTCTCTCGATAGAATGAAATACTAGAGATTCTCTTTGTATCAGGTTCCTTAGTCCCAAGATAAAAAGTTTTCAAGAAGGCAAAGATTCACACATGTTCAAGTACCTTTGTACTGAGGATGCTGACCTTAACTCCTGAGTTTCCAAAGAGGATCAAAAATGAGAACTGAACCAACCTTCCCCAGCATCCTCTGGAAAGCACAGATGCTAGCTGCCATGTAGATATGTTCCATCCAGTGTATTCTTAATTACCTATAACTTGACTTCTTGGTGTTTGGATTAAGGACCATTTTTGGGGTTATTCTACCGCTCATTAGCACCTCTAAGCAAAAAGTGTGAAATAAGTAGTGAGATTCAGATCTTTCAGTTAACAGTTTCAGAAAAGAATTATTAGAGTTCAGAAACAAATGGTTATAAATAAGGTTTGTGAAAATTCTAGATATTACAGCTTCTAGGCATACCTCATCCCTTATGCATATATATCTTGACATTTATGCTGCATTATTAAAAAAAATTTGTACTGGTATTTATGTTCAAATCATTTACCATTCCAAAGGTTCTTAAGTTATTATGGTGTGTGTGTATGTGTGTGTGTGTGTGTGTGTTTCTCTCCACACATGGACACAGATGACAAGTCATAGGAGAGAAAAACTAATAGTGTAGTACTATGTATGCATTATTATCCCCATTTTTACAGACAAGACCTCAGAGGATCAGGTAATTTGCTTGGGATTAAACAGCTTAGTAAAAGAGCTGGAATTTCAATGCTGGCTAGTCCTGTCCTCCACTTCAAATTACATCTCTTTTCCTTTCAAAGTATCTCTGGCACTCTCAAATCTCCTTAGTGCAGTACATCAGCGGTATTTTGCTTGAACTTTTTTCAGAAGTTAAATTCTCACTAATCTAACACAGAAATGAGTGTAGATTTGAACTGAATGGTTATTCCTGTGACAGTCTAAAGTCTAATATTTACTTTATGTCAAGACTCTTCATGAACCAAAAAAATCCAGGCCCTATTCTCTACCCCACCTTGAACAATCTGAGACTTAAATCAGTCAAACATGTTGCTCTCAGTATCACAGTAAGTTACTAGCTGAACCATGAAGAAAATCTTGGATCCTCACTCCTGTGTATCATTTTAACAATTCAGTAGCTTTGCTCTTTCACATGGTCAAGAAGTGAGGTTTAACATTGGTTTAAATAGGTATGCTAGACTATCTTTTTGTTTTCATTAATTCATAATCCTTATTAATACAATAGATGGCCCCGAAGTGGAGAGGGAGAAAAATTCTCAGAAATACTGTTAACATCAAATAATTAAAAAGAAGCTACTGAAAAAGAGAGTATTACTTAAATTTCTGTGTTGAATAAATCAGCATGTTGTCTTGGATAACAGAGATTTGATGGCAATACCCAATATCCCAGTCAAATTTCTACAGATGAGAAAATAGAAACTTTCATACTGGTGCAAAGAGATAATAACAATAAGTATTTTAAAAATAGCTTTGAGATGACTAAGACATTGTTCCTTTGAATCTAATCAATATTCACAACATTGTTACTTGTTTTTAAAATGAGAAAACCAAGAAAAAAGAGATGAGGCCAGGCCGGGCGCGATGTATCACCCCTGTAATCCTAGCACTTTGGGAGGCTGAGGTGGGCGGATCACGAGGTCAGGAGATCGAAACCATTCTGGCCAACATGGTGAAACCCATCTCTACTAAAAATACAAAAAAATTAGCCGGGCATGGTGGCAGGCACCTGTAGTCCCAGCTACTTGGGAGGCTGAGGCAGGAGAATGGCATGAACCCGGGAGGCGGAGCTTGCAGTGAGCCGAGATCACGCCACTACACTCCAGCCTGGGTGACAGAGTAAGACTGTGTCTCAAAATAAATAAATAAATAAAATAAAAAAGAGATGAGGCTGGAGATGGGTTAGGTGGAACAGCCTAGTAGAGAGTCATGGTTTAAAACAACAACAACAAAAGGTAAAATAAAAAGAAGCCTGACTTCTACTGATGAGTCCTTTCCAGGAAACCACATGTCCTCTCCAGAGTCAACTAGACATGACAAAAGATACCGAAATGAGGGAATACTCATCTCTGAATTGATAACATTATTACAATTTCTCTCGGTTGTTTATCATTGAATTTCTTCTGGGCTTTAATTGGGAAGACTAAAATAACCATCTTGTATAGCAGGCTTTGGGATCGCAGGTAGAAGACATAATAACAATTATACAACGTAGGCAATCTTTTCACTAAATTTTCCTATGATCTCACAACCTTTAAAGAGAAAACTTCTTGTGAAATTTTCCTAAAAGACAGTCTTTGCTATCTGTAATACCGGCTGTTTCTAAACATCAACTGCAACCATGATACCCTTTAATAGTTAATCCTCCAACATGTAATTAGGCATTCACATGACAATCAAAACCATGACTATATTTCATGTTTGCCTTCCCTTTCAAGCCCTCTACTAGAGGGGCACTTACTCTGTCAAATCTGCTATAGTAATCAAAACATTGAAATTACTTCTTTCCACACTAAATATACTGGAACTGGTTGTTTGATTAAATGTAGAGCAGAGAGTGCAATTTGCTAAATTACAAGTATTCTGAACATGTAAATATAGTTTAATTACTGCAATTAAAGAAGATTACTGGAGATTGGCAGATGGGAATGTAATGCTGTTTTAATTAGAGTTTTTAATGCACTGTAACATAAGCATAATATTAACCCTTTATCCTAGAAGAGGTAGCTGGTCTTTGTAAAATTAGTATTTAAAAATGTATTAGAGCTAGTGTTTCACAACAAGGCCTAAATTGAGTCACACTACACTGCAAGCCCATTGTGGAAAAGAATCATAGCTTCCAATAACAGTAAACTGAGGCAGAGAGCAAGGCCTCAGGGACTAATCCTCATGGCAATGATAGACAACAGATCTGCTGGTGTCCCAACTGTGAACACACATGCTAACATGCGTGAACACACATGTGTGCATACAGAGAAACACACACCACATGGGCTATTTTTCATAAAACAAGAATAGTGCCACACTGCTAAAGACTAATGGGACTTCCCTGCCATGAAAGGTTTCATAAAGCCTGTGTTCAGCAAACACATGAAAAAGCAAGCATTTCAAAAATGCCTTTAAAAAATGCATTTATTCACCTTTGAGAAAACTATAGCACAGATGCAGAAGACACTCTACAGGGGGAGGGCAGTTTATTATTATTCACCCTCCAGAACAGTACACGCTACATAAAGTAATATTCCAGAACGTAAGAAGCAATCTTTGTCATCTTGAAAGCTATCACTTGCAACATTTTATCCATTTAAGTCAATGGCCTATTAGAAATTCTAATTGAAAGTTCAATAGTCAGCTCGGAGCCTTACAATAGAGGTTGCCTTTTGGAAAGCCATTTAAAGTCTTAATCTCTTTATCATTTGGTATTTTGAAGCCTAACTTTGTTCTTGTTAGGCAGATCAATGGCATTAATTTACAAAATGGGGGAAAATGTCACCCTTCATCCTTTAAGTCTCAGCTCAGTGAAGAGCAGCATAAGCGAATCTGATCACTGCTTTCCCATATTAGCAGCAAACGGTGCCATGGGAGGCTTGACCTACAAATTTTAATTACTGCATGAAAAATTCAGTTCCTGGAGATGAAGGGAGACTTGAGAAAAAGCAGGGGTCCACCCTGTATGTGTCTGCTGAGTTTTAAGTCTTCAAGGATTTTTAAATCGGTAGCCAATACCACAGTCAATGAAAGAGGTTTAGTAAGCTGAAGAACAAACTACAAACTAAAAAACAAAGTAAGACCAAGACAGAAGACACCAAGGCAGGTAAGTCAGCTTCTAAAGGAGAAGTCGTGTTAGAGAATATAATTTTATCTTACTGAGCAACCAGCATCTTGATGAGTCATACACATGCTTATCAATTAACAAAAAAGTTGTCAGAGGCTAATGCAACTAAGAGTTACAGCCTGAAACCCAAGTGTCCCTGCAAAAGCCAGAGAGGCAGTGTTGGTACTTGGTGGTTTCACAGCTCTGCCTCTGTTAAAAATATTCTTAGCTAAGTAGGCACAGAGTGAATAATTACTTTTACCCAAAATTAAAGAATCCTGAATGTGTATATATCATAGCTAATTGATATAATTCAAAAATAGTGCAAAACATAAAGCTAAAAGTGGTAAGTACTAAACTCACTGCCATTGCCATCAGCAAAGTCAAGGTATAGAGGCATCAGCTTTTGTATTCCAGAAGCTAAGGGAACACACTGAACAACAATCACCCTCCATGTGGGCAAACTGAAATAATGGAAAACACAGGCATTTATCAACATAAATTCTGAAATAATCATTTAACACACACCTACATATGTACTTTCAAAAGAGATTAACTACAGAGAGAAATGCTAGCAATGGTTGTCCTGTGGGAAGAGAAACATGGGGATGGGGTGGAGGGGGTGCAACTGGGACAAGTTGGTGACTTTTGCTTTTTGTAGTTTGGTACATTTTCTTTATTGTTCCATTTTATTTTATTTTTTTTAACAAATAACACGTATGGCTTTCCTAACTGTTAACAAACCAATTATTTTAAAAAGAAGTAAAGTAAAATCTATGTTTGATGTTCCAGCATAAAAGACTGTGAATCATCTTTTTAGAAAGAAAGATCTGTTTGTAACGTGAAAGATCACGATTTGTTTCAAAAATTAAGACTTCATATTTCTAGATTTTCTTAAAAAAATTATGTATTTACTTGAGATGCTTGCTGCAATTAAAGAATTGTGTGAGCTGTCAAGTCTTGGTTAATCACTTTACATATCCATACTCAATTTAACTGTGGAAGCGTTTTGCATAACTACATAAAGAGACCTGCACTATGTCACGCTCAACTGGCTTCTTCATTAATACTGCTTGATGACGGTGATAAGGAAATAAAGGCCTTGCAACAATGGATGTATGCATTTTCCACGCAGCCATACCTGCTGTTGGAAAAAACTCAGAAGTCAAACATCTTTCTGATGACTAATCATATTCATCTTTTCAGTTTCGATCTCCGTAGATCTCCATGTCCTTCTTATCCAAGAGACGCCTCACTGTCACCTCCTGACACCAACAGCTGGAATTCTGTGATGAAGTACGCTAATGAAAAAGCCATTAACATTTGTACCAAGTGCTCCTGGTCTCCTCTGCCTATGCACTTAGGTTAATAGTATGCTGGAAGGTCTCTAGAAAGGACAGACTCCTGGTTAAAGAGCTAAATAGTCACATCCCTGATAAGCCTGGCCATGGACAAAGATGGGCTGTCCCTTAAGTCAGGGCCCACTACTTCGGGGAGCAGAATCCCATGAAAGGGCTGCTTTTTGAAGGAGAGGACTAACTAGACAAAAGTAGGGAGAGAAAAGGGGCTGGCCTAAGAATTGGGCAGGAGAGAGTGTGTAGTAAAGCACATCTTTGAGCACACTTAATGGAATGTAACTTCCAACAGAGCTAAGATCCATCCTCTTGAGATTCCAGGAAAAGGCTTGGGGACGCACATAACAAAACTTAATGCCACAAAGACAGAAAGGAACACATGCTCAATATAAGAAAGCCTGAGAAACAAAAACTCAGCTTCCCTGAAGTGTGGCATTTTCAAAGCCCACACATCATAACAACTTTGAATTCTGAGACGCCTCAACAGGAAACCTCAGAGGTTCCATCTGTCTCCCTGATAAGAAGGACAGCTGAGGTACCAAGCTGCTGTCTAGAAGAGGGCTGGCAAAAATCTCAGGAACCTTGGCCCAGGAGCTAGAAATGTGCAGTTCATTCTTTCCTCCAGTCTAATTTACAGCCCTGACACTACTGTTGGCTGGTTACCAGGTCTGTCTCCATACATAAATAGAAATAAACCAACAAAAAAGTTGGCTCACCTCTCAATTTTATGTGTACTCCTAAATTTTAAAAAATCATAAGATTTATCACACAGTACCAAAAAACTCTATTTTTTCTTTGTTTTACATGACACTTTCCTACCAAAATTAAAAAGGAAAGATTGTTAGAAGGACATGGAAGTCAACAGAAGGAAGAGAAGTGAAGACACAGAAGGAGAGAACAATGAGCAAGGTGTACAATTCCTAGTTTGACTGGGCTCAGAAACCATAAGGATCTCCAGAATGGAGACAAGATGAAGGCAATCTGCCAATCAAGTCCTCCCTGATCTACTCAGAATCTGCCCTTGCCTGTACTGCATTCAGTCCTCTGCTCCCAATACTCTACACAGTGATTTAGATTGTGCATTAATCTCTGCAGATACTAGTTATGCACCTACCACTGTAAGTTAGTTACTTACTTCTCCAGAATCTGCATTTCTGTGTATCTGTTATCAATCAATCCTACTCTTTAAGATTTTACTTACCACAGGACCATCTCAAATGATGCAAGAAAAGCCTTTGATAAAATTCACCACCCGTTCATGCTGGAAATACTCACAAAACTAGAAATAGAAGGGAATTGCCTCAACATGATAAAGAATATTTATGAAAAACCTGCAGCTAACATTGTACTCAATGGAAAAAGACAAAGCTTTTCTTCCTAAGATCATGAACAAGATGAAGATGCCTGCTTTTATCTATAGCTATTCAACATTGCACTGCAAGTTCTATCCAGGGCAATTAGACAAGAAAAAGAAAGAAATGGCCTCTCTATTTGCAGACATTATTCTACGTACAGAAAATCCAAAGCTAATAAAATTAATTCAGCAAAATTGCAAGATCAACACACAAAAATCAGCTGTATTTCCTTTTTTAATTATTATTATACTTTAAGTTCTGGGATACACGTGCAGAACGTGCAGGTTTGTTAAATAGGTATACACATGCCACGGTAGTTTGCTGCACCCATCAACCCATCATCTACATTAGGTATTTCTGCTAATGCTATCCCTCTCCTAGTCCCCTACCCCCCGACAGGCCCCGGTGTGTCATATTCCCCTCCCCGTGTCCACGTGTTCTCATTATTCAACTCCCACTTATGAGTGAAACATGTGGTGTTTGGTTTTCTGTTCTTGTGTTAGTTTGCTGAGAATGATGGTTTCCAGCTTCATCCATGTCTCTGTAGAGGACATGAACTCATCCCTTTTTATGGCTGCATAGTATTCCATGGTGTATATGTGCTACATTTTCTTTATCCAGTCTATCACTGATGGGTATTTGGGTTGGTTCCAAGTCTTTGCTATTGTGAATAGTGCTGCAATAAACATATGTGTGCATGTGTCTTTATAGTAGAATGATTTATAATCCTTTAGGTATATACCCAGTAATAAGATTGCTGGGTCAAACGCTATTTCTGGTTCTAGATCCTTGAGGAATGACCACACTATCTTCCACAATGGTTGAACTAAGTTATACTCCCACCAACAGTGTAAAAGTATTCCTATTTCTCCACATCCTCTCCGGCATCTGTTGTTTCCTGACTTTTTAATGATTGCCATTCTAAATGGCATGAAATGGTATCTCATTGTGGTTTTGATTTGCATTTCTCTAATGACCAGTGATGATGAGTTTTTTTTCACATTTGTTGGCCTCATAAATGTCTTCTTTTGAGAAGTGTCTGTTCAGATCCTTCACCCACTTTTTGATGGGGTTGTTTCTTTCTTGTAAATTTGTTTAAGTTCTTTGTAGATTCTGGATATTAGCTCTTTGTCAGATGGATAGATTGCAAAAATTTTCTCCCATTCTGTAGGTTGCCTGTTCACTCTAATGATAGTTTCTTTTGCTGTGCAGAAGCTCTTTAGCTAATTAGATCCCATTTGTCCATTTTGGCTTTTGTTGCCATTGCTTTTGGTGTTTTAGTCATGAACTCTTTGCCCATGTCTATGTCCTGAATGGTATTGCCTAGGTTTTCTTCTAGGTTTTTTATGGTTTTAGGTATTATGTTTAAGTCTTTAATCCATCTTGAGTTAATTTTTGTATAAAGTGTAAGGAAGGGGTCCAGTTTCAGTTTTCTGCATATGGCTAGCAGGTCTTCCCAACACCATTTATTAACTAGGGAATCTTTTCCCCCATTGCTTGTTTTTGTCAGGTTTGTCAAAGATCAGATGGTTGTAGATGTGTGGTGTTACTTCTGAGGCCTCTGTTCTGTTCCATTGGTCTATATCTCTATTTTGGTACCAGTACCATGCTGTTGTGGTTATTGTAGCCTTGCAGTATAGTTTGAAGTCAGGTAGCGTGATGCCTCCAGCTTTGTTCTTTTTCCTTATGATTGTCTTGGCTATACAGGCTCTTTTTTGGTTCCATATGAACTTTAAAGTAGTTTTTTCTAATTCTGTGAAGAAAGTCAATGGTAGCTTGATGGGGATTGCATTGAATCTATACATTACTTTGGGCAGTATGGCCATTTTCATGATATTGATTCTTCCTATCCATGAGCATGGACTGTTTTTCCATTTGTTTGTGTCCTCTCTTATTTCTATGAGCAGCGGTTTGTAGTTCTCCTTGAAGAGGTCCTTCACATCCCTTGTAAGTTGTATTCCTAGGTATTTTATTCTCTTTGTAGCAATTGTGAATGGGAGTTCACTCATGATTTGGCTCTCTGTTTGTCTATTATTGGTATATAGGAATGCCTGTGGTTTTTGCACATTGATTTTGTATCCTGGGATTTTGCTGAAGTTGCTTATCTGCTTAAGGAGATTTTGGGCTGAGATGATGGGGTTTTCTAAATATACAATCATGTCATCTGCAAAAAGAGACAATTTGACTTCCTCTCTTCCTATTTGAATGCCTTTATTTCTTTCTCTTGCCTGACTGCCTAGCCAGAACTTCCAATACTATGTTGAATAGGAGTGGTGAGAGAGGGCATCCTTGTCTTGTGCCAGTTTTCAAAGGGAATGCTTTCAGCTTTTGCCCATTCAGTATGATAGCGGCTGTGGGTCTGTCATAAATAGCTTTTATTATTTTAAGATACGTTAAATCAATACCTAGTTTATTGAGAGTTTTCAGCATGAAGGGGTGTCAAATTTTATCGAAGGCCTTTTCTGCATCTACTGAGATAATCATGTGGTTTTTGTCATTGGTTCTGTTTATATGATCGATTATGTTTATTGATTTGCATATGTTGAACCAGCCTTGCATCCCAGGGATGAAGCTCACTTGATTATGGTGGATAAGCTTTTTATGTGCTGCTGGATTTGGTTTGCCAGTATAGATCAGAGCAGAACTGAAGGAGATGGAGACATGAAAAAGCCTTCAAAAAAAAAAAATCAATGAATCCAGGAGCTGGTGTTTTTGAAAAGATTAACAAAATAGATAGACCACTAGCCAGACTAATAAATAAGAAAAGGGAGAAGAATTAAATAGACAATAAAAAATGATAAAGGGGATATCACCACTGAACCCACAGTAATAAAAACTACCATCAGAGAATACTATAAATACCTCTATGCAAATAAACTAGAAAATCTAGAAGAAATTGACAAATGCTGGACACATACACCCTCGCAAGACTAAACCAGGAAGAAGTCAAATCCCTGAATAGACCAATAACAAATTCTGAAACTGAGGCAGCAATTAATAGCCTATCAACCAGATGGATTCACAGCTGAATTCTACCAGAGGTACAAAGAAGAGCTGGTACCATTTCTTCTGAAACTATTACAAACAATAGAAAAAAAGGGACTCCCCACTAACTCATTTTATAAGGCCAGCATCGTCCTGATACCAAAACCTGGCAGAGACACAACAAAAAAAAGAAAATTTCAGGCCAATATCCCTGATGAATATTGATGCAAACATCCTCAACCAGCTGTATTTCTACACATCAGCAATGAACAATCTAAAAAGGAAATTAAAAAAATAATTCAATTACACTAGTATCCAAAAAGAATGAAATATCTAGGAAACAATTTCACCAAAAAGGTGAAAGACTTGTATGCTGAAAATTATAAAATAAACATTACTAAAAGAAATTTTAAAAGACCTGAATAAATAGACGGACACCCTGTATTCACGGGTTGGGAGACTTAGTATTGTTAAGATGTCAGTACTACCCAAGGTAATGAACAGATCCAATGCAATCTCTATCAAAATTCTAGTGACCTTTTTGCAGAAATGGAAAAGCTGATCCACAGATCTGTATGGAATTGCAATGGACCCTCAATTGCCAAAATAATCTTGAAAAAGGAGAAAAAAGTTGGAAGACTTATACTTCCTGATTTCAAAACTTAATTACAAACCTATAGTAATCAAAACAGTGTAGTACTGACATAAGGATAGACACACAGACCAATTAAATAGAATTGAGAGTTGAGAAATAAACCCGTATGTCTATGGCCAACTTATTTTCAACAAGACGCCTAAGCTATTTAACAGGAAAAGAATAATCTCTTCAACAGATGATGCTGAGACAACTGGATATCCATATACAAAAGAATGAAATTGGACCCCTACCTCATATCATCTACAAAAATTAATTCAACATGGATCAACAGCCTAAATATAAAAACTAAAACCATAAAACTCTTGGAAGAAAGTAAAGTGGTAAATCTTCATGATCTTGGATTTGGCAATAAATTCCTAGATGTGATATCAAATGCATGAACAACAAAAGAAAAAACAGATACACTGGACTTTGCTATGTTCTCAATATGTTTCTCAAAATTCATGTTGAACTTTAATCTCCAATGCAATAGTTTTAAAGGTGAGGCCTTTAGGAGGCGGCTGGGTCATGAGGGCTCCTCCCTCTTGAATGGGACTAAGGCCTTTATACAAGAGGCTTCACACAGAGTTTGGCATTTTTGCTTTTCCACCACTTGGACACAGCAACAAGGTGCAATCTTGAAACAGAGCGAGCACCCCACACCCAACAGCAAATCTACTGGCATCTTGGTCTTGGACTTCCCAGCCTCCATAACTGTAAGAAATAAATTTCCTTTGTTTATAAATTATCTAGTGTCAAGCAGTTTGCTACAGCAGAATAAACAGACTAAGACTTCATCAAATTAAAAACCTTGTGCATCAAAAGGCATTAATTATCAAGAAAGTGAAAAGACAACCTAGAGAGTGAAAATCTTTGCAAATCATATGTGTCTAGTATCCAGAATACATAAAGAATGCTTACAATTCAATGACAAAAAGACAAACAACCAAATTCAAAAATGAGCAAAAAACCTCAGTAGACATTTCTCTAAAAAAAATACATAAAAATGGCCAGAAAAAATGAAAAGATGCTCAACATCATTGGTCAAGAAAATGCAAATCAAAATTACAATAAGTTACCACTTCATACCCATAAGAGTGGCTATTTTAAGAAAAAGGAAAATATCAAGTGTTGGAAGTGATGTGGAGTCATTGGAACCCTCATATATTGCTGGTAGGAATTTGAAATGGTTCAGCCACTCTAGAAAATAGTTCGGCAATCTTCAAAAAGTTAAATGTAGAATTATCATATCGCCCTGCAATGCCACTCCTAGGTATATATGCAAAAGAACCAAAATGAGGTACATAAATAAGTATATGTGACACATGTTCATGGCAGTATTGTTCACAATAGCCAAAAGGTATAAACAGCCCAAACATCCATCAGCGCATGTATGGAGAAACAAATCATGCTATATACAAATACTGGAGTATTATTCAGCTATAAAAAGGAGTGGAGTAATTATACACACATACATGGCTGAACCTCCAAAACATTATGCTAAGTGAAAGAAGCCAGACAAAAAAGGTCACATAGTGTATGATTCCAAAATAGATAAATCTGAAGAGACAGGGCACAGATCAGAGATTACCGGGGACTAAGGGCAATGGGGAGGAAGGGATAGGTACAGACTACTTAATGGGTAAGGGGTTTTACTCTGGAGTGATGAAAATATTTGGGAACGAGATAGAAGCTGTGGTTGTAAACACCATGGATATACTAAATGCTACTGAACTGTTCACTTTAACATTGTTAATTTTATATTACGTGAATTTCACCTCAAATTATCTTTTAAAAGAAATAACTTCTTTTCCATTCTCTTAAATCTTGCATCATAAACTGTTGGTTTAAAATCATTCTTTACTGCTGAATGTGGTTAATTTTACTTATAGCTTATTTGCTCTCTTTGCACAGAAACTTCCTGAGGGTAAGGTCTACAACTTCCAAGCATCTAGCCCACCAGCTTAACCCAATAGGAACAAAAAGTTATTCAAGTGATTCTTACATAAACTTGCAGTGTGATCTTAAAAAACAACTCACTCTACTGGGCGTGGTGGCTCACACCTGCTCTCTCAGCATTTTGGGAGACAAAGGTGGGAAGATCATTTAAGGTCAGGGGTTCAAGACCAGCCTGGGCAACAAAGCAACAAAGCAAGACCTTGTCTCTATTAAAAAAAATAATAATAAACCAGGTGTGGTGTTGCACATCTGTAGTCCTAGCTGCTAAGGAGGCTGAGGTGGGAAGACTGCTTGAGGCCAGGAGTTCAAGACTGCAGTGAGCTATGATCATTCCACCATACTCCAGCCTGGGAGACAAAGCTAGACTCAGTCTCAAAACAAACAAGCAAAACCACACACAAACCAAACACCCCTGTATTTTAGTTTCCCAAGCTGAAAGGCATTTGGTTCTCTGGAGTAGAAAATATATGCCTATTTTATTAAATCTAATATATTAGAAGGTAGAAGGGGTCCTGCTGTCTAATTTGTCAGATAAGAATCCTAAAGTAGAGCTTCTCTCCACCATTGTGGTATTGAGGCACAAACAAGGCAGTGCTGAATTCAGTGGCTGGGACCAGGAGTTCCATGGATCCAACTGGGGGATAAGGGAGCTCTTTTCAATATTCAGAAAGGCCTAACCACACATGCCTCCACCAAGGCTACAGGAGATACCTCAGTACCAAGTATTTTTGCTTCAAGCTGGAAAGATGCCCCATGTTGATGACTGTGTAGATCTCAGTAGAAATACAAAGAAAATGATAAATGTTATGACAAATGTGGTTCAGTTGACAACATATTACAAAAACGGGGAGTCTAAGGAGGGGATGAGGAATAGAAAGTTTTTGCAGGAAGATGGCTTAGACTAACCACACCTGTATTGCATTTTGAGGGATGATTATGCCCAGAACATCCAAATCCATGGATTACAGGATGCGGCTGTACTAGCTGTGCATCTTATTAAGAAAGAAAAACGTCAAATAAAGAATCAGAGGTTACAAAAATTCTGAAAAGATGTTACAAGTTACCTTCTGCCACAGCCTAAATACCTAGAGCCCCTTCCATGTCTGGAGTACTATTCTCAAGGCAAATTTCTTTGGAAGAATAGATCTGTACAATGTCATATCTGAAGAACGTTCCTCATTTCTTTTTCCATTCTATCCAGCTCCCCAAAAATTCATGCAAAGGCTGATAAATAGGCACTTTGAGAAGAGCTGCTCCTGGGGTTACTCTAGAAGCTACTGCCCTTTAGACAAATTCAGCAAAGTAGTGCTTTCTGAAGGTGGGAAGACACGGAACTGGAAACATAAAGACCTCCATTTAAAAATCCATGGATGTCTTCATTATGTAAGAACTGAGTGGCCAGGCATGGTGGCTTACACCTGTAATCCCAGCACTTTGGGATGCCAAGGCGGGCAGATCACCTGAGGTCAGGAGTTTGAGAGCAGCCTGGCCAACATGGCGAAATGCTGTCTCTACGAAAAATACAAAAAGTAGCCAGGCACAGTGGCAGGCACCTATAATCCCAGCTACTTGGGAGGCTGAGGCAGGAGAATCACTTGAATCCAGAAGGTGGAGGTTGCGGTGAGCCAAGATCGTGACACTGCACTCCAGCTTGGGTGACAGAGCAAAACTCTGTCACACACACACAAAAGAACCAAGCATACCTTTCATGCCAAGTGCCACCCGTGATTATGTTTTTACAATTATTACCAAGAACTGTGATACGGAGATCGTTTAAAAGCCTCAACAAGCATGCCAATGTGACTTGAGGATTCAATGTCTCCTCATTGTTGCCACACTCATAGGCACACTTGTTTACCTTATGTCAAGGGAAATAAATGTCCAACCTTACTCAAAGAAACTACTTAGAGTAAAATAGACTTGATCTCTTAGAAGTGACCATGGATCTCAGGTTCCAGTAAATCAGAAAGATGATCCATAAAGCACACAGTGCCTGGGCCTCTACTGTCTTCTAGCGAATAAGGTAAACCAAACCTAGGGCCATGACCAACCTTGGCCCAAGTCAGCTGGTCTCCAGGTGTATATCTATTTCCTTTGTGTAACTGTGAGTCAGAGGTCACTGTGAAATTAGGTAAGAAGGACGATTAAGCAATGTTGAAGGAGAGATTCCTAGGAGTTTTCATGTGCTGCTGTGTGTATGTGCAAGTGTGGAAAGGTAAACGCATGGAGTAAGGAAAACCCCAAAACTGGTGGGACAGAGATTAGGTGGCTGAGGCAAGTGAAGAGAGGCTGCCTTGGGAGAAGTGGAGAGGGCCAATCAGGCCCTAGGAGACAGGCTGGAAGTGGGTAAAAAGCCTGGAAAAGGCCTATGGGAGAGGACAGCAACATCCGTTCCCCTTGGGTATGGGTGGAGAGGCAATCAGGAAAGCCTTGGGAGAGCACATCAGCAGCCCCTGGGGAGCCTCCTGGAAAGGACTCTTCCAGGGACAAAAAAAAAAAGTTCATCCTGGGGTTGTGATTGTCTCTCTAGGTCAACCTGCTGTGCTGACTTGGAGGCTGGTCCCCATCAGCAGGGCAAAAAGCAGGCAGAGAAACTGAAGACTCAGTGACTAAATGAATTAAAGAGAAAACATGTGCAAAATGAACAGTTTGATTGCTGAGTCACCAAGGGAGGGGCTTCAGAGCTGAGGCCCGTGGTGTAGTTAGATGCCGACAGATGGCTGGTGCTGGCAGGGCTCAGAGGTGGGATGCTTGCCTCCACCGGACTGGATTCATCCCCACAGCAGCTTGACAAGGCTTGCCCTCTTTTCCTGCCTCCTTTCTCAGGTGGGTCTGATGGCTCTGAACTTGTCCACATGCAATATGCAAGGTCAAATAGCAATTCCCTTGCAGAAGGGGTGACTAACATCCAGGACTCTGATTTCTAAGTCTAATTTTTGAGAATCTGATTGGGGGTGGGGTTGGAGTGACCAGGTTCTAGTTGTCTAAACTTAATCACCCTAAAATATCTTCTTATTCTAACTTGTGAATATATTCTCCATAACAAGACTCGGTTCACCTTCACTTTTTGTCATTTCATTTAAGTAAATAGTAGCCATTGCTACGCCCACATCTAGGACACACTGGACAGGAGTGAAGAAGGGGGAGGCATAATATATGCCCACCACTCTTCCTACGAATTCCTATTGTTTAGGAGAGTGGGTTTCAAATTTTGTACTTCTTTACATAAGAAAAATATTTTAAGTAATTTCTTTTTTTCAGTTTTATTTTTATATTTGTTTGAGAGACAGGGGCTTGCTCTGTCACTCCGGCTAGAGTAAAGTGGTGCCATCACAGCTCCCTGCAGCCTCAAACTCCTGTTCTCAAGAGATCCTCCTGCCTCAGTCTCTCAAAGAGCTGGGATTACAGGCATGAGCCACAATGCCTGTAATAATTTCTTAAGCTTCTCTGGGTGACTAGCTGTGAGGACAAGAAACCTCACTCCTTCCAGCCTCCCACTTCTCTTCTCTGGAGAGAATTCCAGACATTCTCAGAAATTCCAGAATTCCAGAATTCCCAAAATTCCCTTAGCACTGGAATAAGGGCAAGATGCAGTAACGAGAGAAGGGACAATTGGACCCTGGGCTCATCTCTCTAAGTTGTGTGGGTTTTCACTGGGCCTCACTTTCCTCTTCTGGAAAATGAGAAGGTAAGCCAGAGTGGGCTTTCGGGTCTTTTTGACTCTAAAATTCTCAACTTCCCCATAAGCAAAGACAGAGAATGACTGTAAGTCTTTACTCATAAAACATGAAGAAAACTAAGAAAAAATATACACATAGCAACTGCATTAAGTCTCACCACATGGCAAGGTGCCATTCCCCAACTTTTCCTCAATAACATTTTCTCACATCATCTCT
Organism: Symphalangus syndactylus; assembly: GCF_028878055.3. Classification (NCBI taxonomy): domain Eukaryota; kingdom Metazoa; phylum Chordata; class Mammalia; order Primates; family Hylobatidae; genus Symphalangus; species Symphalangus syndactylus. Next base: position 67,352,336 of record NC_072431.2, on the reverse strand, counting down.
AGTGCTCTTCCTAGGAAAGTTTCAGTGTCAAGTATGACTTACTTTCTTAGACCACACCAAACCTGTCAATTTCATAGACAATATATACAGGATCCGGGAGGCCAACCCTGTAATTATTATTTTTTTTGAGACAGGGTCTTGTTCTGTTGCCCAGGCTGGAGTGCAGTGGTGTGGTCACAGTTTACTGTAGCTTTGAACTCCTAGGCTCAAGCGATCCTCCCACCTCAGCCTCCTGAGTAGTTGGGACCACAGATGCACACCACCACCCCACACAGCCAATTTTAAAATTTTTTGTAGAGATAGGGTCTTGCTATGTTGCCCAGGCTGGTCTTGAACTCCTGGGCTCAAGCAATCCTTCTGCCTCGGCAATTTTTTTTCAATGAATACAAAAATATTTGCAGTGATAGCTTCATCAGATAGTTGTTCTCATATACTAATTTGGCCAGAATATTTTTATACTAGTGATTGACAACATTCATAAGACCCAAGCCCTCATCTGCTGAGAGCCAACACAACTGTTTCTACCACGACTTGATTCCATTTAGAAGCCAAATCCTTTTACATCATTTTCCAAAATGTACAGCCTAGTTTTCATGTTCACATCTGCTATCATCATCACTTTCAGACAGGTCTTAGCTGATGATGCCAAGGTTCTCCCCTTGGTTCCCAACCAAATCTGAGTGTTAACAAATAGCTCCTCTTTTGTCCAAGGCTCCAAACGGAGGAGGAGGCCTGCCGTTACGCCTATCCTCCCACTGCATGCAACATAACTGTGCCATTTCCTCACCTTGTAGAACATTTCCTCCTTGAATTTTCAGCTAGAAGTGGTGGCAGAGTAATAGACTCTGTGTTCATTTTATTGAATCACCTATATTTAATTGGGAAAATGGGTTGTTGTAACTCTGTCAACAGGACATGTTCAATTACACTGTGTAGCCATTTTTCTTCAGAAGGCATTACCATCTGGGCTAAGCAGTTAAATAGGCACAGCTACATGATATTATAGCTAATGAAATTAAATGTGGTACAAATATATACATGGCACAAAGAATTCACATTTATCTCTTTAAAAGGATTTTCCTTGTTGAAAAATAAGATATGTGAGTTGCAAGATCAGGATTGTGGCATGGTTGGCTGGCTTTATGGCTTTCCAAACAACAGAAGTGATTATTCAGTTCACATCTAGGTCAAACAGAAGAATTTCCTCTTTAGAAAATCATAACCCATTTTCCCCTTTAAGAGGTCTGCTTCCTCAGTTTGCCCTGCAATTACCCAAAGCTCTTGGCTACAGTAGCTGACCCTGACTCTACATCTATCTTTATCCTTATCGCCAAACCCTTTAAACCTTCCAATACCACTTCATGGGGGTGACAAGGCATACATCGGGCCACAAACATAAAGACCCTGGCACAGAATAGACACCCAATAGATATTATTTCTTTCTACCATCCATCTCCTTTCTACTTACTTTGCCTGTCTCAGCCTCTGAGTTGGGTTGTGGACTGGCCTCACCTGCAAACTTAGGTCTGCCTGTTTTGAGCGAATGCTAACTGTAGAAACCAGGCAATTTCAGCTCCACCCTCACATATGTACAGACATCTGTTGTTTTTGTCACCTCCTCCTCTCAATCTTCTTAGTAAAATAGTATCCTAACTTTCCTTTGGGAAATATCCCTGCTCCTACTTTCAATTTCTGTGGGATAAACTCCAACTCCAGTTTCAGAACCGACTCTAATTGGTTTAAGCCAGGAAAGGGAGAGGGATATGTTGCTGGGAGGCCCCCATCTGGGGCCTGAGCTTGGAATTAAATCAGAGGAAGGCAACACACATGTAAAGTGCTGAGAGTGGAAGGATGAAGAGAGCTAGGGCTTTGTGCCATCACTTGTGGCTCTGGACATAAGTGGAGCCAGGATTCAGCATTACCTGCCCCTGTACTATCTCCCACAAATGCACTGGTATCCGTACAGGGCATTCCTGGTACCAGCATCTGCCTGAGCTTGCAGGCAAGCTCTGGAACTTTGAGCCACTGTGTTGGACTGACTCTCTCGACAAAATGGGCCTATTTCTTTGGTTTGGTCCTCTTAATCAAAAAACAAACAAACAAAAAACTATGACACACTTTCACTTGCTCGATTCTCATTTTAAATACTCACCAGTAGAGAGGCCATAAAATTGAAACAACAACGCATTTGACTTCCAGTAGGCATTCAGTTAGTATCACCAAAGCCATCTTTCTTATCACCACCAGGCATGAGGCTAACAGGTAAGTGATCACCTTTTCCCAGGGCTCCACATAAAAAAAGCTGGGTGTTTGGCATGTAGGAGCTACAGGATGTGTGGAATAACATCCAAGGGCTTTGAAGAAAGATTTTAAACCATAGCATATAGGCCCTTTTTGACAGTAGAATAGCCTTGTTCTTCCATTTCATCTGCAGAATCACCATTCCCATTTTCGGACAATGTAGCAGTTGAGCAATTCAAAATAGTTCATTTTATAAAGAATTTCCTAAGCCTCACTCACATAAATATACTATAATGTATTTTAATTTATAAAAATTATGCCTATAAAGAATTTTATTTTTTCCCTCTTAAAAAAGTCATAAATGCAAGCAGAGTTTACACAAATAAAGGGCAGTTTTGCTGGTCTTCTAAGTCTTCCTGTAAAGCCAAACTGTTAAAACCAGACAATCATATTAGATCTAAAGAGGAATTCTGTCTCTTAAGTAACCTTTTGAATTTAGTACAGTTGTTAAATATCCCTTCTAACTTGGGGATTAAAATGCTAAATACAAAATAATTCAATTTTTTCTCACTTGGACTGACCAAGTAAGTTTTCCAGGCTTCTTGGGAAAATATTATTTTCATAAAGAGTATATGAAACAGATAACTTCATTATCAACATGCTTCATAAACTATAGGGTACTATTCTCGGGGCGGGAGGGACATATAATAATAAATTCACCTGACCATAATCTCTTTTTGTGACATGATTGTATGTTTAACGAATACGTGTCAAGAAACCAGTGTTTCACTTTAGACATGTCCCAACTGCCTGCAGCATATTTATCTGGTCAACTACATTTTTCCCCCATCTATAAATTTTCTAACTTAGAAGTGCATGACTTAGTCACTGTGGTTAGAAATGCTGTTTTTTTGTGTGTGTGGGAGGGAGGAGAGGGGAGTAGAGAGTATCTGGGAGTACACCCAAAGGTGCTCCAAACTACCAAATCAATTTAGTGAGTTGTAACCAGAATTTTTAAAATAATGAAATCGCTTTAAGAAGATCAGAGTGCATATGCTTCCTTACTTTCTATTCACAATTATTTAAAACAACACTGCCAACATTTATAATGATATTTAAAGGAGGCCAACAAGATTCCGCCAAATAGAGAAAAGAAACGCTCAGGGAAAAAGAGACCTAACACAAAGCTATTCTAATATGAAAATATGCTGAATTTTGGTGTTGGGATGTTTCGAAGGACATTCTATATTAAGGAAAGCACCATTGCTTAGGGGTTAAGAGCAAATGTGTTACAGTCAAACAACCATGGACATGTATGTCTGTTGCATCATCTCTACCTTTTACTAGCTGGGTGACCTCTTCACTCCTCAGATTCCCAACCTTTCAAATGGGAGTAATATTACTTATCTCACAAAATTGGGAAGATTAAACATGATAACATGGGTAAAGCACTTAGACTGGTGCTTGGTAAGTAGTCATTCATTTGGTAAATGTCATCATGTTGTTAAGATACACTAGCAAGGATACAAATTAAAGCAGCTATTGTAAGGTGTTTACTGCCTGTGGTCACTCAGTTGGTGTCACTGTTGATTTCTGGGGTCCTTGTCATCCTATCCCTGGGGAGAGATGAGATGGACAGACAAGAGCCTGGTCCAACTGCACTGACTCCTCCTCCTTTCCCCATCCTACTGGAACCATCAACGCACAGCCCCTCCCCGCTCCTGAAATGAGACTTCAAAACGGCCCTTCCACCTCTAAAACTAGCATCCCAGGGGAACCTGGAGCCTACCTAGTGCCAGCCTTGGTCAACATCCACCATTTCTTCTTCCCCTTTTCTTCCAAGGCACACTACCTCTGCCTTGCCTATCCCTGCTGAGTTTCATTCGTTGTTTCATGTTGGACTAGAGTACTTATTCCTTGAAGACAAGGACTGGGTCCTAATTGTCTTCCCCAGTGATGTAGTACACACAGTAGGAGTTTAGTAAATGTTTGCTAAATGAATAAAATAAGTAAGTGTTCTGAATCTCACTTCAAATGAGCTGCCTGCTTAGTGATCTCCATAAATGCCATGATCCAAAATAAAGACAGATTTAATACATGCTGGTAAGTCTGGCTTCTGTATATGTACAAAGACTGTGAATTTTACTTTTGTAGAATCTTCTATCCCAAATGTGAAGGTGGCTTGCATAGTCATACCCAGGTTTTATAAGTGACATGTATCCCTTCTCAACACAAATGTAAGAGTACAAAGATGATACTGGGGCGGCATGAAGAATGCTCTTTTCTGTACCAGTAGCTTCCCGAAGATGATACTATAATGACCTCTGTGACTTAAAGTTTAAACTTAGGTTCACGGAAACAAAAGTACCAATAGGACAGGGTTTCTAACTAACTGCATATATTACAGATCTTAAGGACAATAAAAAGAAACAGTCTGCATCCCAAACTTGTCTCATGCCTCCAGTTCACCTAAAGCAACGTGGAGATTGAATAATTAATAAATGATTAAAGTGCTCAGGGACAGTGGTATAAAATGCATAGCTAAGTAAGTCTTAATGAGCAAGTTTAGGACAATTTGGTCTATGAATGAGAGATAATTTTGTTTTGTTCATTCATTCATTCATTTACGTATTCTTTTGTCTGGCTTCTCCAGTAAAATGTAAGCTTCATAAGGGTAATTTTCAAAGGCCAGCTACTTGGACCAGATGGAAGAATGTGATGAAGTCACTACCATGTAATTTATCAAGGTTGTTTGTGTTAGTGTCTTCCAGAACCTCATCCCAAACCTACTCATTCAAAGGACATTTGCTCCTAAGGTGTTGGATGTGCTGAGCCCTGAGGAAACCAAGAGGAATCAGTAAGGACTGAGAAAATACACCCTTTGAGGTTTGCTGAGACCCTAATTTGTTTCGACTAAAACCCCCACAATACTGAACACACAGGAGAGACTTAGCAAACACTTTTTAATATACACAGGCTTTCCCGACTGCCATTACTGCTCCCTGTCTCACTACAGTAATCCTACGTCGTGATATACTCCAAAGTATTTATTTTTAAAAATCTCACCAATTTTGCTGGGTTGTGAAACTCCTAAGGAAAGGAGGGTCAGGTGCTATGAACATTTCTGTTCTGCACCCTCACCTGTCTCCTTTCATTAAAATAGACGTGCAGATCTGAAATGGGATCATTATCTTCAGTGGATACATTTGGCAGCATCCCCCAACTTGCAAATCCCTCAGCTTATTTAAATAACACAGAGTCTGAAGATTAAAGCTGCCTTCTGTTTGGGAGACAGCAGCAGGGAGATCACTCAGGCCTCAATATTCCTTTCAGTAGTAACTTGATGCATCATTTTTTTTTGCACTTTATTATATCCCACCATATTTTATTTATTTAAATGTCAGAATCTTTTGCTGACATGGCAAGGCAGAAGCAGATATGTTTTGTAAAACTTAAATGGACTGGTAAGTGGACGCTTGTTCTATAAATCTTTAAAATGTTAGGTTATTCCTTAGAAACCACTTTTACAAGACCCGCCATCTTGCTTGAAAAGAGATAGCACATAAAATACTCACTTTCCTTCCCAGCAGCACCAAAATGACATCAATGGGCACGGTGTATTTTCATGCAGAATAAATACAAAGTTCAAATCAAACACTAGGTACCTAATGCAGCAGTTCTGCTGAGAGGTTGATGGTAGTAAAATGTAATGAGAAGTGGGGGCTGCATTTCAGTTCTCTAAACACTTCCTGGCAGAGCTATACAGTGCCTTCTGAAATTCTTGGAACCCTCCTCTGCCTCCTCTGCAGCAAACAGCCCTCAGGCCTCTAGAAGCCCTCTTCCTTGATTCATGTGGTCTCAACACCCACACTGCTAGACAGAACTCATGGTCCCAGTGCTTAAAGAATTAACAGCATGGGGCAGAAGGTGGTAGTAGGATGTCTGAAAGACTTTCCCAATCTATTCAATTAACCTGATATGACAGCTTAACATGCCTTTCCTTCTGAGCCTCAAGCTCATCGTTTTAAAACTGTTAGGTTTGTAGGTTCTTAAGGTTATCAGTGGGCTGTTATACTGTGAAACTTTCCTAACAATGCTTCATTCTCTTTCCCTGGATCCTCTTGTCTAGTCGGTAGGTCCTGTTAACTCTCCCTGGACTCTCCTCCCCATGCTCATCTCCTCCTCCTCTAGTCCATGTCCTTGCTCCTCACACTGGCCTCTACAGTGTCCTCCTAACTGGCCTCCAGTCCCCATCCATTTCTGTCCTACGCTCTACCTATAAATTAGGCATTTTCTTTTGGCATCCCCCTCAACCTTGCCAACCCTTCTCCTACAACATTATACCCTGAATGAGTTCATCTGACGATTCTGTCATGAAAATCCCTATGTGACATGCCTAATAGATTTATAAATCATAAAGGAGCCTGGGATCCCCACATAATCCTTGAAAAAGCTTTAAAAATGCCGCAGTGAATAAGAACCATGATCCACCCAACACCACAGGTTTTTTTCACTGGTGTTTCTAAAGGTAGCAAGTCATGACCATTACATTTTAGAAGTCTCAGATTCCCCTTTATTGCTAATTGATTATGGTTCAAACTTGATGATTCACAAGCTCTAATAACCTTTCAAAACCTACATTGATGCAATCCAAAGAGATTGTATTAAGCATCTCCTGCATGCCTGACACTGCTTACCAATGGAGACACGTCCGCAAATGAGACAGACAGACTTCTCCTCTAACCAGCATGCAATAATGACCTTGAACGCAGGGCCATGTCTTCGGTATCTTTAAGTCAGGCAATGTGCCAGCCTGAGGGAGCATTTTGTAAGCCCTAGTGCTCCATGCTTGTGCCCACTCATGCTTGTCAAGGTTGGAAAGCAGTTGGATAAACACTGCTGGTACTAGGACCCCTGCCTGAGTTTGAGTCCTGGGTCTCTCACTTACTAAATGTGTGACCTCAGGCAAACTACTTAACTTCCTTCTGCTTTAGTTGCATCAAATGTCAACAGGAAAACCAGCAAAAATGAATTCTTCTGAAGATTAAACGAGTTAATACATGAAGTGTTTAAAATGGGAGCCAACATGGAATGCTCAAAGTATTAGTCATTATTTTCTACACAATATGCCTGTAATATTGTTGGACGAAAATGTCTCTGCTCTATTTGAACAAACATCTTTCCATGGCAAATGACAAATTCATTAAGATTCACAATCTGCATCAAAAGGTTGCAGTGACTGCCCTGCAGTGACAAGGAACACACACAAAAAATATACAAACGCTCTTGCAGACACAACATACACAGGAAAAAGTATCCATTTGTACAAAACATTTTTTTTCAAGAAGGTTAAAAAAAGAGAAAAAGATAAACAAGGATCAAAGCCATGCCCAGCAGCAACCGTTTCCAGTGTGACCTGGTGAGTTTTCAGCTTCAGACAGGTCAGATCAAGTGTTCCCCAGTGGTGTTACCTGGGGATCTGTCACTCACACATCAAACTCCCTTCTGCTGGCCTCTTCTCCCAGAGACATGCTGCCAGATGCAGAAACATCAATGTTTTCTTGCCTGCAGTACCGAGGGTTGGGGTTGCAGGAGAGGGTGTGAGACATAGGGGGAAGAAAACAAAATAAAAACCAAACCCAGGGAAAGGAGCAAGTGTGCTTTCTTGTGTCTACAAGAGACCTGCATTACAAAGTATCACATGATTTTTCCTGGGACCCAGTTTTGGTCTTGCACTATAGTTCCTGAAGAATCTGTTTCAAATTCACCAATGATTGTCTCCTTAGGATCAAAACACCTATATCAAGAATGGAGATCCAGGCTGGGTGTAGTGGCTCACACCTGTAATCCCAGCACTTTGGGAGGCCAAAGTGGGTGGATCACTTGAGGCCAGGAGTTTGAGACCAGCCTGGCCAACACAGCAAAACTCAGCTCTACTAAAAATACAAAACATTTAACCGGATGTGGTGGCGGGTAATTCCAGCTGCTCGGGTGGCTGAGGCAGAAGAATCGCTTGAATCTGGAAGGTGGGTGTTGCAGTGAGCTGAGATCATGCCATTGCACTCCAGCCTGGGCAACAAAGTGACTCTGTCTCAAAAAAAAAAAAAAAAAAAAAAAAGAATAGAGACCTGGCTCCATCAGCAATGGCTGGAAGGAGAGGTATACAGAAAGTCAAAGAGTGACTTCACACCCACTGGGTGGGAGCAGAAGAAAGCCCATTGATGCCAGCTGAGATTTTCTACTTGTTTGTCCAATCCATTACCCTCTTGTCATAGGCTGAGGTGACAAATGAAGATCAAGTTATAAATCTCTTTTTTCTACAACTAATTCTGTACTATGTATCAATGGAAAGCTAACTTTTGGTTAATCAACCATTTATCCCCACTTCTTATTACATTATGACTTACTATACTTCCTATTTTGCTTTATTTTATACTGCATTAATTCAGCATTTAATAAGTTCTAACTCTATGCGGGGCATCAACCATTTTTCCCTTTCTACCCCAGAGCTACAGATTGGCTACGAAACGTTCAGCCAAAAGTTAAAAAGGGATTGGAACGTACAAAGGAGAACAACTTGAGAAGGCAACTACACAATATATGTACAATTTCAGGGAGAATTCTTACAACAGAATAGAGATGGGGAACGACTTGGGATGCCAGAACAATAATCTAAGCTGGAGGCAGGAGAAGCCTTAGCCAAGATGGTGGTATTAAGAATCAAAGAAAGGTCTAGACTCAAAAATCCAGGGGCTAGGATAGACATGAATTGTCGACCAGATATGAGGGTAGGAGAGAGGGAGGAGGTCAAATGGACATCTGTGCTTCCAACTTGAGAGAGACTATCAAGCCAAGTTGGGGAAGGAGAAATTTACTGTGGGAAAGAGGGACAGTTATTTCTATTTGAGAAAGGTGTCTGGCAGGTGGTTGACAATGTGGCTTTTGGGTTCCCGAAGGCAGCCTGGAACAGAAAGAGTAACAATGGCAGGTAAGAGCATGAACAGTGGGAAGAGGAGAAAGCCAGGCCAGGGGCAGTGACCTAGGCACTCTGCTAAGCACATGGCATGTATCTGCTAATTTCATCCTCACAACCATCTGAAGTCAGTATGAGAAAACATACTCAGAAAAATTAATTTACTCAAGCTTCCATAGCCATATAAGTAGTGGAGCAATGATTTGAATTCAGGCCTACCTGTTCCTCATATCCATGCTGTTAAGTAACATTGTCTATAAACTTTGAGATATTGATGAATATTTAAGGAGAAAGAGAAGAGAGCCTGACAAAGATACAGAAAAGGATGGGAACAAGGAGTGGCAAAGTCAGGCAGTCCATGGGATGAGAGAGATCCAAAGTGGAACAGCTGGTCAACTAGGCAGAATGTGGTCACTGGTGGGCATTAAGAAGCTATTTTATTAGAAAGTCATTGGTGGGTATTAAGAAACTATTTTATTAGCACAATAGGATACAATAACTATTCATCCAGGGGTTATGAAGGGTGACAGCAAGCATAAAAGTTCTTTGACTTTGAGGGATGGAGAGACACAAGATGGAGGTGGTTTCTCCTTCAGATTTTTAAAGATTGGAGGAAGCTCACTAGAGTTCATGAGCTGAGAGGGAAGTGGTGAAAAAGACAGCAGGTACAAGGCAAAAGGAAAGGAATGACTGACGTGACAAAACCATGGAGGAGACTATAAGGGTTGGTTGAAGAACATGGCTTTGACCTTGGGAATGAAGAACACGTTTTTCTCTTGACACCAGAGGGAGTGATATAAACATGAATAACAATGTTTTCATGTTAAATGGAGGAGATGGAAGTTGAGGGTGATCTTACTAGATACCCTTGTATAGAGCTATTTATACATAATAAAGTGATATGAAAGTCTGGACTAGAGGGTTTAAGATGAGAGGAAAAAAATCTAAAGCAACAAATTTGAGGACTGTCAAAATGAGCAAACACTTGGCACCAGGGCCCAGCCAGAGGTAGAAATTTGTATCAGATGCAACTGGTGTAGAAAGCTGATTTCTCTAGCAATTTAACCTATGCACACATCAATCTGGGCTGACAGAAAAGCACGTGCAAGAATGTCTACGTGTGCACACATGCCACAGATGAAGACAGCCATCTGTGTAACAGGGCTGCATTATAATTCCACCAGCCTTGCATCCAGGTGGATATTACTCCTCTCCAGAGAACAGACTGTAGAGGGACTAAATGCCAGTTTGTAAAATGGGGGCTGCCTAGTGTTCCTTACTTGTAGTTTTTATTAGTATGTAATCGCCTACCAACAGGTAAATGTATGCCTGTCTACTTGAAATGTCGGAATGAGATGGCATGGAAAGAGAGAGAGACAGCATGCATGGAAGGAAAGGAAATCTCACCATGTCCCTGGGAGCCAAGGGGCTACATCCTAATGAGAGTGCTCTGCACTTATCATTTTAACAAGAGAAAGAACGAGGAAATGTCCTCCTGTTTAAAAAGAAGGCAGGGTCTATCAATAATAACCTAAGGGCCTTCATTATCTTTCTGAACCATCGCTCCTACTAGGTAAGAGGTGCAGGCTCCAGTGCTAAAATGCAGCTAATGAATTCTGTGGGAGTTCTTTATGAGAGCGTTACCCCTCTGCTGGGTAACTGAGCTCCACATTCACAGTCCTGCCATTCCCACGTCTCCACGGGGGGATAAGCAGGGCCAATGAATTCCATGCCATGCCCTGGTTCATGAGGCTAGTAGAAATTCTTTGCAATTTAAGACCACTGCTGTGACATTACCTACAAGGCTTCTTTTCCATGAATCTGTTACATCCAACAGTAGGAACCAGCGGGTCCATGGCTGATGGATGCTACAAGTACTAACCACCAATGAGAGCATCTACCACAGCTCCACTACTGTGAGTTCATCCATTTGCTTATTATCAGAAATTTTCTGGGTATTTGGAAAGGCTATTGTGCCAATGTCAGCATCCTCTCCAGGTGAAATAATCACTGAAGAGTTTAAGATTAACGATTGAATGACCAATGCCACCTATCATAGTCATAGGGAGCATGTTTACTGTTAGAACAACAGGATTCCGATTTGGGATCCCAAGGAGAATCTTTTTGCTTCTTTTAGAACAAACAGCCTTACAGTGACTCAAAGTACATTGTCTTTAGCTAAATAATAGTCATGTCTAATAAAATGATACCAATGGTCTTGGTAGCTTCAGAGCACTTAGGAAAACAATGTTTCATCTAATACTTAGCACAACTAGTGACTCTGAGTTGGACAAGTGTTATAAATGGGGAACTGCAGGTCCTTGTCAAACTGCCATCAAGTCTAACCCTGAGTACTCTCAGAATTGGGGTCATCCTTACACTCGAAGAGATCTGAATAGAATTTTGTATGACTAATTCTGAGGAAGTTTTTTCAGCCTGAGCCTAAGTGTGTTGCTCTGCAGTTTTTCCCAAGTAGTCCTGTTTCTTCCCTATGGAACAACAAAATAGAAATCTATTTCTCTTCCACAGGATAGCAGTTTAGACATTCGTTTAGTCCCAAATCAATCTTCCACAACTAGAGCAATCTGATGCTCTTTGGCAGTTTTTCATACATGAGAATGTGTGTCAAAATCTATTTTTTTCTAGTCCTACACTGTTCAAGACATTAGCTACCTGTGGCTATTTAAATTAAAATGAACGACATAAAATTAAAAATTCAAATCCTAGTTACACTATCTGCCTTCAGCCCCGTGTGACTTGTGGCTACTCTGTTGGGCCATGCAGAACATTTTCAATGTGACAGAAAGTTGTACTGGACAACACTGTCCTAGACCCTTGAAGTGCTTTGGATGGAATTTCTGCATATGTACTGGTCCTGGTGTGGGGCCACCCTTTCCTAGCACCTAGTTTCACAGTCCCATCTTCACAGCGTCTATTTTATCTGATTTATTTTAATTGTGAGGGGTGTTGGTGGAGAAAAGAAAAAGAACTCCACCCCACATCCTGTCAGATCAGAAATACTTAATTGGTTTGTGGGCTGGCTGACAAGCTTTAATATTCTTATCTTTTCAAATCCAAACTCAACTTGAGGCCAAATCACTGCCTATATTATATACACACAAATTCTATTATTAAAATGGAAGCAAAAGTTCTTTTTACTTAAACTGACAAGAGGGAGAAGATAGACTTTATATCTTTATTTTTTATTTGGGGGGAGGCTGTGCAAATGGAAGGAAGAAAAAAATAACCCAAAGAAGAAAAAAATAAGCTAAATGGATCTTTCTAAAGTAATCAAATACCCCATGGTAAGATTACCACAAATCGCACACAGAGAAAGGACACAATTTAAGTAGAGTAACTTTCTTATTTTGATTCTTTTAAGATATTTCCCGGCTGGGTGTGGTGGCTCACACTTGTAATCCCAGCACTTTGGGAGGCTGAGGCAGGTGGATCACCTGAAGTCAGGAGTTCAAGACCAGCCTAGCCAATGTGGTGAAACTCCATCTCTATTAAAAATACAAAAATTGGCCAAGTGTGGCCAGGCGCAGTGGCTCACGCCTGTAATCTCAGCACTTCGGGAGGCCGAGGTGGGCGGATCATGAGGTCAGGAGATCAAGACCATCCTGGCCAACACAGTGAAACCCCGTCTCTACTAAAAATACAAAAATTAGCCAGGCGTAGTGGTGGGTGCTGTAGTCCCAGCTACTCGGGAGGCTAAGGCACAAGAATGGCGTAAACCCAGGAGGCGGAGCTTGCAGTGAGCAGAGATGGCACCACTGCACTCCAGCCTGGGCGAGAGAGCGAGACTCTGTCTCAAAAAAAAAAAAAAAATTAGCCAAGTGTGGTGGCGGGCACCTGTAATCCCAGCTACTAGGGAGGCTGAGGCACAAGAATCGCTTGAATGCGGGAGGCAGAGGTCGCAGTGAGCCAAGATTGCATCACTGCACTCCACCCCGGGTGACAGAACAAGACTGTAACAACAACAAAACAAAACAAAAAACAACAACAAAAAGAGATTTCCCCATAGGCCTTAGGAACAGAATTCAGCACCCATTCTCAGAGGACTTATACCCTACTGGGGTCAGCCACACCACAAGTACCAGAAAAACTGAAAGCTTTAAAAATGTTTTTTGGCAATAATGAATGTGTGACATCTTTGGGAGACAAGAATGGAGAAAGGGGACATGAGATTATTATTGGGTTAATAATAATGGCAAAACTGTCATGACAAATATAATAATGGCGAAACTGCTTGCTATGACCCAGGCAGTAGTCTCAATACCTTCCATGTATTATTTCATCACATCCTCACATCCTGTAAGATCAGCATGTACCATTGCTATTCCCATTCTACAGATGAGTACAATAAGAGAATCAATAGGCTTTGTAAGTCCCATCTTTATCCACTAAGCCATCAACCTAAGTTTTAGAAAAGCTGGTAGATTGAAGCACACTTATAGCTACATAGGCATCTCACAACAGGCCTATGGAGAGGGAGAGTTCTAGGAACTGCTTTTGAAATTTACTTTTTTTTAAACTGGAGACACAAAAATCTAGGCTTAGTGATCCTCAGTTTTAAACAAAAGCCAAGAGAGCCAAACTAAGAAACTAAGAAACACTTGTCATTTTTTAAAAAAATGTATCTTATTTTACTTGTATTAACATTTAAAAACCCCAGTAGGACGATATCATCAATTTGGCATGACAAGTATTCTAAGGGAAAAACCACGTTGTCTTTTGCATGCTGAGCCAGGAGCCAATTTCATTGAAAGGGAGCTGTGTTTTGCATTCTATTTCTCTCTGATGTTGTTGAAAATTGTTTTCTGAACAGACTGAGAACTAAGGGAGAAGTCACAGGGCAGCAAAGGTCTTATGGTCCATCAAGGCCCACCCCACAGTCTACTGCCTGGACTGAGCTGACTTCTTTCTTTTTTTTTTTTTTTTTTTTTTTTTAAGACAGAGTCTTGCTCAGTCGCCCAGGCTGGAGTGCAGTGGATCGATCTCCGCTCACTGCAAGCTCCGCCTCCTGGGTTCATGCCATTCTCCTGCCTCAGCCTCCCAAGTAGCTGGGAGTACAGGCACCCGCCACCACACCCAGCTAATTTTTTTGTATTTTTTTAGTAGAGACGGGGTTTCACCACGTTAGCCAGGATGGTTGCGATTTCCTGACTTCGTGATCCGCCCACCTCAGCCTCCCAAAGTGCTGGGATTACAGGTGTGAGCCACTGCACCCGGCCTCAGCTGACGTAGTTCTTAGTGAACAGGTGCAGAGACTGCATAGAAGATTGAATTCCTCTGTCCTCCTTGTCCTTCCATATACCTCCCCACCCGTGAAAGAAGCCTCCAATCACTGTCACAGTTTGTCTTTAGACCCACAATCAAAAGTGTCATGGCATCTAAACGTGAAAATCTAGGCCGAAAAAAAAAAAAGATTTAGTTTGTTTCCATCTTCCTTTACCACATTTCAATCAGCTATTTAACCAGTTAGTAAACCATCAAGGGCAGATACCATTAACCTTCTACTCATTCTACTATAGAAATAGAGACATTTTTCCAGTCAAAAACTAAGTAACAACTTTGATTCAGTCTTCGAGTTCCTAGAATCCTTAAATAAAAATATGTGAACTTGATTTGCCTTGGAGCTTTAATTCCTCTATCACTTTACCTCTCCCCTCTTAGGTCCGTGGGCAAAAAGTAATAAAAGCAACATGCTGCAAAGATGAGCCATATTTCTTAATCACTGAAGCGCTAATGTGCTATTTATGAAATAGGACTGGGTTGAAAGGATAGTGGTTTCTTTTCCTATTGATGCACCTACTTAATAAGTGTTACTATAGTTGTAAACCTTCATAATCTCTTTTTTTAAAGACTACATAAAAACAGTAGTAACATTTTAGATGTAATTCATAGGTTTTACTATACAATAGAATCATGACTTTCTACTGTGTTCACTATAGTATCTGCAATCTCTTTAAGTGATCTGAAGCTTTCACTGGTAAGTTAAGAGGAGTATTTGAACAATAATCAGATATGTGATGTGTATTGGTACAGAAAGGATATTAGAGACACAAGCTGTAGCACATGCAAAAAGGCAGCTTTCTATGTGAGAAATCTTTATAGGATTTGGACCAAAATGTTAGGTATAGAATGTTGTCTCTAATGCCCTACTCTTCATATATTCATATTCTTTAATGACCTAACTCTATTAGAGAAGTCTTATGATTTTAGGCTCTCCCTGATCTCCGCACTATCAAAACCTGGTCCTAAGAAGTTTCATAAATGTATTTAGACTCTGGTCTAGAAGTCTGAGAAACAGTTTTTCCAAGGCTATGTGTAAATTAATATAGTATAATGTTATAAGACAACAAATCACTTTAATAGCTACAGACAGGAACTTACCCCACTAATTCTTAACTGATAGTTCTGACTCACTTTGTATGTACGGGGCAATTTGAAATACAAAAGGGGTTCAAAAACTTCTAACTAAGTCACAGTAATTACAATGTAATTGCTACTACCATATAACCACTTGCCTTCCCAGTGTTCTTAAAAGCAGTGGTAATTAACATGCTGCTCACCTGGTTAGTCTTTTTGAACATGTGCCTTTTTAACAGGACTGCTCAGTGCACCCCTATAGACCCAAAAGGCGATGCCCCATTTCACTCTGGTAAGCAAAGACTTGACATTACACTGTGTCTCTCACCTCTTATTTTTTTCAGCCAAGCAAAACATCAGTGTGCACTTCACCCACATATTTGGCTATACGAAAAAAATTTAATATGTGTATAGGTATTTCGGTACATGTCTGAGAAAAGATAAAGATATACTTGTGTCATGGTACACCAGTTGAGAACTACTGTTCTAAAGCATAGGTAATACCTATGGAGCACTTAGTATATGTTAAGCACTGTTCTAAACGGTTTGCACATTTTAACTAATTTAAGGCTAAATTCTTCTCTTCACTACATAAGAGCCATAGTGACAATATTTGGTAAACATTTTTTTATAATCACAGCTCAATACTTTAGGGCAATCCATGAGTTAACTTTAGTTGCACTTTTAAACAACTAGCTTTAATTTTAAAACAAACCTTTCTCAGCTTATCTTTATATGAGAAATGGACATCATAGGAGTAGAAGTGATCTAATCAGTTTGCTCTTAAAATAGTCTATACTTTACTACTGAAACCCTTGAAGCTGGGTATATTCCTTTCATTTTCCTAGTACATCCCCAGAAATGCTGATGGCAGAAAATTAGGAAGAGTGAAATGGGTATGTCTTTGAAAACAATTGTTATAACTCCTGGGGCCCACGGGGTTCACTGCAACAATTCTCTTATCTCTTTCCTCTTCCTTCAAATGGAGAAAGCCTGGTTGTTGTCCCATATCTGAAAACAAGGGCTCTGGCCTGGCCCTTTCTTGTTTTCAAATCCTTGAAGACAACCAAAGCTTGGCAAGATTAGCATGAGAGAAACAATGTAAGTTTCAATCACTGTCAATAAATATTCATTGAACTACACAACTTTCAAAACTTTTATACCAAAGCAAAAGTTATTTTGAGCAACATGCAGGCAGAGAAGACTAAACTACTTACTTATTCAACAGGTTATGTTGTTTACTTATCAAGGGGTACATTCTGTGACTAGCTCTGTGACTCTTTCGGATGTGGTTATGCTCAAAGGTAAACTTTTCTTTTTTAAGTTGGTAACTCCCCTCAAAATGTTTCAAAGCTAAGGTTATATCCTATATTTTAAGGTATTTCAACAGAGCTCTTGTTCAAACATTTGCCGAGATCTGAAATTGCTTTTAGTGAAGTCTTGATTACTGCAAGGCAGTGCATATAGAGGAAGGAGTGCTGGTAGAGGGATCTACGCTCTCTTTTCGTGTAATTTCATAACTTGGTGATCTTGGCCAAGGCAGTTAGCCTCTCAGTTTCCCCACCAACAAAATACAGATAATAATGCTCTCTACTTTACAAGGTTGTGTGAGGTTTACAGCTATTGCATATAAAGCTAGAGCATGTGTCTGGCACATAAGAAAAACTTTAGTGAGCACACTAGCTATAATTTCTAAAAACTGCCTACAGGCATTGCAGTAGAAACAAAAATCTTCGTGAGGACAAGAACACATTTGAGGGCTTTCATTTTTATAACAAAAGGTCAGGTTTGCCACCCCTAGTCTGAAAGGTAGTAGCCAATGGACAGCTCCAGTCTCCATCATGGATGCTTGCACTTCAGGTGTTCAATAGTGATGGTCAGTTATGATTTTCAAACTGACCGATGTGGTCAAACACCTTGAAATTATGAGCTACTGCGTGCTAGTGGCTATGGAACACCATTAAATCCTGAAATGTTTAATTTTGTTATAAGAAATAGGAACAATTTTATTCGTAAAATACATGATTATGTTTCATATTTAAAAACAAATAAATGATGGTTTCCTCTTCAAAATAAGCTGTTGAGCTAAGTACCATCCATAGTCAACAGTATTTTGTATTCATATTTGTTACTTGATTATACAATGAGGCAAGATTCAATGAAAATACATATTACAAAAACAGTTATCTAAGCATTTTTACCCATTTTTTTTTTCGATCTTTCAGTGGGGGAAAAAAAAAGAAAGCAATAATTTGATTATAGACAGTGAGATGGCTTAGTCCAGCTCACAGGACATCTGTGTTTTGATGGAGATAAATTTAAGAACCAGCAGTCTTGGAATTATGCAGCAGATTTTGCCAAGATTTGCAGATTTCTTTCTCAATATCTAATCAAACCTCCAGCGATTACGGACCTGGTGGCCAGGCACTCTGCAAAGAACTACAATTTAACCTCATTACTTGAGTTTATATTGATGAACAAAATAGCACAGTTCTTTTCTTTTTTTTTATTTTTATTATTATACTTTAGGTTTTAGGGTACATGTGCACAAAGTGCAGGTTTCTTACATATGTATCCATGTGCCATGTTGATTTCTTGCACCCATTAACTCGTCATTTAACATTAGGTATATCTCCTAATGCTGTCCCTCCCCCCTCCCCTAACCCCACAACAGTCCCCGGAGTGTGATGTTCCCCTTCCTGTGTCCATGAGTTCTCATTGTTCAATTCCCACCTATGAGTGAGAACAGGCGGTGTTTGGTTTTTTGTCCTTGCGATAGTTTACTGAGAATGATGTTTTCCAATTTCATCCATGTCCCTACAAAGGACATGAACTCATCATTTTTTATGGCTGCATAGTATTCCATGGTGTATATGTGCCACATTTTCTTAATCCAGTCTATCGTTGTTGGACATTTGGGTTGGTTCCAACTCTTTGCTATTGTGAATAGTGCTGCAACAAACATACGTGTGCATGTGTCTTTATAGCAGCATGATTTATAGTCCTTTGGGTATATACCCAGTAATGGGATGGCTGGGTCAAATGGTATTTCTAGTTCTAGATCCCTGAGGAATCGCCACACTGACTTCCACAATGGTTGAACTAGTTTATAGTCCCACCAACAGTGTAAAAGTGTTCCTATTTCTCCACATCCTCTCCAGCACCTGTTGTTTCCTGATTTTTTAATGATGGCCATTCTAACTGGTGTGAGATGGTATCTCACTGTGGTTTTGATTTGCATTTCTCTGATGGCCAGTGATGATGAGCATTTTTTCATGTGTTTTTTGGCTGCATACATGTCTTCTTTTGAGAAGTGTCTGTTCATGTCCTTCACCCACTTTTTGATGTGGTTGTTTGTTCTTTTCTTGTAAATTTGTTTGAGTTCATTGTAGATTCTGGATATCAGCCCTTTGTCAGATGAGTAGGTTGCAAAAATTTTCTCCCATTCTGTAGGTTGCCTGTTCACTCTGATGGTAGTTTCTTTTGCTGTGCAGAAGCTCTTTAGTTTAATTAGATCCCATTTGTCAATTTTGGCTTTTGTTGCCATTGCTTTTGGTGTTTTAGACATGAAGTCCTTGCCCACGCCTATGTCCTGAATGGTATTGCCTAGGTTTTCTTGTAGGATTTTAATGGTTTTAGGTCTAACATTTAAGTCTTTAATCCATCTTGAATTAATTTTTGTATAAGGTGTAAGGAAGGGATCCAGTTTCAGCTTTCTACATATGGCTAGCCAGTTTTCCCAGCACCATTTATTAAATAGGGAATCCTTTCCCCGTTTCTTGTTTTTGTCAGGTTTGTCAAAGATCAGATAGTTGTAGATATGTGGCATCATTTCTGAGGTCTCTGTTCTGTTCCATTGATCTACATCTCTGTTGTAGTACCAGTACCATGCTGTTTTGGTTACTGTAGCCTTGTAGTATACTTTGAAGTCAGGTAGGGTGATGCCTCCCGCTTTGTTCTTTTGGCTTAGGATTGACTTGTCGATGCGGGCTCTTTTTTGGTTCCATATGAACTTTAAAGTAGTTTTTTCCAATTCTGTGAAGAAAGTCATTGGTAGCTTGATGAGGATGGCATTGAATCTATAAATTACCTTGGGCAGTATGGCCATTTTCACGATATTGATTCTTCCAACCCATGAGCATGGAATGTTCTTCCATTTGTTTGTATCCTCTTTTATTTCATTGAGCAGTGGTTTGTAGTTCTCCTTGAAGAGGTCCTTCACATCCCTTGTTAAGTTGGATTCCTAGGTATTTTATTCTCTTTGAAGCAATTGTGAATGGGAGTTCACTCATGATTTGGCTCTCTGTCTGTGAGTGGTGTACAAGAATGCTTGTGATTTTTGTACATTGATTTTGTATCCTGAGACTTTGCTGAAGTTGCTAATCAGCTTAAGAAGATTTTGGGCTGAGACGATGGAGTTTTCTAGATATACAATCATGTCATCTGCAAACAGGGACAATTTGACGGGTATTCAATTAGGAAAAGAGGAAGTTAAATTGTCCCTGTTTGCAGATGACATGATTGTATATCTAGTTCTTTTCTTTTTCTTGTAAAAACTAGACTGAAAGTTCTACGCATCATACTGCCCAGCGTTTGTTTAAGTTTCTACAGTATCTTCTCAATGTGTAGTGATAGGTAAATGTTTCTCTTTTCTGATGAACTTTAATGTTTCACTTCAATAGACAATACAATAAAAACTGTAAAAAGGTAAAAAAAACACTAATACTTATGTTTTGTATGGGCTGCAGGAAACTCAGTGTGAAAGCTGGTTATGCCAATTGCATCATTCTTGTCATGCCCAACTAAAAAAGAGTTGACAGACCAGTGGGAAAAAGTACTCAAGACACAGCACATGCTCCAAGAATTGAGTTTTCTCCAAGCCCAGCTGTTGAAACAGCCTGCTGTAACCATAAGACCAGTTTTACTTAGCAGCTGCTGAAACAACCTGCTATGACTTTAAGACTAGTTTTATCTACTACCATCACCCACCAATCAGACCTGGGCAGCTCCCACAAGCTTCTCTAGTGCCAATGAGTTTTCTTTCAAAACAGTAAGTAACATTTCCCTTTCTAATAAAACCCCCAATCTTTCCTTTGTTATTTGGACATGCTGAAGACCACCCAGTCTGTTTGTATGCCCCCAAAGGTGATTCTATGATTCCCAAATGAAACATTAAATTTAGAGATTTGTCTCTACATTTTATTTTGACTTTGACATCAGCTGAAGTTTTTTTTTTTCCACGTTGCATTTCTTGGCCTACGTGGTTTGGCATAATTTTATTTTCTTTCCTGAATCCTTCATTACTTGATTAGCATTCCATTGCTTACTGGTTTTATACTTTGTATGTGAGTCTTTTATTGGAAATGTCCTCAAATCTGAGAATTTACACTCACTAGATGTACACATATTATAAAGGCATTTATGCCCATATAATTTCCAGCACCTTGAAATGATGGAAAATTAGAAACTTGCTCTACGTCAACATACACTGTTTAAAGCCCATCTTTCCTGTTGATGGTCATCTCCAAGGAGATCAGCATAGGTCTGGTTTGTTTGATTTTTTTAAACTACACTGCCTAACTAAATCCCTGCATTACTCAAGGTTTTAACAGATATTTTAATTAATTGGCTAACTGTTTATTTGTTACTTGTCATGAGTTACAGAAATCCAAGTATGTTTCTCAATTCAATAAAATTCCAAGTAGAATTTCTTACTGAACTTTAGCCTTTCTACTAAACGGGAAATTGGAGAGAATCCAAATTCAATATTTTTATGAACTCAAAGATGTGAATCTACATTATAATAAATCATATATAAGAACAATATTATATGGTTAAATGTCTTTTTTATTTTTTATTTTAAAAAAGAAAACCAAAAAGGTGTGACATTTCAGTGGGTACCTTCATATATCACTGGTGGCAACATACACTAGGACATTATGGAGTGCAACGTGACAGCCTACAGCACACTCTAAAAGGGCTTTATTTCCTTTTGCTCAATACTTTCATAAGAAATGCAGTCCAAAGTAATAACCACTGAGATATACCATTATTCATAATAATGATGAATTGGAAAAAATCCAAATATATAAAAATGGGTTAGGTAAATTATGGTATTATCAATATAATAGGATACTATGTGGTCACAAAAAATCAGGTTATGGAAAAGTATTTAATGGCCTTCGAGAAAGTTGACGTGAAACGTTGAGAAAGATAAAAGACTGGAATGCTTATACCACAAAATATTAACAGTGGTCACCTCTCAGTTTCACTCTGAGCACAATTTAAATGTTTTTCTTGAAATTTTCTGCATTTTCTAAGGTCTCTAGAATGCAACTATGTCACTGCTATAATCAGCAAACCAATAAATTCTACTGAAATAGTGCCTTTGGGTATTATAGGTTGAGCATCCCAAATCCAAAATGCTCCAAAATCTGAAACTATTTGAGTGCCACATGACACTCTAAGGAAATGTTCACCAGAGCATTTCCAAAAAAAAAAAATTTAAAAATCCAAAACACTTCTGGTCTCAAGTATTTCAAATATGGAATATTCATCCTATACCTTTTTAAAAGGGAACCAGCCCTGCTCTCACAACAGGAAGTTTTCCCCTCTGTGTTTCTCTGCAAGATGTATTCATAGGATTTTCACAAGGCATTCAACCCAGAACTGAGCACCACCTCAGACTTTCCCAACTTCAGACCCCCCGCTACATCCCAAATAAAAGGTCATGGGTGATCCCTATTGATGCTGACACTGCCACGGCTTCCAGCGGCAATTAGGATCCAGGGCAGTTAACTGTGCTCCACTGGGATACTTTGAGTCACATGAAGAGATATATCCACTAAGTAAAATGCTGAAGTATCAATAAAAGCTGGTGAAATCTGAAATAGCAATCAAGTAAAGACTATCATTCATGCCTCTCCTGGCCTCAGTTTCCTCACTCATAATTCTGGGTCTTTAGACTACAGGCTTAAGTTTTCATCCTACTATAAAGTTTCAGGGTTTCATGATATTGGCTAAGGGAGTGAGACAAACTGGGATAGTGCTGAGTAGAAGAGGACCCCCTGCTTCTGCTCACAATGTGAATTGCAGGAATCCCCTTGCTTTAGGCAGGAAAGTGGCAGGAGATGTCTGCAGTGTTGGTGATGAGCATGGAACTGCAAGGCTGAATGAAAATGCCAAGCCCTGAGACCCAAGAAGGTGATGCGCTGAGGAGGGGCAGCACGTTGGCTGAGTAATCTCTAGAGGAGTCAGAGATGTGAAACAGGGCCCAGTCAAGGAATGTGGTTATGATATAAAGAAGCCATTGATGCTTCCCCTTCCTATATCACACAGTCACCAGAGAGAAAATAAATGGCAGTGGATACATCTAAAAGAAAAGGAGAAAAAAACAATGTTTTTGTAGTTCTTGCTCTGGGAGGGGTGAGGAAGAGAAGAGTGTCAGGGCACCAGTAAAACCCTTCTAGCAGTAAGGGAACATGTATAATGCAGATCGAGGGGCTCATTTCTTAAAGGGAAATGGGGGCCAGAAGATGACCTTTATAAACCTCCAAATTGTATAGCACCCTCTGGAGTGTCTTCTATCTGAAACTACTGTAACCCACAAGGGGATTAGAGTGCAAAGAGTCTCTGTCTTTCCTCTGAATTACTGTGCTAGCAAGCCAAACAAGAGCAGAGTGTGGCCAAAGGAAAACCACTAAAGCCAGAAGAGTGATTATGTGATACTCTGGGAGTTGCAGCAGCATAGTGTGTGTGTGTGTGTGTGTGTGTGCATGCATGCATGTGCATGTGTATTTCTGCAAATCCCGGTGCAATCCTCCCAGTTGCTAGATCAACCTCAGCTCCCTGCTGTCAGAAAGTCAGAAACCTCTTGAGGGCAGGAAAGACACAGCCTGTTAAAACGGAATAGAAAGCAGCAGCCATTTGTCACCCCCTACTATTTCCAAGTGGAGGTGGGGGTGGCATGTGGATGGCCGTTCCTCCCCATTCCTGCACAACAGAGCATATAGCAATGCCAAGGCACAAGTGTTACAGGGTCCTTTCGCTCTGGGAGTCTTATGTAGGTTTCCTTGATCTCAAGTGAGACTGTAGGAAGAAGTATTTTATCTTCAAAGATTCCAACCCTAAATGAGAGCAACCTCAGGGATAAACTCTTCTGCACAGCCACAAGGGAGCTCAAAGAAAACTTTTCATCAAGGCCTTGGCTAGATGCTGGTTTTTAAAGAGAAAGGATAAATTAGGACAGAATGGAAATGATGGCCAAAAAAAAAAAAAAAAAGATCTCTCAGGAAAAAGAATGCCATGCAGATACTTGCAGCACGCATGCACGCACCCACTTACTCTCTCCTCGGACATGATGAGAAGTGCTTAGTGGGGCAGGCAGTAAAAGGTGGGCAGCAGATAGAAAAGAGATGAGCCAGATAGCCTGCCCCTCAAGACCATCAAATTGGTAAGAATTTGGTGTCCTTAACCAAAGTCTCTAGTTTAGCCACCTTTGAAGTAACCAACACACTGATGCAAGCTGGTGGTTTTATTATGGAAATTATGCTAGATTAATGGTGGATAGATGGCCAGGCAGGATGAGAGCAAAAGGACAGGAAGACTTCAAGAGTGGTTTTGGGGGACAGAGAGGAGAGGAAAAGGATGCATAAGATAAGCAAGCAGTAATTGGTATATCCATTTGGAATTATGGTGTTTTTTAATGACTATAACACTAAAACTAGTTATAGTATTCAAGCCCATTTAGTATAGCTATGACTCACTACATTTTTTTTTTTTTTTTGAGTCAAGGTCTTGCTGTCACCTAGGCAGAAGTACAGTGGCATAATCATAGCTCACTGCAGCCTCAATCTCCCCAGCTTAAGCAATCCTCTCACCTTAGCCTCCTGGGACTACCAGCCTGCACCACCATGCCCATTTTTTTAAATTGAATTTTTACTAGAGACAAGGTCTGGCTATGTTGCCCAGGCTAGTCTCAAACTCCTCAGCTCAAGTGATCCTCCCACCTTGGCCTCTCAAAGTGCTGGGATTACAAGCATGAGCCACTGCACATGGCCTAATTGCAAGTTGTATAAGACTAATCAATGCCTTTGGCTTTAAGGGCACTGTACAAATAATGAAGCTCTATAAATAAATATTTAAAATGTCAGCTGGGTGCGGTGGGCAGACAGCTTGAGCTAAGGAGTTCCAGATAAGCCTGGGCAATATGGTGAGAATGAGTCTCTACAAAAAATACCAAAAAAAAAAGAAAAAAAAAAAAAAACAGGCATCATGGTGCACACTTGCGGTCCCAGCTACTTGGGAGGCTGAGGTGGGAGGATTGTTTGAGCCTGGGAGGCGGAAGTTGCAGTGAGCCAAGATGGCACCACTGTATCCTGGGTGACAGGGCGAGATCTTGTCTCTAAATAAATAAAATGTCTGTCACCATTCCTTTTGGACTTTGGTATGGCATTTTTAAAAAATGTATGTTTGTGTTTAATTAGGATCCATTATGAAATTTTAAAAAATTGCAGCCTACATATACCTTAAATTGACTGACTGAAAAGTTATTTGTTATCAGATTACAGCAGGGTGGTGAGGACGGAAGGAAGGAAGCACTGGAGAGAACACCACAAAATCCCCTCTTTAGAACCTCAAAAATGTTGCACGTTTTCAAAGCCCTACTTTATGGGTTCAAGAAAGGATACTATTTTAAGAGAGCTTTTTTTCCCTATTTTATTTTAAGCCAAAAAACTCCTAAACTATGCAAACTCAATAAAAAAGATCCACACATACTAAAATACCTTATGCCTCCAAGAAGTGCAAAAATTAAACAAAAGAGGTACTCAGTCTGAAGTTTTAAAACCACTTATGAGAAGAACCCACATTTTTATGTGCTAATCACTAACAATAGTCCTTAATATATATGAATCCCTCATTTAAGTGAACTTTCATTGGAAAATTATTGTGAGCAGAGACACAATACACTTGCTGACATTTTCCTTCCTTCATACTTTAATAGATGTGGTATGAATATCACTATGCACACAAATAAAATCTAACACAGAACTTATAGGAAACCTCAGTTTGAATTATGGTCTAAATGCTCATATAAAGAATTTATTTTAAGAAAGAAATATAGAGTTATCCTGAAGTTCAAAATGTAATTCTAACTAGCAGCTAAAAGGTCTTAGAGGGCAAGTTTAATGAAGGAAGAAGACCTGCTATCCATGTAAACATAGACTCTTAAGAGCTTGAAAAGGTGTTGCCTTTAGAGCCAGTTAAACCTGAGACGATTAAACGTGCCCTTACAATCTATGCAATATCCTTTACCATCTCATTTATTTGTTTAGCAAATTAATGGGGCTTTACAGTATTGCTGAGAACATTACGTGTCTACATCCCAAAAGCCTACACTTTAGAAGTATTTTTAAATTGAGAAAATGTAAGCTTATGAATGCAGTAACAAATAGGTAAAAAATATTTCCTGGAATGCTGAGCTCAATCCCTTCCCAAAACATCATTCTTCCTTGTGACACTGGTGGCACCGCCAGCTTGATGGCTTTAATAGTAGCTGATCAGTATACCCAAAAAATTCTCAAAAAGATGTGTTCTACAAACATGTACTAGTGAAGGCATTAGCAAAATAAAGGTTTCTTTGGGGGAAAAAAATCACTGGTGACATTCCTGAGAAGCATTCACAATTTTTCTATTAATATTTACATTAATGCTCAAAAACCTACAGGTAGACACACCGAGTCCATGTGTCCTGCTGGATGGGAGTTTGCTGCAATACTTTATTAACACTGAAAAGGAGATACATTAAATATAATGTCTAGCTAGGCCAAGCTTGTCGAACCCGCAGCCCGCATGTGGCTCAGGACAGCTTTGAATGTGGCCCAACAAATTTGTCAACTTTCTTAAAACATTTTGAGATGGTTTTGCCATTATTATTTTTCTAGCTCATCAGCTATCGTTAGTGTTACTGTATTTTATGTGTGGCCTAAGACAATTCTTCTTCCAATGTAGCCCAAGGAAGCCAAAAGATTGGACACCCCTGCCCTAGCTGATAACAGCTCCCTCTTATGTTTTACCTACCTCTAAAGACACTTGATATACACATATACACACGCATGATGCAGTGGACTATTCATGTGTGTGTATCTATAAAATGACCTGCCACATAAGGTGTTATTTTTCTTTATAAGCAAGGCTATCATAACAGTCTTTGGATCTGAGTGATTTCTGTGTCATTGACAGATCATGTATCAGACTACAAGTTACGGTCTCCAATGTAGGAAAAAAGTGGCATCTAGACTTAAGACTGGCTGATCCCTATTATCAAACAGGAAGATTTTTTTTTTTAAAGGAAAAAAACAAAAGCAAAAGAAAATCTCTAAGCCAAAGCTGGGGCATATCGATTCTGTAGGTCTGGATTAAAACCCTGTGGACTATAAATATTTCCAAATGTCCCCAGCTGATGATGCACCAGGTTTGGAAACCCTGAGCTAGAGCACAAAGGCACCTTGGCCGGTGAGGGAAGCACGGGCTGCATGGTGCTCATCATTTTCTTTCTGAAAGGTCAGGCTGTGGTGGCAGAGTGGAACGTAGGCTTCAATGACACCAATCCAGAAATGAAAATGCAGACACCACACGCTCATTTTCAAACACCTATTTTTGGGTGCAACATTCTCCTCCCCACCAGCTTGTGAGAGAGGAGAAACCTTCAGTGTGGTGAATAGAGAGAAATGAGAAGCAGCCAAGTAGTGCATCTACAACACATGAATATCCGACCAAAATCATTCCAGAATGCTGTAGGATCTATTCCGAACTCAGGGTCTAAGGGGGTGTTTAATGCATGAGTCATGATGTGTGAGAGTAAATAACAGAGTTTGCCTTGAGGCACAAGGAAGAGGTTGTAGGTAAGATGACCTAAATGTCCCGAAGAGTCTGGAGGCAGAAAAACATGTTGCATTACAAGAGGATGAACAGAGTGAAGCAAAAAATGAAAAAAATCATTTCCATCTGTGTAACTCTAAGCCCAAAACATTGCAATCTTTATTTGGAAAAGAGTTAATGAAGATTATAGAACACGAAATGACTTTCCATCAACTTATGTCTCCAAAAGAAGAATGAATTTGCATTTTCACTGAACTGATCAAATGTTATCTAAGAGTTGCTTAATTGCCTTAATGGTTTAATTCTATTTGCTGCCAATCTGATTAGCAAAGTGTGTGTCTGTGTGTGCACCCGTGTGGGCTGGCATTAAACGGGAGGGTGAAACCTATTACTGAGAGAACAGCAACGTGGAGCTGTCTGGCTTTTGGTTAATTGAGAAACCACAAGTGGTGTGAGAAGGTCAGCCTATCATTTATTTTAATTTTCTCCTCTCTTGTTTTCCCAGTCACTTGTTCATCTCAGGAACTTGCCTTAGACTTGAGACCACTAAGAGCATGTGTTAATTTGGGTTAAGGAGAAGGTGAGCCCAGGTATTACCGCGAGTGTAGTGATTTAGCAGGAACCTGGATATAATTTAATAGATCCTTCATGCCTCAGCCAGATATGGTTAATACGGATTGGAGTAACATCTTACAGAAGCTAATACTTACATTAATCTCTTGGGACTTTATCTCTTGGGACACTGAAACAATGCATAACCTAACAGAACAGAAATAATCTCTCTCAACCTGCATGGGAACGTCTAGTGATAAAAGTACTAAAATGGTTGCTTTTGGATAGGGTTAAAGTACTGAAAGGTGGTTTCAGAATCACTTCTGATCGACCTTGAGGGAAGTCACAGTTTGTCTCTATGTCCTCAACTTCAAACTGGAGTGACTGGTTTTAAATTTGTTTTTTAAAGAGACTTTGGGCCAGGTGCAGTGGCTCACACCTGGAATCTCAGCACTTTGGGGGGCTGAGGTAGGTGGATCACCTAAGGTCAGGAGTTCGAGACCAGTCTGGCCAACATGGTGAAACCCCATCTCTACTAAAAATATAAAAACTAGCTGGGCGTGGTGGTGGCTGCCTGTAATCCCAGCTACTCGGGAGGCTGAGGCAGGAGAATTGCTTGAATCCAGGAGACAGAGGTTGCAGTGAGCCGACACAGTGCCACTGAACTCCAGCCTCAGCAAAAGAATGAGATTCCGTCTCAAAAAAAAAAAAAAAAAAAAAAAAAAGAGGCTTTGGGTTTTTCAGGTGTATCATAGGACCTGCATAGGAAGCTCTAAGAAAACTGAGCAAAGGAGGTTGTACCCTCAATTCCGAGCTCTCCCATCCACTGTGATTTAACTGGAGACATTCCACTTCAATGAGTTTCTAGTATTCTACACAAGATTTGGCTTGAAAAAATATTTTGTCTGTTAAAATATTTGATAAACCACTGCGATAGATGATCTCCGAGTTTATGTACAGTTGTAACAGTGTCTTCCTTCTGAACATCCTGTTTGTCCTAGTAGAAAAATTTATCGTCCAGGCACGGTGGCTCACGCCTGTAATCCCAACACTTTGGGAGGCTGAGGCGGGAGGATCACGAGGTCAGGAGATCGAGACCATCGTGGCTAACACGGTGAAACCCCATCTCTACTAAAAATACAAAAAAAAAAAAATTAGCCAGGCGCGGTGTCGGGCGCCTGTAGTCCCAGCTACTTGGGAGGCTGGGGCAGGAGAATGGCATGAACCTGGGAGGCAGAGCTTGCAGTGGGCCGAGATGCGCCACTGCACTCCAGTCTAGGCGAGAGAGCGAGACTCTGTCTCAAAAAAAAAAAGAAAACTTTATCTTCCTCTTCACAATATTTTGAGCTCTAACTCCTTCAAGACTTACATCAATGCCATCTCTTCTCCCTCAAGAGGAACAACCCTTTGGAGACGGCTCTCAGTTAACTGTGTAGACAGCTTTGTTGGAAAGCAATTCTGTGACTACATTTGACCACAGAGTAGTCTTTCCTAAACTTAAGGTGAGAAATACTCTGGCTACTGGGTCAAGGATTCCATGCTTTGAATTCTGGGTGGTGTAAGGCAGGGTTAAAAGTATTCCCAGGGAGGCCTAGCAGAGCAGCTCTACCTGTAATCCCAGAAGTTTGGGAGGTCAAGGTGGGAGGATGGCTTGAGTCCAGAAGTCGAAACCAGCCTAGGCAACATAGTGAGACCTTGTCTCTATAAATTGAAAAAAAAAAAAAAAAAAAAGCCAGGCATTATAGTGCACACCTGTGGTCCCAGCTACTCAGGATGCTGAGGTGGGAGAATCACTTGAGCCCAAGCAGTCCAGGCTGCAGTGAGTTGTGATAACACCACTGAACTCCAGCCTGGGTGACAGAGCAACACACTGTCTCAAAAAAAAAAAAAAATGTATACCCAGGGAAATACATATCAATAGCTTTGATATGTTAATTTCCTCAGATGCAGTAATAGAACTAAAATAAATTTGTCCTAAGGAAATACTGACAGATGTACACAATGATTTATTAATAGGAAGTTCATCTCAGCATGGTTGATAAGGGTGAAAAATCAGAAACAACATAAACATAGAAAATAAAGTTACATGCACAACAATAGTTAAATAAAAAGTTTTTACTCTGAAATAACGTATTGCATTAATTATCATGTTTTCAAAAAATTCACATCTCATGATGTGGGAAGATGCTGATTATATAGTTTAAGGAAAAAAGGCAGGACACAAAACTGTACATATATGCTGAAAATGCTGATATATCTACTCAAAGGAAATACATAAAAAGAGTAGTAAAATGGTTGTTACTTTAGTTTTCTTCATTGTATTTCGTGTGTTTTCCAAATTTTAAAAACAGATACTTTTCACTTTTACTATACTAAATATAAATGATTCTGAATATTCAGCAAAGTAGCCAACATGGTATCTATGTGCTCAAGTAAACTTGAAAATGACTTTGTTTATATGCTGGATTACATTTATTGATTTGCGTATGTTGAACCAGCCTTGCATCCCAGGGATAAAGCCCACTTGATCATGGTGTATAAGCTTTTTGATGTGCTGCTGGATTCGGTTTGCCATTATTTTATTGAGGATTTTTGCATCAATGTTCATCAAGGATATTGGTCTGAAATTCTCTTTTTTGGTTATGTCTCTGCCAGGCTTTGGTATCAGGACGATGCTGGCCTCATAAAATGTGTTAGGGAGGATTCCCTCTTTTTCTATCGATTGGAATAGTTTCAGAAGGAATGGTACTAGTTCCTCCTTGTACCTCTGGTAGAATTCGGCTGTGAATCCATCAGGTTCTGGACTCTTTTTGGTTGGTAAGCTATTGATTATTGCCACAATTTCAGACCCTCTTATTGGTCTATTCAGAGATTCAACTTCTTCCTGGTTTAGTCTTGGGAGGGTGTATTTGTCAAGGAATTTATCCATTTCTTCTAGATTTTCTAGTTTATTTGCGTAGAGGTGTTTGTAGTATTCTCTGATGGTAGATTGTATTTCTGTGGGATCGGTGGTGATAACCGATTTTTTATTGCATCTATTTGATTCTTCTCTCTTTTCTTCTTTATTAGTCTTGCTAGCGGTCTATCAATTTTGTTAATCTTTTCAAAAAACCACAGAACCAAAGACAAAAACCACATGATTATCTCAATGGATGCAGAAAAGGCCTTTGACAAAATTCAACAACTCTTCATGCTAAAAACTCTCAATAAATTAGGTATTGATGGGACATATCTCGAAATAATAAGAGCTATCTATGACAAACCCACAGCCAATATCATACTGAATGGGCAAAAACTGGAAGCATTCCCTTTGAAAACTGGCACAAGACAGGGATGCCCTCTCTCACCACTCCTATTCAACATAGTGCTGGAAGTTCTGGCCAGGGCAGTCAGGCAGGCGAAGGAAATAAAGGGTATTCAATTAGGAAAAGAGGAAGTCAAATTGTCCCTGTTTGCAGATGATATGATTGTATATCTAGAAAACCCCATCGTCTCAGCCCCAAATCTCCTTAAGCTGATAAGCAACTTCAGCAAAGTCTCAGGATACAAAATCAATGTACAAAAATCACAAGCATTCTTGTACACCAATCACAGACAAACAGAGAGCCAAATCATGAGTGAACTCCCATTCACAATTGCTTCAAAGAGAATAAAATACCTAGGAATCCAACTTACAAGGGATGTGAAGGACCTCTTCAAGGAGAACTACAAACCACTGCTCAATGAAATCAAAGAGGATACAAACAAATGGAAGAACATTCCATGCTCATGGGTTGGAAGAATCAATATCGTGAAAATGGCCATACTGCCCAAGGTAATTTATAGATTCAATGCCATCCTCATCAAGCTACCAATGACTTTCTTCACAGAATTGGAAAAAACTACTTTAAAGTTCATATGGAACCAAAAAAGAGCCCGCATCGACAAGTCAATCCTAAGCCAAAAGAACAAAGCTGGAGGCATCACGCTACCTGACTTCAAACTATACTACAAGGCTACAATAACCAAAACAGCATGGTACTGGTACTACAACAGAGACATAGATCAATGGAACAGAACAGAGGCCTCAGAAATAATGCCGCATATCTACAACTATCTGATCTTTGATAAACCTGACAAAAACAAGAAATGGGGAAAGGATTCCCTATTTAATAAATGGTGCTGGGAAAACTGGCTAGCCATATGTAGAAAGCTGAAACTGGATCCCTTCCTTACACCTTATACAAAAATTAATTCAAGATGGATTAAAGACTTAAATGTTAGACCTAAAACCATAAAAACCCTAGAAGAAAGCCTAGGCAATACCATTCAGGACATAGGCGTGGGCAAGGACTTCATGTCTAAAACACCAAAAGCAATGGCAACAAAAGCCAAAATTGACAAATGGGATCTAATTAAACTAAAGAGCTTCTGCACAGCAAAAGAAACTACCATCAGAGTGAACAAGCAACCTACAGAATGGGAGAAAATTTTTGCAACCTACTCATATGACAAAGGGCTAATATCCAGAATTTACAATGAACTCAAACAAATTTACAAGAAAAAAACAAACAACCCCATCGAAAAGTGGGCGAAGGACATGAACAGACACTTCTCAAAAGAAGACATTTATGCAGCCAAAAAACACATGAAAAAATGCTCATCATCACTGGCCATCAGAGAAATGCAAATCAATACCACAATGAGATACCATCTCACACCAGTTAGAATGGCGATCATTAAAAAGTCAGGAAACAACAGGTGCTGGAGAGGATGTGGAGCAATAGGATCACTTTTACACTGTTGGTGGGACTGTAAACTAGTTCAACCATTGTGGAAGTCAGTGTGGCGATTCCTCAGGGATCTAGAACTAGAAATACCATTTGACCCAGCCATCCCATTACTGGGTATATACCCAAAGGACTATAAATCATGCTGCTATAAAGACACATGCACACGTATGTTTGTTGCGGCACTATTCACAATAGCAAAGAGTTGGAACCAACCCAAATGTCCAACAATGATAGACTGGATTAAGAAAATGTGGCACATATACACCATGGAATACTATGCAGCCATAAAAAATGATGAGTTCACGTCCTTTGTAGGGACATGGATGAAACTGGAAAACATCATTGTCAGTAAACTATCGCAAGGACCAAAAACCAAACACCGCATGTTCTCACTCATAGGTGGGAATTGAACAATGAGAACTCATGGACACAGGAAGGGGAACATCACACTCCGGGGACTGTTGTGGGGTTGGGGGCGGGGGGAGGGACAGCATTAGGAGATATACCTAATGCTAAATGACGAGTTAATGGGTGCAGCAAAACAACATGGCACATGGATACATATGTAAGAAACCTGCACTTTGTGCACATGTACCCTAAAACCTAAAGTATAATAATAATAATTTAAAAAAAAAGAAAATGACTTTGTTCCCATCAGCTTTCTTCAATTTTTCAACTATGTGATACTTCCAAATCACAAATGTTTTGATGAGTCAAAATCTACTCTTACAACAACTAAGACAGGAATCCCAAAGGCCTAAAGAGAACTGACCTTGGGAAGTATGAGGAAAATCCCTCTAGAAATGGGTTCTAGTCTCCACTATGCCACAGGCCAGCTGCAAGGTTCAGCAAGCAGCTTCATGTCTTGGGGCTTTAATGTCGTCATTACAAAGGAAAGGTGCATGGCTCATTCTTTTTTTTTTTTTTTTTTTTTGTATTCCCAGTGTTTATAACATTGGAAGTTGTCAATAATGTATACAGATTAACAGACAGATGGGCAGATGGATGAAGTAGACAAAAGGCTATTACTAAGATGAATTAATATCCTAGCTTCTTGATTCAACTCTTCAAATCTATACTATGAACTCTCTTGGTCACACAAATGAAACTTGAAACATACATAGGGAAGCACAGTTTTTGATCCTTGTAAGCTTAACGTCATACTTCTTCACAGATCCACTAATGCCTGAGATAAGTACAATAAGGAAAACTCAGGTTTCACGAAGAAGAGAAACAAGGGGCTACTGCCTATGAACAGGTAGTGAAAGATCCAGAGGTGGGAGCAGTTGAGTTGGAGTAACTCAATAGAGTTGAGGCAATAGAGTAACATTTTTTTTTTTTTTTTGAGACGGAGTCTCACTCTGTCGCCCAGGCTGGAGTGCAGTGGCACAATCTCGGCTCACTGCAAGCTCTGCCTCCCGGGTTCAAGCAATTCTCCTGCCTCAGCCTCCCAAGTAGCTGGGACTACAGGCGCCCGCCACCACGCCCAGCTAATTTTTTGTATTTTTAGTAGAGACGGGGTTTCACTGTGTTAGCCAGGATGGTCTTGATCTCCTGACCTCGTGATCCGCCCGCCTCGGCCTCCCAAAGTGCTGGGATTACAGGCGTGAGCCACTGCGCCCGGCTCAGTAACATTTGATGGTCAAAGCCAGGAGACCAAGATTTATCTGATTAAATATGCAGTGTGGAACAGTATTCAGGATGAAAACTAAGAGATCCAAACTCCAAAAACAAAACCCAAAAAACAAAAAATCAAAATTTATACAGGGCATCTGGCCTAAGATAAAAACAGAGAGAGAATGGAGGTTTAAGCAGTAGGAGTCAGAATTCTAGAACAACATAGGACAGTATCCTCCAAAAGACACTCAAAGATTGTGGCCTCCAGTGGGTCCGAGGTGTAACAGATTGATACAGCCCATCTTGGTCACCCAGGCTGACTCTGATCAGAATAAAGTACTCATCTCTTGGAGGCCACTAGAATGCCACTTAATAGATAGATGATAGGTGCTGAATGGAAGCACAAAAGATCGGTGATTAAGACCCATCTTAAGGAGCCCCCAACTTGCAAATGGGGCATAAAAAATAAAATCAGGCTATCTGCTATTTATATAAACTCCAATTCTATTTTATGAGCTGGGAGCAGAAAAATAGAGAATACACTTCTGCCCTTCATCTTTCTAGGTATCAAAGCCTTTCTAGGCTAAGCCACAACTAGGACTGTTCTCTTTTACACAGTGAAACCTTTTCGAAGTGAGTAGCCTAGTAAATTTAGAGGAGTAAACTATTCTTGCATATGTCTTCAAGATCTATAATGGAAGATAAATCCTGTTAGCCTGGGCATGGCAAGGCAATTATTTCAACTGCTACATTTCTGTGGAACAAACAAAACGATTCCAGGCTTATGCATTTCCTATTTGACGGAGAAGGGAAGCAGCACTATGCTCACCATGCCTGGAACACTGGTTGTCACGACCAGTGGCAACCAGAATGGAAGAGAAGCCTTGTCTATTATCACCACTGGATATCAAAGTCCTTTGGGCTACATGTGCTCACATTCGCCTGTCCAAACCAGCCTGTGACCGAATGGTGCTGAGCAAGAAGCAAAGGAAAAACGATCATGCCAGGAACATCAGGGCATTTTGGATGCAAAGCAGAAGCTTATCTTTTTTACTGTTGCAGCTCCAGAGAAAATCAATTTTGACACAGAACTGCCACTTTACAAGCAAATAACTATACTTTCCAATAACCTAATCTGTGCAAAGCCTACTGAAAATTCCCTAAAGAACCAGTAGTTAAAACCTCCATTAAATCAAAGGGTTTAATACGGGAAGGGAAGAGAGGATGCAGTTTGACTTGGGAATGTAATGGACTCAGTGGGGAAATAAATATGTTGTTTTATGTGTACAGTTACAGAATATGAGAACACGGCATTCATTTCAAAGGGAATTCTCTTGCTGTGCAACTTATTCCTAAACAGATGTGATTTTTGCTTATTCAAAAACATTTAGGTAACAATTACAGCATAATAAATTATAATTGCCATCATCTTCCAGCTATGCAATGCCTTCTATGCAAACACAAAGAAAAGGCAATTACACAAAACTATAAAACCCATTTTCAGGTAGGTTCTGCAGCCTACATTCAAATAATCTACATTATTCCCACATAAACACTGTATTGTGCCATATATATATATATCCTACTATGCCATGTGGAAACTACCTAGCAAATAACTAGGGTTTGTTAATCACAGGCTTGGATGGCCCCCAGTGGGGTAGTTTTAGGGGTGCCAGGAATGCCTTCCAGCCCTCAGATACCTACTTTTGCAGTCTTCAACTACCATCAGTCACTCCACCATACAGAGCTTCAAGCCACTGGTCACTCCAATGCAAATGCTCCAAAGAGGTGGAACATTACGTAGGCAGCAACGTTTTTAAACCTTAAAACAACTAATGTACCAAATTTTCAACAGGACATTGCACTAAGGGTATGGCATCATCCAGACACTCTAATAGTGGGAAAGAAACGGTGTCCCTGAGACAAGGACATTGGTGCACACTCTCAAACAATGACAGGGAATATGCCAAGTAGGAGTGAGAAGAAAATAAATTCAGAGAAAAAGGTGTGGTTCTAACATCCACAAATTTGTCCATATCCCTTTTATACCAATGTTTTATTTCACATGGAAATCATGTGAAATCATGTATTTCAGGCATGATGACAGAATTGAAATGTCCTCATTCTGAAAAAGGACTTATCCTCCTTTATCGCTCACATTTACCATGTAGTATATCTCTGACAGGTAGAACAGCATGAGTGTGATGTGGACAGCTTGTCTTCAGATGAGCAATAAACTGATAAACCAGAAAAACTGATAAAAACAGGAGTTAAGACACTTAAGTTTTACTCTTATCTACTACTTAGTATCTTAACTTAGGAAGTGGCTTAAGCTCTCCGAACCTGCACACCATTCAGTATTCACCTTTACTTACAGAGTAGCCCCCAGGAAGACTGGTTACAAAGGCATTGGGAAGAAAAATGAAGAGCACACAGTGTCCTTACCCTTGAGAGACTCAGTCTCCAGGGAGAAACAGTGGTGTGAACAAATGACAACAGAGATGAGATCAGGGCTTGGGTAAGTACAGGGAAGGGACCATCTACCTGCTCAGAAGGGTCTCAAGAGGACTTTGCAGAGTTGGTGTTATGTCCTGAAGGATAAGAAGGAGTTTGCTAAGCAGGCAAAGCAGGGATGGAGGGCATGCTAGGAAATGAGAATAACATGTACAAAGGCAATCTGCAAAACGAAGATAACGTGTCTGTGACAGCGCTTTGTTAACCATAAAGTGCTTTACAACAATGGAGTATTTATACTGTTAATAGAAAGCTGCACAAGGGGTTGGCGAGAGTCTCTGTGGCTCACTCACTCAAAGGAATACCATTTTGATTAGGCTGCGTCACGGTATACAGTGACCAATTTAAGGATCATCTGTTCAGCAAGGCATTTTAAAATTTTCCTTCTCTAACTAGTAGGGAACCATCTCACAATCACAACTAAAGAAAAACGGAAGTACCTGGAAGCGGCTTCCTATGTATTCCTTTAATGTCTCATTTGCTGCTGCTCTTTGAACAAGTCCACTCCAATCTCCATCCCTAATCACGCATTTTGTCCTGCATTTGGAAGTTTACACTGATACCCTTCTTCTTTATGAAATACGTAACTTTAAAAGAACGAAAAATCTTGCTGCTGAGTTGACACATCTATGCTGACGGTGTGCTTCCTAAAACATTTTGATCACTTCTGACTCCTGAATACAGGCATGGTTTTACATAATTAGAGGCTATCGGAAAGTCTCAGACCTAAAGCCCCACTGGTAAGTGACACTGAGTGGCTACAACTGTACTTTCACATGAGCATTTTAGATGAGAATGTGCTGCAGGTGACGAAGATGTTAACTAAAGCCTGTGTGGGTAACCATGTGTCGGAACATGAACCGCTATATAAGAACCAAAGTATTTGACCAAAGACTGCATGAAGGCAAGGAAAACTTGACTACCATACTCCTAAAATCTAGTACAGTGCCTGGCATAAGAATAGAATTCAATAAATGTTCATCATGGAAGCAAAGATTAACTGGGGGATATCCAAAGACAACCAGTATGTCCACAAAATCAATCCAACTAGTCAGAAGAAATTACAAAAATATAGATAAGTGGTTTTAAAAATCAGTGCCCAATACTGAACAGGGTGAAAAATCTGACACCACATATAATGACATCTCTCTAAAGCAGCACCTTCAAAGTGTGAATGACGGTTTTGCTTATACTTCTTTATCTATGCAGTCCTGACCTGGGAGAGTGGGTGGCTTTCCATCTGGACCAAAATTTTACTAGCCTCCTTCATATTTATAAAATAATATCTCTCTCCAGTTTGTCTTATTTCTCAAGCTTACTAGTCCATTTGATTATTAGAATGGAATATGAACACCATCATAAAATTACTGATTAGAATGAACCACATCACCTGAAGAATGCCTTTGCTTACTTAAGCTTCAATCTAATGCCCGAATCTTTCGTCAAAGGTTAGAACTAAAACGAGTAACATGAATTCTATGTCTGAATTTTCTGGAAATCTGTAACTGGGGACATTGTCAGTTATATCCATCAGTGACTCTCAAAACCCATGTGAACATTTTCCTAAGAATTTAGAAGTTAGCAAAAATATACCACTTCCCCCATTCTACATCCAAAACCAAAATAAGGAACTAGTTATCTTTTCTGAAAATAGGAATTATCACATTATTTCATTGTCTGGGCTATCAGGAGCCTCTGTGCTGATTTCACAAATGACCTCAGCAACTTCAGGAGGTGGGTGGTTTACAAGGTTGTTTTCTCACCTCTCACATCTAGTACTCACTGTTATTCCTATTTTATTAAATTGCTTCAAATGCCTTTTTGAAAGCTATGGGGTAAAAATAACTATAATAGTAAAAAGATTTTTATTTCTTTATATAATTCTCCTATTTGTTCACATAATATTCCTCTGTTCAGTTCAAACATAGGAATTACAAAAGTTAAAGCAGGCCATGCCAAGTACGTTTTTGTTCTTTATGGTAGACAAAGCTGCTGATTGACAAAGATGATGTTCAACTGCTATAAAATTAATTTCCGTCTAAAAAAGAAATGCTTGATATTACAGCATAGTCCATTGGAGAAATGCGTATTTAGGCAGATAAATACATCAGCTGCAGACTATAAGATACAAATGTGGTTTTACAGAACAAATATACCCTGCGAATAAGAAAAATGGAAATAGAGTAAAATTAGACCACCTATCTTCACCTTAATAATTTTAAAATCTAGAGGTAGCATGGTTATTTTAAATTTATTTTAACTGCCTATTATGTTTGGCTAAGGAGATTTTTGTAGCCATACATTGAACATACACACAGTATGTAATGACTTTGCTTCTTGGCAAGCAGCACTC
Source organism: Symphalangus syndactylus (assembly GCF_028878055.3). Lineage (NCBI taxonomy): Eukaryota > Metazoa > Chordata > Mammalia > Primates > Hylobatidae > Symphalangus > Symphalangus syndactylus. Next base: position 67,313,059 of record NC_072431.2, on the reverse strand, counting down.
TTTCAAAAAATCTAATTTATTAGTAGAAATGTTACAGTCATAGCTTAATGCCAAAAATCCCAGATGGGTAGGTTAACAATTGTCAAAGGATCTGATACCTGAATTGGGATGAGGAATGGAGAAAAGAGGAACAAATGAAGGTTAAACTAAAAAACACTGCAAATGAAAAAGAGGGAAGTGTTTAATTTCTCACTGGGGTCATGCTAACAGTAGTCAACAGAATCTATATCACATAGAGTATTAGAATTCAAATGTGAGTGACCACACCAAATGGAACTAGAATCCTTTAAGCAATTTGACGAGAGAAAAGAAACTCTCCCTATTACTGGCACAGGATTAAGTTTTGCTGACATCCCTCTTCATATCATTTCCAGATTTAAGACATGCCTCCTCTCCAAGGCACATCTTCCCTGATCTCTGAAATGGAAACATGAAAATCTCAAATGATTCAAAAGAATGTTAAATGCCCTCTGATATAATACTGTGCTAAATGTTTTTTTACATCATTGGTAATTTGTTTTATAAAATTGGGAAATTATTTCTCCTTTACACAGAAAAACATAAGCTTATGATCATTTATAACAGAGAATTTTAAAATTGATGCCTGCCTGCTCACCTCTAAGACATGCTTTGAGAAATCTCTTGTGATCAATTTGTTTGAATGTTCTGCATCATGACTCTTCATATACAAGATTTTCCACAAATTGCTGGTTTCTATACTCCCTGAAATCTCGGCTTAGTTTAGCTTTTTTGTTATATAGTGCAAGACTTTGAATAATGTGATTTTTCTCCATCAGTGACAGAAGTCTAGAAGCATTCTGTGGGATCACATACAAAAATGCAGCCCCTCTTACTAAATTAGGTCTGTTTTCAAGTTTTCAGAACCAGAATTTAATAGAGAATTTAGTTATTTATGTGTTTTCCTTCCCTATAAGTGTTTACATACTTGGTAACATCCAATTACTATTATTTTCACCTCTAACTCCTAATGGTCGAAGACTGTATCTCTAACTTTCATAAACACAAAAACTGGGAATAAATTCTAAGAATGAACTAGAAGGGAAGCCCAAAATCACCTAATCCTCAACACTCCAACTATCTCGGGTCTTTGGTCCAAACACAACCTTTCTGAGCTTCCATTTCTGAATCAAGAAAGAACAGCAGACTTGGAACTCTAACAGCTTCCATTTCTGAATCAAGAAAGAACAGCAGACTTGGAACTCTAACAGCTCTATAAACCAAGACTTCTCTCCACTTCTTATATTCACTTTCTCCCTTCCCTTCCTCAGTATCCTCCCATAAAAATACTGGTAAGAGGGCCTGAGGGATGTAAATCTTATGTTTCTGTTTCAGGTAGAAGCAGCAGCCCATAGGACATTCCTCAGTACCTTCCACACAGAAGGTTGTCGATAGACACCTATTGAATGGTGAGTGAATAGGCACACGAATGAAAGAGAAGGGAGCACATGGATGAGAGTTTTATTCCCTGGTCTCAGCATACTCTGATGCATCTTCCATTAGCACTGGATTCTTATGCAGTTACAACCCACTTAACACTCAGATGTTCCTTGGATCACATGTGCAGTGACTCATTTTACTTTTATTTCCATCCATGGCAATCACACATGTTAACCTATTCAAATGAATACTTTCAAAACACTTAAATATTTTGGGTTTGTAGGAAGATGTTTGGAATACATTAAGCTTCTTTTCAATCTATAAATTGCAAACTAAGCTTGTGAGTCTGGTTAATTTTCATGTTGCTCAGAATCTATCTTATTAACACTGTTACAATGAAGAGACACACCCAATATTCTGATCCTCTCTGCCTTTTTACTCTTGAAGTGATAGCATTCGCTACTGGGTCCTGGGTAGATTAAAAGGTATGCCCTACGGGTTGCATTATCTCTAAATGATTCGTGATGTATTACGCTTAGTATAAATGACTGAGTCCCATTTGCACAATTGCCCTATTAATTTACTCATCATTGATTTACACCACTTTTGCTGAAGTTCTTCTACCAGACCCCTATTTTATATGCATTCTCACTAGCTCAGTTTTAGAATTTTTCTACCGTTCGGGCCTCTCTATCTCATCGTTCTTCCATTTGTCTTCATTTATCCATCTTTTATCTCCGTCCTCCCCAGTTCCTCCCTCTCCTGCCTTGATCAGTTTCTTCTTGCTTCTCCATTTTCTGCCTCCTTTGGCCTTCCTCCTCTTTTACTTAAGAGCACCTAATAAATCTCCAATTAGAGGTTGGCAGTACAGAGAAAAGAAATCTGAAGACTAAGAAACACAGGCAGAACAAACTCAGGAAGACGAAAACAATGCATAGAGCGGGTAAATGAAGTCTGAAATCTAATCTGATGACTTCAAGTACTAAATTCTTTACTAAGGGGAAACCTTTGGTAAAGCTTTTTTGGTTTTTTTTTTTTTTTTTTGAGACGGAGTCTTGCTCTGTCACCCAGGCTGGAGTGCAGTGGTGCGATCTGAGCTCACTGCAAGCTCCGCCTCCCGGGTTCACGCCATTTTCCTGCCTCAGCCTCCTGAGTAGCTGGGACTACAGGCGCCCGCCACGGCGCCCGGCTAATTTTTTTTTGTATATTTAGTAGAGACAGGGTTTCACCGTGGTCTCGATCTCCTGACCTCATGATCCACCCGCCTCGGCCTCCCAAAGTGCTGGGATTATAGGCGTAAGCCACCGCGTCCGGCCTGATAAAGCTCTTAAAATAAAGATGACAAAAATTGTGCCCTTATGCCACCTTGAAGAAGCCTTTAGTTTTTTTCCCCCTATGCCTCATATCTTTAGAGGCTTGTTTTACTATTCAGCTAAAAAGCAAAAATTTTCTTCCTTCGGCTGTAGCCAGAATCTAATCAATACCTTTGGGGGAATATCTAAGATCAAAACACCACTGGGAATATCTAAGGGCTGAAATATAAGTATTACCACTGTGATTTCCACAGGTAAGGTTTTAAAATTCTCATTTCATAACATTTTTTGGTGAGATCAAAAAAGATCTTTTTTTTTTGAGATGACATACGAAACTCATCTCTTGTGGGTTCGCTCTCTTTCTTCATCTTAAAGACTCATTTGATTAGCTTGTCCAAACAAAAACTAGAAGTTATTTTATGCAAAAATATGCATAATAAATGCACAACTGAAAATAACATTAAAGATAAATATTACTTGCCTTCTCCCTACCTGTTGTAGGTGAGCATGTTACTTTAATTTTACTTTGACACTTTTAATTCTAATATGTGAGTGGACAAAAAGAAGGTGGTCAGCAATGCTCTAAACTGCTGGGAGGAGCCACTAGTTTAGTTTAATAATCTTTTTTTAATTTCATTAGTCCCTATAATTTGCTAATCCATTCATTAGTATCTGACTTACTGGCTTTTGCTCAGCTGGCATTTCTGACAGGAAACACTGTATTTCTAATATTCTGAAAACATGTAAAAATATAGAAGTACACTACAAATAAATAATAATTTATCCAGAATATGAAACTCTGGGCCAAGGACCACAAGTCATTCATCTTTGTAACATCAAAGAATGGTACAACAGTCGAAGGTGTAAGAAGAGGAGGACCCATCATAGGACCATACCCTATTCTCTACATTTCCCTAAGTTCTGACCCTGTCCATGAAACTCACCACAGTTGAAGAGATAACAGAGATCCAGCAAATAGGGGGGAGCAAAACCAGAAGAACAGTAACATGTAGAACTGAGACAAAAAGGAGAAGAAATCAAGGCAACCAACATTCATAGTAAATCAAGGCAAGTTTCAACCTGGTAAAAGCAACAACTTAATTGTCTTGTAGTTTGATTCTGGAGATTAATGTAAAAAATACAATTCTTATAAGGAATACAGTGATGCTGGGAGTTTCTAATACGTTGCCTTAGAAAGAGACCCCTATGATCAAAGTTCCGTTCAGCAAAATCTTAGAAAATGGGTAGCTCATTTGTCCAATTTTGGGACTCATTTTCTTGATTTATGAAGATATTGATGTTTTTATAAGGACAAAGAGGCTGGACAACATGATCCCTATGGTAGCTTTGACTAAAATTCCACGAAAAAGATTTTGGAAATAACCTACTCTACTCTTCTAAGAAATATTACTTTAGGATCTACCACTCTTCACTTATATTCAGTAGCATATTTTAAATGTTTTAAAACATTTTAAAGACAAGTATCATTTTCTCTTTAAACACAATATTAGTATTTTAAAGGATCCTTAAAGTTTTCATTAGATTTCCTTTTAGCTTAGGTTGAAAATGTTTTTCATCAGAAATACATCTTTACATTTGTTTGGAAAATAACGTTTCTCATACTCTAGCATAATCATAGTATTTTAGAGTTGAAGGAACAGTTGAAAATATAATCCAGTTTTGTTTTATGTTTTAGAAGACTTTCTGTTTTAGTTTTAAAAGTGTAGAGAGTATGGTGGTACACACGCAGGACCCTGTGACTCTAAACTCCAGCTTAAAGTAGACTCACTTAGAATTTATCCATTTATGTTTTACTGATACTCTTCCACAGGTAAACTTTTAACCCTTCAGTATCTTCCTGCTGCTCTCAGGTGACAGACTGGAACCTACACCTGGCCTTCAAGACCCTGCACAAGGTTGCCATTCTTACCCCATTTTTACGCTGCCAATGACCTCTCTGAAGGCCTGCTTTCTGCACTCTATTCTGAGAACATTTTGCTCATCCTGTATCGCACCACTGAAACAAGTCCTTTCCTGTTTCAGGGTCTTTGAACGTGCTGCTCTCTCTGCCTAAAGACTTATCACCCCCACCTTTACCTAGCTAACTCTTACTCAGCCAATAGATATCAGCTCAAATGTCATGTACAAGCTAGTCTACATTCATAGCCCCTTACAACATTGCTAATAGCAACTGCCATGTCTTTCATTTAGTAATTCAAACTTTGTTTCATATAGGTCTTGCCTGCTGGGATGTAAGCATTAGGAGGGCACAGTGACCACATCTCCTGTTCATTAACATATTACAGCATCTTACTCTATGCCTAATACACAGAAGTGGCTCAATAAATATTTGATGAATGAATATATGTGCTAATGGAGGATCCTATGGATACAAAGACATACACAAACATCAAGAGATAACTATCAATATTAAGTATCAAATAAATGTCAATGTATGACCCAGATGAAGGCTCTTAAGGAATCTGGAAGAAGATATCAGTACATGGAAGCAGCTGAAGAAGATTTCAGGGAGACAAAAAAGACAACATGTACATGTGCTAAGATTGATGATTACTGCATGACTTACTCTTATTAAAATAAATTGTCTCAACAATTACATTGCTCCTGATTTCCAAACATGAGAATACTGCTAGTAAATAGCAGGCCTAAGGGTCCACTTTATGTCTGGGCTAACTCCAAAGACTAATGGGTTTCCATTGTACAACACTGTCCCAACTATTACAAAATAAACACTGCCCAACAAAGGAGGCAGCACGAGGGCTGGGCCTTGAAGAACAGATACTGAAGGGTTTCTCAGAGCAAATGTGTTTTATAAATACCAAGTTGGAAATATACTCTCTACTACACAGTCATTACGGTTCCTGAAGATTACATGGTATAGGCATGCTGAATGGGAATTTACTAATTTATTCTAAATATAATTCCCATGTTGACTGAAATGTTAAGAGCTTCTGACAGCAGAGAGGCTCACAGAGAAATCACCCCATTTTCCCTCAAAAAAAAACAAAATCAGCATGGCTCATACTATGCAATTTTATTGTTAACTACTTTCAAATTACAGTATCTGGTTATTTGTATCCATAAAGGCAAGCAATGAAGACATTTCAATACAACAAAAAGGAAACAATAGTAAATAAAAGCTGCACATGCAGAGGAAAGGGGTCCTTTTTTGACCTCTCTTTCAAATCCCTGCATCTCAGAAAGCAGGAAGGAGTCTATAGAGTTTTTGATTTCAGTATCCCAAGTTTTCAGAACAATCCTGGACCTCTGGATGGATCTCCCCTGGCTTTCTGATGCTGAGTCTTCCTTTCCAGTGCTGGAGAGTAGACCAGCTGAAAGTGGGCCAGACCCCATCTCTACATCACAGTTATTTTCTATCAGTTTCATCTTCTTTATAACGAACTTGAGAAAGTTACCTCAAAACCTCATAGGCTTCTGTGAAGCAGAATGGAAGTTCATTAAGATCTTTTGCTCTCTGACCTGCTGTGCTTTCTATTATCAAGAACCACTCTGAAAAGGCCAAAACATATGAAAAGGTGTTCAACCTCAACTACAATTTTAAAAATGCTAATAAAAGCAAAAATAGATTTTTTTTAACCAATCAAGTAGGTAAAGATGGGGTGGGGTAGGAGATGGCTGATATCCTGTATTGGTGAACAGATGAGGAAACGGTCCCTTCCCAACACATAATAACATGAAGACACAGCCTTTGATCCAGCAATCCAGAAATTCCTAGGAATTGATCCTAAAATGATCACTGGGTAAGTGTGACAAAAAGAAAGTACATGGCAGCCATGCCATTAAAGTGATAAACTGCAACCAATCTAAATGTCCATCAATAGGGAAATGGTTAAAAATTACGTTTTATCATACAACGATATAATATGCAGTCACTAAAAATTATGTATTGATGTGAAACATGAAGATAAGGTATTGATGTGGAAAAATCACCATAATTTATTGAGAACTTAATATATGACATCCAGTATTGTTATAGGTACTGGTAATTTTTTGTTTTTGTTTTGCAATGATCATACAGTAAATTTTATAATGACAAAACAAAATAAAATATGATTTTGGGTGAGAGAGGTAATCCAAGATGAGAGACACCATCCAAGAAGAATTATAAATATGCAATTAGATAAACTATGGGATTGTGATATACTAGTACGATCTGATTTTGTCTTAGAAAAGTAAGATAGCTGGCTCCTAACTGACAGGATGAACCTCTTCCTTCCTTTCTTCCTTCCTTTCTTCCTTCCTCCCTCCCTCCCTTCTTTCCTTTTTTAAAAAATGATCTAACTTTAATGTCAGTCTGCCTCCTTGCACCAGACTCTTTTTTCTTTTGAAAGCTCAACAAACTAGGGCTTCCAAAGGACTATTCTAAGTAGAGATTCTAAATTCATGCCATGTTAAATGAATGGTAACAAACAGATGTCAACAGCAACTTTAAAAAATAAGTAAAACCTAACTCAGTAAAATGATTCAAAATATTATAGACTACAACCAAATAGAAGTATACTTTATTCTCTTGTGGCATATGTATATATGTATATGTGTGTGTATACATACATATATACACATACCACAAAAGAACTATATGCAGTATTTCACTGATTCCAAGATATACATTTTAAAGTATTTTTACATCTCTGAAATTGGAATGCATCTTAACATCAATGGCATGTCAGTTTGACATGTCAGTTTGTTAGTGTAGTTTTTTAGAGGTACATAAAATAATGTTGCATCTTGCAAGTGATGGCACTTTTAATTCAATGAAATATGGTTTTATTACCACAACAGTTAATTATTTTAATGGTGCAGAAAAGGGCAGATAAATCAGGTATTAAATGCTATTAATCCTTCCTTTCACAAAACAAAACATAAACAAAAGAAAACTATTACTATTTTCTCCAGATAGAGCAATTTCTCCCATCCCACCCATATGACAATACAGCTATCTTAATATTTCGATTCAAAGCACAAGCTAATATTCTGAATGGTACAAACAGTATCCTTTTCAGGATTCCAAATCCATCTTCTATCCTACTATAGTATATAAATGACATAAACTTCTCATCAACAGCATAAAAATTCATATTCTGTCTATATAGAAGCTGCTATGTTAGCTTTATGTCAACAATTGGTCTGATTTTTTTAATAGCATAAATGTTTAAAGAGGTAGCAATGCCTGTAAAATATCTATGGGGATATGAAAGCTGATATACATCAGGATGTTGGCGTTTCTTGAAGAGGGAGCAATTCTCCGTATTTTATCTTGCTCAGTCCGCCATTCCTTCTTCCACAAAATCCCTCCTCCTAACGGTTCATTTCACATTACTTCTATCAGCTAAATATGGCAAGTGTGCTAGCTTGCTCCTGCATTGCCAGAATAACAAATACCTTCTTCACAGGGGCTGTGGCCTGAATATTTATGTCCACTCAAAATCTACATGCTGAAATCCTAACTACCAAGGTGATGGTATTAGGAGGTGGGCCCTTAGTGGAGGTGGTTATGTCATGAGGGTGGAGCCTTCATGAATGAATTAGTGCCTTTAGAAAAAAGGCCCTAGGAGCTCGTGTACCCCTTCTACCATGTAAAGGACACAGCTAGAAGGTGCCATCTACAACCAGAAACTAGGCCTCACAAGACAGTGAACCTGCCAGCATCTTGATCTTGGAATTCCCAGCCTCCACAACGGTCAGAAATAAATTTCTGTTGTTTATAAGCTACCCAGTTTTTGGTATTTTGTTATAGCAGCCTGAGTGGACTAAGACAAAAACTGGTACCAAGAAGGGAGGGTACTGCTGTAACAAATAACTAAAATGTGGAAGCAGAAGTGGCTTTGGAACTGGGCGATGGGTAGAAGCTGGAAGAGTTTTGAGGTGCATGCTAGAAAAGGCCTACGATTTTACAGTCATCTTTTTCTACTAGGAAACATGTTCTGAAACAAGGCAAGCCCCACAAGGTTAACATGCCCAGGGAAGGTATGGGCACCCCAAATATTGCACCCAGCACACACACATTGTAATCAATGAGCATTGCTCCAAGAACTCAAAATTATCATTTAAGCTTAATCTGAAACCCTAACAATGCATGTTGTGCTCTTTGATCAATCTATGTGGTTTGTTCTGGGTTTGATTGTTGTTGTTATGGGTCAGGGGGTTGGGGTGGAAGAAAGCAGCAGATAGAGTAGACTGCTGTTCTGGCTTCCTCACTGAAACCGAACCTGAAATTACACAGTCTTTACTCTTTAACATTTGCTCTGTACTAGCTGGAGAATGACAATAGCCTTTAAATGCTTAGCATATATTATTTGCTTATTGATACAATATGTAGATCTGAAACATTACTCCAAATCTTCAAAGCACTAAACAAATATTAAATGTTTACAACAAGTACGTTTGGTAAGTATGATAGAAAATACACACTGGATTGTAATACCCCAAATAGATCATATTTTTCTTCTCTGTATGTTAACAAATGTTTGAACCCAGGTCTTCCTTTACGTTTTCAAATGGTTGGTCACTTTCTATTCTCTGAATGTCTTTTCTATGCTCCTATTTCCACCATCTCACTTTAACTACAGAGAAGAAAACTTTCTACAGCACTTGCTGTCTCTTTTTCTCTTCACCAAGAGATGATCAAAGCAGGGAACCTCTACCAGGCCAAGCTGTGGAATGGGTGGGATCCCCCTAATTGCAAACTAATCTCTTTCTCTAGATATGTTTCACTCTGTATTACAGTAAAGCACAGATGAGGCTGGTCTGTACTGCAGGTACAGCATAGATGAGGCTGCCATTCACACAGGCCTAGGCACATCCCTATAGGATCTCAAGGCATAAATTATGGGCAGAGGGATAAAAAGCTTAACTTTAAGAGGATCTGGTCAACTCTTTAAGGGATTGTTGGATGTTTACCCCGATATCCATAAAGTTCATAGTTTGGATCTCAGTTATCATTCATTCATTCATTATCACTTTCCACACACACAGAGACAGAAAATAGATATAGATAAAAAAAAATAAGGACATGGATATGGATATGGAGACACAGATACACTATTTGCCAGGTCCATGAAGGAGAGAAGTAAAATCCTAATAAATTTATTATACTTCTTTTCAAATTTGGTCAGTGTTAGACAAAAATACCTATACATTATTGAGCAAACTTAAGAACTAGTGAGCAACAAAGAAGAAAAACTAATAGACTCTTCTTGTTACATGTGTAAAATCATAACCTGGCTGTCAAAATAGGTTTCCAGGCTAATTATGTGTCAATCCAAAATATCCCACTGTGTTGTTGTGTCGGAGTTGGGGATGGAGTGTTTTTGTTTGGGTTCTTAACAATCAACGAACTGTTCAAACCTCCAGGTGTTTATACTTTGTTCTTTTTCTCCATGACTGAAGCCAAAGATCCTTTAAAAAGTTTCCTTTATTTGGCTGGGCACAGTGGCTCATGCCTGTAATCCCAACACTTTGCGAGGCCGAGGCAGGTGGATCACAAGGTCAAAAGATCGAGACCAGCCTGATCAACACGGTGAAACCCTGTCTCTGCTAAAAATACAAAAAAAAAAAAAAAAAATCAGCCAGGCGTGGTAACAGGCACCTGTAATCCCAGCTACTCGGGAGGCTGAGGCACGAGAATCGCTTGAACCCGGGAGGCAGAAGATGCAATGAGCTGACATCGTGCCACTGCATTCCAGCCTGGCAACAGAGCGACACTCCGTCTCAAAGAAAGAAAAAGAAGGAAGGAAAGAAAGAGAGAGAGAGAGAGAGAGAAAGAAAGAAAGAAAGAAGAAAGAAAGAAAGAAAGAAAGAAAGAAAGAAAGAAAGAAAGAAAGAAAGAAAGAAAGGAAGGAAGGAAAAGAAAAAAGAAAAATAAGTTTCCCTCACTTATTGCTAAAGCAGTGAACACTCTGGCTCATGAAGAGAGTAGAGGAGTGGGCAAATGGGGTGAGGGACAAGATGAGAGAGCTCTAGAGCTGTAACTACTATTTATTGAGCACTTATTATGTGCAGACACTGTGAAGCAACTGATACATACTACATCATTTAACTGACCTCTCCCCATAATCTTGTGAGGCAGGAATTATTATTCTCATTTCGTAAGTAAAGAACTATGTGTTCAACTACAGTTGTAATTTGCTCATGGTCATATAGCTAACAAGTGGAGGAGGTGGGATTCAAACCCAGGTGTGCCTCATTCCAAAGTCTGTGGTCTTTACTGCTGTATTATATAACTCTTACTGTAGACAAATATATTTTTGTGAAAATAATTTTACAATGGAAGGGGGCATCAGATAGCTATAGCCAAAGATGCACTCTGGCCTACTTAATCCAAAAGATGATAGAGCTGGAACTTTTGAGGTGGCAGGCTCCTTCTGGACAAGACCATGACTTGTATAAATCTTCTCAACAGTACATCTTCTGAACCAAGGTAAACCAAAGTGCTATCACTTATCAAATGTAGTAGTTCCGTAATTTTAGTGTAGACTTGGGAAGCCTTAACACACAATTACTAGAAACAAAGAATCTTTTAAATAAACTCCATTTCCTGTCACACCGAAGGCTGATTCCTTTCTGGGCAACGCTCATTTGGGCCTGATTAAATTGCTGTGATGAACTTAAGAGTTGAGACTGCCCTTGAGCCGAACATCTATCTGATCTTTAATTCTACTATCCACTCATTTCTTGCAGAGCTCACAATTCTCTTTGTCCCACTGGAGCAGCCTCGTTCAGGTTCTGCATCAATATGTTCAGTGCTGAATTCATTTCTGCTGGGAGTCCAGTACATCTGAACTTTCCAAAATCATTTGGCCCCCATTACTGGTAAGCACTGCTCTTAAATAGGTTGTAACTCCAGCTAATAGGCTCCATAATCATAGTTGAGTTGAACAAAAGGGTCCAAGAGAGAGTGCCATCAGTCATTTTTATTCCCATCAAATAAGCTGCAAAAGGCAGAAACTTTCCGATTTCAGAATATCATGGTTTCAATTTGATCTTCAGTGCTTATTAGAGATGCAGGGGGAGAAGAGGAAGAGGCCCACCCAAAGGTGTACAAAATCCCAAGGCCTAAATTAAATGCATTATTATAAATATAATTCACAAAGACAGAAAATAAAGCATTTTCCAATAAAATGATTTTGAGTTTTAAGAAGTCTCATCTAAACTGCTGGAGGCCAAAGCACTTAAGAATCTTCCTTCCAAAGATGAACCTGACTACTTAACATTATTTAGTAGAAATGTAGAAAAGACAACTTTGTTGGCAGTTTGACATTCTCCTTAGGTCTAAGTGATAAGTAATGAGAGTACTCCATAAAATCCTAAAACAACGACAACAACAAAACAACAGAAAACACTTTCGGGCTGATTTTCAGTATGTCTGAGGAATTCTTAAGGTTTCCTTTAATGACAATCTTACCTTTAAATTATAAACATTCAGGTATAGCTGATATTTACATTTCAATGCTTTTAAAAATGAATCCTCATTTGTATGTTTGTATGTATGTATGTATGTACATATGTATGCATGTATGTATGTGTGTATGTTTTTGAGAGACTGCCTTACTCTGTCACCCAGGCTGGAGTGCAGTAACACGCTCTCACTCACTCAGCCTCCACCACCCAGGCTCAAGCCTCCCACCTCAGCCTCCCAAGTAGCTGGGACCACAGGTATGTGCCATTACACCCAGCTAATTTTTGTATTTTTTGTAATTTTGCATTTTTTGAGATGGGGTTTTACTGTGTTGCCAAGGCTGGCTTCAAACTCCTGGGCTCAATCAAGTGATCCTCCTGCCTCAGCCTCCCAAAGTGCTGGGATTACAGGTGTGAGCCACTGTGCCAGGCCTAAAATGAATTCTCATTTAAAAAATACCACAAAATACATCCTACTACTATTATGTACAAAGATTCACACTGAAAGGTTATTATTCTGTGCTTGCTAAGAACAAGTTGGTTTAATGTAGAATAGAGCAATCTCATATTCTTGCTTGAGGATAATGAAATAAAAGTACCCACAAACGTCTGTAATGTGCACAGGTACACCTTCTGCCCAGGAATATGTTCAGATGCACCAGATTAAAGGGAAGAATGGTTCATGTTACCAATCACCCAAAACTTCTCCAAATGGCTACTAAGCATTCCTAATACAGTAACTGTCACACACACACACACACACACACACACACACACAAATACACAAGGCAAATGAAATCTAACCTTTTTACTAAAATGGGTAACATTCTTGACTTGATAGTTTTTTGCTCTCTTTGTAGATATTTAGGTTTCTAATAAGACTATGTTGCTACTCACATTTTGCCCTATCATTTACATAGTCCGGGCCCTGACACACACAACAACAAAAAATAGAAATCTAGAATCTGTCCTGCAGATGCTTTCCTTATAAATATCTTTTTTTCTCTTTTGCCTACTGACTTTAAGATACTTACTTTAAGATAGATTATTAGTCTATTTGTTACTATCAAAATAAAATCTCCCCCCATAATACTATCTTCAATAAAGCACTCTTGCATGCCTCAAGCAATGATGTGACCATGCTGTAACAATGGGCACAGAAAGGGAGAGTGCAAGGGACCCTTAGAATATTTTAATACTTTACCACAACTAAAATGCAGTTTCCTTGGGTACTAAGAGTCAAGATTAAAATCCAAGGTTTCCCCTCATTTGTGATCCTCTTTTAAGTCTCTGTGACAGTATTAACACTCCTGATCACTCCCTTGCCAGGTTTCTTGGGGAAAGTCCATCCTTTATCTATCATTCTCACCTCACTGAAGGTTCCTTCTGTATATCACCACCGTATTCTCACTAAGGGAGAAATGCTCAAGAGGCTCTGTCTTATATTCTATCTTCACAATCTCGATCATCCAAAGGCTTCAATTAACACCTCTATAGAGGCTCTCCTAGGTCTGAAATCCAGTTGTCCACTGGACAGATCCATCCTAGGAGCCCATCAAACTCCAAATACAAACTCTTCAATGTGGCCTACAAAGCTCTCAACTACTGGCCTTGACATGCCATTTCGGCCTTAATTCCCATTACAAAACCATGTATATTTCACACTGAGAACAAATGGATGGTTGTCTATTCCAAGAATGCTCTGTTGCCATCCTGCCTTGCTATCCATTTTAAATCCCCTTCCCCACATCTTTCCAGATGCAATCTTAACTATCTTTTGAAGGCCAGTTACCAACGTTCTTTACTCCTCAGTCTGATAAACTCTTTTCTTTGAAACTCAAGCCTATTACTAGCCTTCTCTTATGACACATGACTCTATCTTTCCTCATAAGGATTTTTGGGGGCTTCTTAGTCAATCCATAGAATAAGAAAAGCCTGCCACTGAGAGACCTATATTAACAGGTTGCCTTAGTAAAGGAATACTTATAATATTATATGAAATGGTCACAAAATTGGGCCAGGCACAGTGGCTCACACCTGTAATCCCAGCACCTTGGCAGGCTGAGGCAGGCAGATCACCTGAATTCAGGAGTTAGGGACCAGCGTGGCCAACATGGCAAAACCCCATCTCTACTAAAAATACAAAAATTAGTTGGTGTGGTAGCTGGGACCTCTAATCCCAGCTACTTGGGAGGCTGAGGTGGGAGAATCACTTAAACCCGGGAGGTGGAGGTTGCAGTGAGCCGAAATCACACACACCACTGCACTCCAGCCTGGGTGACAGAGAAAGACTCCATCTCAAAAAAAAAAAAAAAAAAGTCACAAAATTTACTTTAGAGAAAAAAAATAAAAGCTACTTAAATTAGACTACATGTACTTTACGCATTTGTGCAAATAAGAAACAGTTTTGTTGTATTTTATTTATTTTACAATTGATATTTTCTGAGAAATCTTTGAATATTTTATATGCATATTCTTGAAAATACTTCATGTACAATCTTTCTTTGATTCTGAGCTATTTGTATCTCTAGTGACTATCACAAAGCAGGTACTCAATGTCATAAAAAAAGAAAACTGAAATGAGAAAGGGAAAGATGTAACATTCAAAAACATTATGAGAGCAAATCTGAAACTGAAATAGAGGAATTGTCCAAATGTTAGCTACAGAGATGAAGGCAGAGGAGGACAGACATACTAATTGCCAGAAATTTTCTCAGGTAATAAAAGAATGTGTGCGTGTCTGTATTAATATGTTCTCATGCTGCTATAAAGAACTGCCCAAGACTGGGTAATTTATAAAGGAAAGAGGCTTAAGTGACTCACAGTTCTGCATGGCTGGGGAGGCCTCAGGAAACTTACAATCATAGCAGAAGGGGAAGCAAACACATCCTTTTTTACAAGGTGGCAGGAGAGAGAAGAATGAGTGCCAAGAGAAGAAAAAAGCCCCTTACAAAACGATTAGACCTTTTGAGTACTCACTATCACAAGAACAGAATGCGGGAAACTGCCCCCATGATTCAATTCTCTCCACCAGATCCCTCCCACAACACATGGGGATTATGGGAACATAATTTGAGATGAGCCTTGGGTGGGGACAGAGCCAAATCATATCAGTGTCTGTGTATTTTATTGTGGCAAATATACAAAATTTTTTTTTTACCATTCTAACCACTTTTAAGTATATGGTCAGTGGCATTAAGTGTATTCACATTATTAATCATCACCAACATTCATTTGCAGAACTTTTTCATCATCCCAAAATGAAACCTTGTGCCCACGAATGGGTAACTCCCTATCCCACTGTTCTTCCCAGTTCCTGGTGACTTTTTGTCTCTGTGAGTTTGACTACTCTAGGTACCTCATAGCAGTGAAATCCCACAATATTTATCCTTTTGTGTGTAGTTTATTTCAATCAGCATAATGTTTTCAAAATACATTGATTCATTTGTATTGCAGTGACTGTCAGAATTATCATCCTTTTTAAGGCTGGGTAACAATGTTCCAGGCTGAGCACGGTAGCTCATGTCTGTAGTACCAGGCAGGAGGACTTCTTGAGCCCCACAGTTTGAGGCTGCCTTGAGGTGTGATTGCGCCACTGTACTTCAGCCCCAGTGACAGAATAAAATGCAACTCAAAAACAAAAGTAATAACGATATTCTGTTTTATGGATATACCACATTTTATTTATCCATTTACAAACTGATATACATGTGGGCTGTTTCCACTTTTTAGCTATTATGAATAATGCTTCTATGAACATTGGAATACAAGTATCTGTCCAAGTCCCTGTTTTTAATTCCGATTTATATACCCGGAAGTGTGACTGCTGAATCATATATGGTAATTATCTGTTCAATTTTTTTTGAGGAACCACCATAATACTTTCCAAAAGGATACATTTTTGATCTTTGAGAACCTTAACCTTTTCAGGCCTCCGTGGCATTACCTATGAAATGGAGGATGGATTAGATCAGAGATTCCTTCCATCTCTACCATTTTGATTATAAAACTTAGAGCTTTAAACCCATTACAGACCTTAAGGTTGAGCATATCAACCTGCGCTCTCTCTCTCTTTCTCACTCACTCACTCACAACAATAACGAAAAAATTGAAGGCTGGGCACAGTGGCTTATTCCTGTAACCCCAGCCCTTTGGGAGGCTGAGGCAGGTGGACTGCTTGAGCTCAGGAGTTCAAGACCAGCCTGGGCAACACTGCAAAACCCTGTCTCTAAAAAAATACAAAAGTTAGCTGGGCATGGTGGTGCATGCCTGAGGTCCAGGCTACTTTGGAGGCTGAGGTGGGAGGATCGCTTAAGCCAGGGAGGTTTAGACTGCAGTAGAGTCGTGATTCATACTACTGCACTCTAGCCTGGGCAACAAAGCAAGACCCTGTCTCAAAACAAAAAATGATAAGTTTCTATATAAAATAAAGAAGCCCTTTTAAGGGAAGGAAAGAGGGAGAGAAAGAAAAAAGAAGGAAAATGCTGAAGATATTAAAAGAAGAAAAGAGGGCAGAAGAAAATATCAAGAACTTAAGGCAAATACGCTATAAGTAGAAGAGAGAAAAAGAAATCTGATATTTGGGACTCATGAAGCACCCCGAGGCCCACTGTACAAAATGCAACAGCTTACAGACATCAAAAGAGAGGAAAGCAAAGCAATTCAGGTTCATGGAGAAAGATGCCCTACTATTATTCATTTATTTTCCAATTTACAGTATCATTATTTTTACTAATTTATCTGGTTCTAAAATACCCCTAAGATTTTCTAAATCTTATTCAAGTACAGACATGGAGCAATATTTTAAAAATCTTCTCTTATAAATAGCCTATCAAAGTGATACACAGTTGACCCTTGAACCACATGGGTTTTGATCCACTTACATGCAGACTTTTTTCAACCAAATGCAGATTAAAAATACAGTATTCAAGAGATGCAAAACCCACACGTAGAGAGGGCTGACTTTTCATACACAGGGGTCTGCAGGATCCATTGCAGGACTTGACTATATATGGGGGTGAAGGTGAGGGGGTACTGGAACCAATTCCCTGAGTATACCAAGGGGTGACTATCATTTTTAAAACTGCACATGTCAATAAGTGACTATACTTGATTCTTGTATTGGAGTTTACATTTTTTCTATCCCTATGTTCATTTAAATATACAAAGTTTGTAAGAAAATAGAATTCTAAATTATAGAATGCCAGTAAAATAATAATAATAATAAAAGCTATAAGTAGTATAATACTAATACTGCTTCTTTAGAAATTTTATTGTGTATGTCTGAGCAAGGGGTTGGAAAAAAAATTATTGTGGGCCAAAATTACAACAAATCACAAAAAAGAGCTTTGAGATCAATCATATGTTGCATTATAAATCAGACACAGGCCAGGCACAGTGGCTGAGGCTGGCAGATTGCTTGAACCCAGGAATTCAAGACCAGCCTGGGCAACATGATGAAATCCTGTCTCTACAAAAACATATAAAATTAGCCAGGTGTTGTGGCAGGCACCTGTAGTCCCAGCTCCCTCCTGAGGTGGGAGGATTGCTTGAGCCTAGGAGGTGGAGGTTGCAGTGAGCCAAGATCGTGCCACTGCACTCCAGCCTGGGAGACAGAGTGAGACCCTGCCTCAAAAAAATAAAATAAATAAATTAGACACAAAGTGCAGATACTTAGAATTCCCCTCTGAAGAAGCAGAAATCAACTCACAGAATTTTTAAAAACCAGGAAGTTTACCTTATCTGGAGGTCTTGCTATGTTTGTCTAGATTGGTCTTGAACTCCTAGGCTCAAGCAGTTCTCTGTTGCAGCCTTCCACATAGCTGGGACTACAAGTGTGTACCACCTTGCCTGGCTCTTAACATAGTGTCTTTCTAGAGACATTTTCTTTACCTAGGAAAAGGGTCCCATTGTCCCTGGGGCTCAGTCTTCCCTAAGAATTAAAAAACAAAACAAAACAAAACAAACAAAAAAAACAGCAACCATTTGCCAGAAGTACTACAGATGTTGTATGAGAGCTAAAACCTGTTCTGTAAAACCTTCTTCTCCATGGACGCAAAATAGTTACCTGGTTTGTGAAAAAGACTGAGAAAGAAAAACGAGAGAAGCCAATACCCCTGAGTAATTTGGCTTAGTCATTTTTAAAGTCTAAGAGACTAAGCAGTAATAGGTTAGTGGTACACAGAAAAAAGATGCATTTTCAAAAGATGCCACCAAAAGAAGCGATGGGACTTCAGAGGTTCAGTATGACATACTCTATCAGGAATTACATGTCCCCTCTGATATTTTCATCTAAATGTTTATCAAACAAGCTCCTGCTTTCATCCACATTATTTTGATTAATGCATGAATAGGTTTAAAAATTACAGAAGAGAAATCTAAGGTAATTGTGCATTAAAATAAATGAAAGGATGACTCCTGGTTTACACTCAGTATATTTCATGACTAAAATGTGTCCTTTTTTTTTTTTTTTTTAATTTAACTACAACACACTTCCCTTGGTTTGTTTTTGAAGTAATGATATAAAATTCATTTTATCTCTTTTTCAAGCCTGGCTCTTTCATACATAACATCAGACTTGTCATATCTGAGGAATTATTAAAATAAGATGGAGCCTGCTATTTCTGAGCAGAAAAGCCTCTTTGAGCCGGCATCCTCAGGAGAGGCGCAGGCTCAATCTCATTAGTTGGTTCTGAGATGCGTCCTAGTCTCCAGGTTCAAGGTGATGAAAGATTAGGGCGTTGGGCCTTGTCTCATTTTGTATGCAGCACACATCCCTCTCTGCCCGTGAACACGAAATTACATTGAACCTGGGGAGTCTAACTCCATTAATTTTAAATGGAAGATTAATTTAACAATATGCGGCAGATATTTGTTACAGACCTATCATGTAAAAGTGACGGTTAGCAATAAATTGTGGTGACTCATACTGGCCAGTGGCCCTGGCTCAAATAAATCAGGAGGCATTTACACATAATTGCTGTTTTTAAAGACAGGGATATGGGTGATGTGTTTCTTTGATGAAAGATTGGGCAACCCCATTCAAAGAAACAGCAGCTGATATTAAAGCCACAGTACTATTCTGCAGGGAGATGTTTTTGATTAGTATTTCTGGAATAATCATTTAGGAATAACAAATACTGCATTGATGTATAATAATCTTTTTTTATAAACCCTGTGCAGTAATTCTGAGGCATGAAATTGTCATGGTATTTTTATCAATTTCCTTAATTACAATAATAATACACCCAGAAATAACAATTCGCAAGAGAAGGAGGATGAAAAGGGAGAGAGAGGTAGAAAGGTAGCATTGCTGATAAAGACAAGCAATTCTATTGATTTTCTACAAGTAATTATGATAATATGTATAAATAATAATTGGTAAGACTTTGTGAGGGGCAAAAAGATACAATGGCAATTGAAGAAAAGCATTCTGAAGAAAAGAGTGTGAGATTTTCTAATTTAATGCCATTTTATAAAGATTTATTAACATTTTTCTTTAAAGCAAATTCTCATCTTCTTTAAGCAACTGAAGGGAAAGAAAGGAAGACACAGAATGCCCTCATGCTTAACTGCTGTAAGGTAAGCAGTGCAGAAGAGAGGCCAAGGATGTCAGATGCTCGCAACACTTGTCAGGAGAGGCCTGAACTCCGGGGTGGAACCATCCAGTGTGAGGGTCTGCTTGCCCTCTCACTGAAGAGTGAGGATGTTATTCTAATCTCCTCTCCTCTGCAAGCACAGGGCTTGCCCGCACTCAGGGGAAGGATGCTCAAGGACTTCTGTCTTCAGTCAAGCCCAATGTGATAGCAGCTTTGCTCCCATCTCTTTTCAAAGATTAACATGGGGAGAGGGCAGGGTAAAGATGATATGTCTTCCCTCCATGCACCCTCTCAATGTACACAAGGGACTGCTGGAAAGCTGATTCAAAAACCTGTCTTCAGAAGTACACCTCATTCTGCTGCACTCTATTTAGCAATGTGAGAAGCAGGAGGGGGTAGTTAGCATTTGAAACACTACTTGACTTGTCCCCTGGCTCAAGTCTTGAACCCCTCTCCAAGATATTCTTCCACAGAGCCATTGCAATGAGTTAGCAAATCAGCTCCGATCACTTTCCCACTGCAAATCTTTCAAAGGGTCCTGCATGCCCACAGGATTAAGTCCAAACTCCTTAGTATACTGTAAAAGGGTCTTAATGCCATTCTATTGCTGCCCTCTCCACTCATCCTCTGCTTCTGAAACATAAACACTACACTCCTAAATGTTCAACTTGAAGGTCCCAGGACTGGCGTGCACTACCACACCAATTTTTCCACATGCCTTTGCCCTGAATGCTCTTCTCAATCCTCCTCATCGGATAAACTCCTATTCATCCTTCAAAACCCAATACTAACTCCACGCCCTCTGTGAAATAGTTGACAATACTATTTTTGTTGTTGTTGTTACTTGCTGGGACCTGCCATATTCATTTTTCCTTGGCATCAACCCAGTAAACATAACACAATAGACAATCATGTTATATTCATAATAACTGGCCTACCTTAAAGAAGTTATTTCCCAAGACTAGACGGAATGTTTAGGATAGAGGGGATAGGGAGAAAAATGACATGCTAATATATTTCATGGCTCTTTAATACCATGGTGACCAATTCTGTTTTTGTTGTTTTTTCTGAGACAAGGTCCTGCTCTGTCACCTAAGCTGAAGTACAGTGGTGCTATCATAGCCCACTGTAGCCTCAAACTCCTATGCTTAAGCGATCCTTCCACTTTGGCCTCCCAAAGCACTGGAATTACAGGCACAAGCTGCTGTGCCTGGCCTCAATTCTGTTTTTTATTTCAATTTCACACATTACTGTATAGGAGTAAAAAAGGAAGCAATAGCAAATAGTAGGGCTCAAACATTAAGAATAATAAATATGTCAAGAGCCAAAGAGTTTGGCTTGCTGTTGTGGGCTATGAGAGAGGTGAGATAGTAAAATGGTAACAGAGCAGAAGCAAAAGCTCTTAGAGACTGATATTTATTAATGCTTACTATGTGACTTAAAGCTTCCTAAGTGCTTTACGTGTGTTAATGCATCTAATCTTCTCTAAGAACCTTGATAAGACAGGCGCTATTATCTTCATTTTATAGGCAGGAAACTGAGGCAAAGAGAAGTCAAATAACTTGCTTAAAGTCATTCAGAAAGCAGGTGACAGCACCAGACTTTTAACCTAGACAAACGAGCTTCAGACTCTCTCAAAGAATCCCATGAGGAACCAGCGGGTCCTTACATGTGGCACCCACCTGTGACAAGATCAGGATGCCCCCATCCCCCAGTTCTTGGAAGGAAGGTCTGAAAAGGTAATAGGAATTGTTCAAGGCTTCTACTAAGATACTCGGAAACTTGCATGACAAAGAGAACAACAGCACAAGGGAAGAGCCAGAACTGCAGCAAGGCATCATGGCAAAAAGTAGGACTATTCCTCAAGCCTGGGTAAGGAGCGGAACACCAAGAAGCTCCTACGTGCTGTGAGGAGAAGAGGATTGATAGAAACCTGAGCATCAGGCAGGGTCTGGCAATCACCGTTGTTATAGACAGTAGTCAAGATGCCACAGGGATTCAAAGCAAATCTGGGTTAAGGATGATAATTGGTTCAGAATGATATAACATTATTGAAGAACAGCTGCACAGACTCAAGCCCAGCTTCCTCAATGACCCTTTGAGAGGAGACGATTAAGGTTTTCATTCTAACATTTTCAAGTTAGGACAGGATCTTCTTCCAGGTGACAAAGTTAACACTCCTGGCCATTAATAGAGTCAGGTATTTTAAAGAAATTAGTGTTCCATATTTTTATATTCAGTATACTCTTATTTGAGCCCTAAGGTAAATGAAAGGTAAATTTCAGTCCATGAGATCTGAAACACATTTTCAAGTAGCCAATTTAAAAAACAACTAGTCCCATATAGTATTAATGATAATAATAGCAATAATAATAAACTAATCCCAAAGATAATTTCTTATGCTTCTATTATAACTTTTCTCTAAGGATTTGCAAGTTATTAGAAAACACTAATTAAACTATATAGTTTCCCCAAAGGGGAGGCTATAATGATTTTTTTTTGTTCAGATGGATGATTGAGGTAAAGAAGGGTTAAGAGACCTAAAGTACCTTCACTGAAGCCTAAACCCAGAAACCCCATCCTACTTCTCTAGAAACACAGCTGGAATATTTATGAGTGAAACAGCATCACTATTTAATAAACAAATAATGGTCCCTATCGTGATAAAAACAAAGGCTGTGCTAAGCTACTTATAGAAAGGAAGTTTATTGGACTTATATAAGAAAGAGTAACTAGCCATGGGTTAAATTCTAAGAATGAAAGATGGGTTGATATGTGGAGTATTTAAATGTAAACTGCTCACCTCCTCCCCTCCCTAGGCTCCTAGTCGATTTAGTCAAAGGCACACAGTTTACTATCCAGAAGCACTCAAATGTCATAAAAGGTATTAGAGGTGCTATATGAGGATTAAACCCTTAAGGAAAAAGAAAACATGCCCATGCTCTAGTCTTCAAGGTGGAGTCAGACGTAGGTGCAGAAGAGTTGGTAACGAAACACAGTATCTTCAATTCACCATTGATAACTGAAGTTCCCAGCAATAGATGCCTCTAACGAGTTCATTTTTGTGCTTTAATGTTAAATTTCTTATGGGAGCACATCACCTAATTAGAGGAATTGATAACTGCACTGTTCCATAATGAGGCCAATACATTTCAAAGTCATTAAAGATAACCAAGGCAATAAGTCTGGGTTTAAGCGGCGTTTCCTCAGATTTCACAGTCCGCATGTTGCAAGCGTAGGGGGGAAAAGCAATCCCTGCCTAGTCAACTGTAAATGCTGGGTTATTGGAATCTTTAAAACAGGCAGCAAGGAGAAAATTACATGGCCAAATCTCCTTTTTCCAGTTAATGAAGAATTAAGACTCCCATTTACCATATTAGAAGGTTCATCAGAGGTCTCAGCTCTCCATAGCTGGTGTTTGACAGCAGTGTCAGTTTATCTGAGTCTGAACGTGAAAGTGCATGACAGAGGATCATTCATAACTGTCACATCTACTTATCTCTCTCATTGTCACACAGCTAACGAAATTCAGGCCATGGAGCTGTCTGCCTCTGTCCCCCTCTCAGCCCAGCTCAAAGGAAAAGGCATTCCAAAAGCCCATTCATGTCCTATTATCATGTCAGCACATTATGAATCTACAACAAGAGTCAGCATTGCTTCCTATAATCTCATCCTGGGTAGAAGACAAGATTTCCTTGGGACTAATGTCCATGCAGACTGCATCTGGTGTCAGCATTCAGGGGGGGAAAAAGAAACAGCTCAGAGAAATAATGCCATAGAGAAAAGATTTTTGAATACATAATTTGATGCTTCAGGAAAAAAAAAAGAAACACTTAGAGTTTATCTTTGACTGGTAATGAGGAAATGCCATTTCCATGCACTAAACAGCAATAAATGTGAGAGGATTTCATAATGCAATTTGCTACAGCATACAGATATTTAAACTGAAAGAGAACAGGGAAGCTGATATAGGGATGTCTACAACTAAACCAATCAGAAGATTTTGAGGACAATGTAGCACAAAGAGCAGATATGATTTGATTTACAAATATCACTGAAGGGGCTTATCCACACAGAAGAAAGTTCCATTATTGCGCTGTCACCAACAATAGAATTGAGAGTTACTATGAAGAAACACACCCATTTTCAGACAAGGAGGCAATCTGCAACTGGCAAATGGGCCATGGCCCAAAGCGGGTAACACAACATGGAAGTGCAGATTTGTTTCTGCATCTCAGGCTCTTGTTAAGTCAAAGGAAAAAAAATACCAAACGTTATTTATGATAAATTCACACTGGGAAAGCTCTCCTTTGATATTTCTGAAATTCAGAAAATGGCACTGATTTCAGTAATGACTCATAGAGTTTTTTTTAAACAGCTTTATTGAGGTTTAATTGCATACCATAAAATACACCCACATTTTAAGAGTACAGTTTGATGAGTTTTTATAAATTTATACAGTTGTGCAACCATCACTCTAATCTAGATTTATAACACTTCCATCACCCCCCAAAAAGTTCCCTCATGTCAATTTGCCATCAGACCCCACTGGATTAATTTTTTTAAATGTTCTTTTATACAACATAAAATGCATCATTTTAACCATTTTAAACTGTACATTTCACAGGGTTTTCAGTAGTTTTCAAGGTTGTGCAACCCCACCACTGTCTGATTCCAGAATATTTCATCACCCCCAAAGGAAAACCCTATACTCATTTAGCAATCACTCCCCCTTTCAGCCACTGGCAATGGATTTACCTATTTTAGATATTTCATATCTAAATGTACTCATACAATCAGTATGTGCTGTTTGGTGTCTGGCTTCTTTCACTTAGCATAATGTTTCCAAGGTTCATACATGCTGTAGCACATGTTGGTACTCCATTATTTCTTATGGCTACATAATATTCTACTTTATGGATACACCACATTTTGTTTATCCACTTATTAGTTTATGAACATTTGGGTTGTTTTCACTTTTTGGCTATTATGAATAATGGTACTATAAACATTCTGTACAAGGTTTTGTAGAAACATGTATTTTCTTTTGGGTATATAGCTAGGAGTAGAATGTCTAAGTTGCCTCATACAGCTTTGCAGGTTGCACACTGCACAACCCAGCACACACCATCCACACTGTAGTCACAAACTGCATAATTTGCACAACAATCTCAGTTTATTTGGGCCTTACTGAGAAATGAACTGATTTATTCTACTTGCTTCAAAGTCAGAGTTAATTGTCAATAGAACTGAATTACCCTTGATGGCAGTTTTTCCTAAATGAACCACATTTAAGTTATGAAAAATTAGACTTGTCAACTGGCTGTCAGTGTTCAGGCCTAAATAAGACCATAATATAATGTTTTCAATGTTGGTCAATATTCACTATCCCAATCAGTCAAGAATTAATATTTCTGCTTATGGACCACCGGCCCTCATTCCCCTCCTTCATCCTGCTGGTAACCCGCAGTTTACACATTCTCCTCAACGGTCCTACTATAGATTGCAAAGAATTAATGAAACAAACAAACAAAGAATGACATCCCATTTGGCTTCTCACTGGGAGAACTGATCTATAAAGATCAGAATAAGGGACTGAAGCAAAGAGATAACATTTTTTTTTCTCCTCCCAGTGATTATCTTTCCAATGCTTCCCTAATTCCTTATTATATTACTCATTTTTATTAAGCAAATAGCCAGTTAGAAAATATGTTCATTTATCACATTAAAAAAAGACAAGGTGCATACTTAATTCACAAGAAACTAGCCAGCAACAGTTGCTCTCATGGAGATAAAGGATTTACAACGGGGACAGCCTCACCACCATCTTTTGCCAACTGTGGCTGTCTATAAAACTATCATGTACTCCAGTCTCCCCATTCTTCTAAGTCATTGCTTCACCTACAAGAATTAGCAGCAAGGCTGATTATAAAATTTTTTTCAATCTTTGTGTTTGTAGATATAAACACTGGAAGTCTTATTTTTTTCTCAGATTAAAGCAATCAATGCTGTTTTTAAGAGAAACAAGTCATTAATCCTAAGGAATTAGATACATTTGAGGAATATAAAATAAACTGAAGGGGAATGCCTTGAACTCTAATGTTTGGTGTGAATCCAGAGACCACATCTTATCAGAGTATTGAGATAACCTGACCTTCACCTTATTGCTGCTTCTTAGAAGTACATAATCAAACTTCTAAAAGAGAGGGTCTAAATGTCTAACCATGTTTTACACTTTTTCTAAAAATTTTGCTGTTCTTTCTTCATCCCTGTTACTGATATTTGCAATGCAGAGACCTGTGTCTACCTTCTGATGCTTCATTCTCTATGTAGCCATCTTCTGACATCTGCACACATGCCCTTAAAACTGTCTATTCTTCAAGGAAAAAAAGGGAAACATTCTCTCATGTTACTCACCATACTCCAAGTACAGACCCTCTACTTCTGTGGTAGGGCTTTAAAACTAGCCCCAAAGCCAAAAAATCAATACAAAGAAACAGATTGAAAACCTAGATAATCCCAGTGAAAAGGACAACAACAGCACATGTAAGTAAAGACCCATAATAAAAAACCACTTACTAAAGAATGCAAACATTCGGCTGGGTGCAGTGGCTCACGCCTGCAATCCCAGCATTTTGGGAGGCTGAGGCGGGCAGATCATGAGGTCAAGAGATCAAGACCATCCTGGCCAACATGGTGAAACCCTCTCTCTACTAAAAATACAAAAACTAGCTGGGTGTAGTGGTGCATGCCTGTAGTCTCAGCTACTCGGGAGGCTGAGGCAGGAGGATCGCTTGAACCCAGGAGGTGAAGGTTGCAGTGAGCCAAGATCGTGCCACTGTACTGCAGCCTGGCAACAGAACAAGACTCCACCTCAAAAAAAAAAAAGCGAACATTCACAAGTAGACTAGAGGTTGAAACATAAAGAAGACACGTCTCTAGGAAGAATTGTTTGTCACAACATTTTATGAATGCTTCCACTCTTCCAACATAATAGAATTGAGAAGAAGAGAAAGGAGCATTGCCAATTGGATCAAATTACTAGTGGAACAATGCAAGTAAACGTGTCTTTAGTTCTACACAGTTTTGAAAACTTCAAGACAAAAATAAATTGCATGACCCCCCGGTAACTTCCACTAGAACTTATAGGAACAAATTGTTTGCCTCAAGCTGGGTGGAATATACATTCAAATTCAGGCTCTTGAAGGAAATTATTAAGTAGAGTCATATTAGCTTTCTCTGAAGCATACTCGTTTTCAGTATTGCCACTGTATAGAGCAATTATGATACCTTTCCATGCTGAGAAATGATTGTTCTGCTAACACAGTTCTGGGAAGAATCAAAAGCACTACATTTTTAACCTTGGGGGATTTTTGTTATTGTTGCTCCCTTGCCAGTTCCTTCAAATGGAAAACATCTTCCATTAATCTAAATGCAAAATTTGTTTCGGCTTTCCAAAGTTACTTGAAAAATGTGAAGCACAAAGTAATAAAGTTTTTATGCTCTTAAGACCACTAATGCTTTGAGCTTCATATTCATTTTGAAGAAATGAACATTTTATGGTTCACAGAGGAATAGCTACATGAATAATATCTGAGATTATAATGCATCTAGCAGAAAAAGATTAAGTTTATGTAAACTATTTAATCAGACGTGAAATTTTCTCTAGAGGATAAAAATTCTGACCTATTTAAGTTTACTTTAAAAATACCAATATCATGTTTCTACCAAGGGAACCCACAAATTTTCCCATTTATGTAATATAA
Organism: Symphalangus syndactylus; assembly: GCF_028878055.3. Classification (NCBI taxonomy): domain Eukaryota; kingdom Metazoa; phylum Chordata; class Mammalia; order Primates; family Hylobatidae; genus Symphalangus; species Symphalangus syndactylus. The sequence continues at coordinate 67,285,546 of NC_072431.2, read as the reverse complement.
ATATTCATTAGAGACAAAACTTAACATAAGATGTACTACACTGACCCAAGGATGTTATAATGGATATCCCTATATTAAACAGAGATTAGATGAAAAGAATTCTAGTTTGCTACTTGGTCCAAATACTCAGTTAACCTTTAACTGATAGACAGTCGTTTTAGGAGACTGCCACTGATGAAGGCACTAAGTTGTTCCACAACTATTGGAAGAATATAGCTGAGTATCATGCAAAAAAAAAAAATCCTTCTACTTTTATTAAATATATTTCCTAATAACATTTATGCAAATACACAGGGCAAAAAATAAAACTAGTAAAATTTACTGAAGTTTATGTATATTTGTCAAGTTAATTTATTTGAAAGTTTCCAAACTTGATAAATGACCTATGACTGTATTTCATGTCCATAAATATCACAATGGGCCCCAAGGGTCCCATATCCAGGCCCTTGGTGACCCAGAATTGTCCTTATTATAAATATAAGGGCCAACATCATGACTCTACTGTGGCCACTTATTAAGGAGAAGCCTGTTTGGAATCATCATCACAAGTATTGTAATATAAAAGCATTTGGTTTTAATTCAAGAGATCACTCGTCATAATTCTATTTTTTACCTTTTTTGACAATGGAGACCTAAATCTGGAGATTTCAGAAATGACAGTTATAAATTGTATTGCTACCATTCATAAAACATATGCAGCATAAAATTAGTTTCTAAATATTTAATATCTTTTTGAAGATTCAGCCATACTTCACATAAGTTTTAACAGTTCCTTTTCTTTACTTTGATATGTAAAACAAGGTTAAGATGAGGAGAAAACAAGAAAATCAATTTCACAGTAACAACTAAGATGTCAGATCTTTAAAAGGCTGAGGGGGGTGGATCACTTGACGTCAGGAGTTTGAGACAAGCCTGTCTAACATGGTGAAACCCCGTCTCTAGTAAAAATACAAAAATTGGCTGGGTGTGGTGGCAGGTGCCTGTAATCCCAGCTACTCAGGAGACTGAGGCAGAATAATTGCTTGAACCCAGGAGGCAGAGGTTACAGTGAGCCAAGATTGCACCACTGCACTCCAGCCTGGGTGACAGAGTGGGACTCCATCTCAGGAAAAAAAAAAAAAAAAAAAAAGATACATTTAAAAAATTAAAATCAAAATAAAAATGTAATTATTAAAGACAATAGCCATAGAATTCTAATACCTGCTTTTAAAGGTTACAGACAATTAAATAACTTTTTGTAATGTATCGCTTTGTGAAATATTTTAAATCAAATTACTACATCTTAAAATGCTTTAATTATGCCTGCTGTGCTCTTTTTAGTACGAAATTAATAGCATGAAAATCAAATTTTGTCTTTTAGTGAAAAAACAGTTGAAAACAAAAATGGTGATAGAAAAAACTACAAGCCAAACAGACAATATAAAGACATGAATCTAGAGAACAAAATGGCAGTCATAGACATTCATGATCAAAGAGGCGCTCTGGAGGCCAGGGGTCTGCTTTCCTACTCCCCCATAGTGTATTATCTGAATTCAAAATTCACTTATTCAAGTCCTTCAAATAACAGTAAAGATAACAACTGTAGGGAGGAGAAAATAGGAACAAATGAGATTCGAAATTTTATTGAGTCCATTAACTTGAGTCCAGCTGAGTCCGTTAAGGAAACTGATATTTAAATCTGATTTCAATATGGTCATATAAATGTTTTGATCAGGATATACATGAGAGAGAGAGAAGGAACACCTCACATTTCTCTGGACCCTGTTTATGTGGCAAAAGTGGGATTAGAACAAATATATTTCTAAAATCAACTTCATTATACTTGAGGTATAATACACATAAAAGAAAAAATGTACCCATTTGAAGTATACAGTTTGATGAGTTTGGACAAATATGTCTGTATCTATATAACTGCCACCACAATCAAGAAACAACATTTCCATCACCCACAATGTTCCCTCATGCAACTTTGTAGCCAATGCCCCCACCCCTGCACTCAGGTGAATGTGGAACTACTTTTTGTTACTACAGATAAGTTTTGTTGGTTCTAGAATTTCACACAAGTGGAATTATTAAGTATGTACCTTTTTGTGTGTGCCTTCTCTTACTTAGCACATTGTTTCTGAAATTCATCCATGTTGTCAGGAATATCAGTTTGATTCTTTTTTGTGCTTAGAAATAACCATTATCTGTATATGCTGTAATTTTCACCTAGTAGTGTATACTGCTTCTTTCCAGTTTTTGACTATTACAAAAAGTGTACAGGTTGGCCGGGCACGGTGGCTCACACCTGTAATCCCAGCATTTTGGGAGGCCAAGGCGGGTGGATCGGGAGGTTAGGAGATCGAGACCATCCTGGCCAACATGGTGAAACCTGTCTCTACTAAAAATACAAAAATTAGCCAGCTGTGGTGGCGCGTGCCTGTACCCAGCTACTCAGGAGGCTGAGGCAGTAGAATCACTTGAACCCAGGAGGCAGAGGTTGCAGTGAGCCGAGATTGCACCACTGTACTCTAGCCTGGGTGACAGAGTGAGACTTTGTCTAAAAAAAAAAAAAAAAAAAAAAAAAAAAAAGTGTAAAAAGGGTACAGGTCTTTGTGTAAGCATATAGTTCCATTTCTCTTGGGTAAATACCTAGGAGTGGGACTGCTGCACTATATATATGCTATGGTTTAAATGCCCCCTCCAAAACTCGTGTTGAAACTTAATCTCCAATGCGGCAATATGGAGAGACAGGTAGCTTTCTAAGAAAAGGAAGAGAACTGAGCTAGCATGTTAGTATGCTTACCCCCTCACCATGTGACGCCCTGTGCTGCCTTGGAGCTGTTCGGAAAGTCCCCACCACCAAGAAGCCTCTCACCAGATGCAGCCCCAGCCCCACTACCTTAGACTTTTCAGCCTCCATAACTGCAGAAATAAATTCCCATTCTTTATAAACTATCTTGGTTTTTTTTTTTTTTTTTTTTTGAGATGGAGTCTTGCTCTCTCACCCAGGCGGGAGTGCAGTGGCACGATCTCAGCTCACTGCAAACTCCACCTCCTGGGTTCACATAATTCTCCTGCCTCAGCCTCCCGAGTAGCTGGGACTACAGGTGCACACCACCACGCCTGGCTAATTTTTTTGTATTTTTAGTAGAGACAGGGTTTCACCATGTTAGCCAGGATGGTCTTGATCTCCTGAACTCGTGATCCACCTGCTGCAGCCTCCCAAAGTGCTGGGATTACAGGTGTGAGCCACCACACCTGGCCATAAATTATCTAGTTTTAGTATTCTGTTATAAGTAACAGAAAATGTACTAAGGCAATAAATAAGAAGCTTTATTAGAAAATATTTTAAAACTTCGTAAGAAAATGGCAAATTAAAACAAACCTCTTGATTCACAGTTTTAACCACAGTTTTCATTATGCTCTTGGGACCTCGTTCTTCTCCACAGATCCACACTTAAAAGATATTTATTCTGACTTCACTCAAACTTTTTGGCACCTATCTGCCCCAGTAATGTGAGGCCAAGATACAAATGAGTCAACAGCTTTGAGAGATCCAAACAAGAGTTCCAAATGATCTGATTCAAACTGGAGTAATGTCAACACTTAGCACTTACAGAAAAGTCCTCTACAAGCTCTTAGCAGACACTATTCTTTTCAGCCCATCCCTGGTAGGAAGTGGTCAAGGACAAGGTGGCATGTGCCAGGGTGACTGGCATCAGATTTGACTCATTCTGTCAAAGGCTTTGGCATAAGCACCATGGCCCTGGCATGGGCATCAACAGGCAAAGAATCTGGCAAAACCATCAACGGGGGAAGGAATTAGGCTTGGTGAGGACAGAATGCACAGAGGCCCTCCTCAATGGGCATGCCAGGTCCTTGACATGATAATGAGTGAGGCCAATGGCATGAACTGATTGTCAGTTCAGCTGCACTCCTCTTCTTGATGAGGTGGAACATATCAATGATCAAGTTTAGGAACTGAAAAAGCTTTTTAAAATGGAAAAACCTCTTTTTACAAAAAAAGAAGGAAAAAAAAAAGCCAAGCTCTAGATTTTTGTATGAAATGAAAGAAAGGGGTTAGGGAGGTCCCAGAGGTCATACCTGTCAGAAAGTAAGGTATTTGGTACCAGAAGGAAGGCTCTGTGATAGTTGCAGAATGCATACCATGCTCGCATCGTGGACAGAATATAAATGTTGCCTTCATTGTCCACTCAAAGATATGCATATCTGGAAACTGTCGTTACTGAGAGTTTTAATATTTTTCCACACCACTTGCTTGAAAGGAAAGGCATCAGAGGTCAAAGTGAGTTCCTGAAGGGCACCACATAATTCATGAGACAACCAAACCCTCCCAGACTCTGGAGGGCCCGATGCTGGGTGCTGTTCTGTGCTACTCCTGCATGGAGGTATGGGATGAAGGCTCCTTCTGGGGCTGCCTTGCCAAAAAGAAGGCCAGCTTCACATATTATTGGGAAAAGAATCAGTAATCAATACAAAACATATTCAAAATGTCATCAAGCTTGTTAGGGTCCCTCTGTCTTAGACTCCACGAGGGTTTCTAGTCACTTTTGAAGTTTACCTTGTGCACTATTATTAAATATTTGTTGTCACATGCTTGACTAGGTCCTGAAAATTTCCTAGAGCCAAAAAAACAAATGCCATTTTCACAGCAGCCTCATACAACTTAAGGTAGCCTACATCTTGGTCTCTCAGGGTAGTAAGATAGTCCTTAGATAAATGTTCCAAAAATGAAACCTTGTGAAGGTGGTTCCACGAGTCCCTTGCCTCATACACGGACAAGGATCTAGTGCATTCTTCAGCAGGCTGGATAACTTTCTAAAAATGTTCAAAGAAGAAAATGATAGTCAGGGTCATGATCAGCACAATTCATTTCTAACTCAGAAATGTGCTTCTACTCCCGAGCAGCAGCTGAACCAACCCTGTTCACAGAAAACAGACCGAATTATGGAAACTGCGTGAAAATGAATCTCTTTGATGACATTTGCTACTGTCCAACTTAGTATTCCTTCTCCATCTTTCCCCTATGAACACAGTTCCTCTTAGATGCCCTTTCTTGACCTCTACAGTTGTTACTGCTCAACATAACTACAGTCTCAACATTGTCAAACCATTTCACAGTGACACCATGTCTCAGGCAACGTTAGGCCATTGCCAACAAGTAGCGAGTAACCTGTGCTGACAACACATTACAGCCCTGCCATAAACGATCATCGTCTCGCTGAAGCAAAATGGCAGTCAAATTAGAGCAGAATATGTAACAACATGCATAGTAAATTGGCATAGCAGCTTGCTAAACAAAAACAGGGCAGCAGTCACACACAAGATGCAGAGCCACAACTGTGCCACATTGTCCATGCTCATGTCGGCCAGGAGTTGGACCAGAGCCCACCTATGCCAATAGAGAATCCCTGTCGGGGATGAGTGGGAAACCTCTGCCCCCTTTTGTGTTGTCAGCCTACCTCGATTCTATACTCACACACTGAACAGGATATATGAAAATGATGCCAGATCCTTGGATCTACCCATAAGGAATAGTAGTAGCCTCAAAAGAAAATAGGATATGCAGGTTGGGCATGATGGCTCACTCCTGTAATCCCAGCACTTTGAGATGCCAAAGTGGGAGGATCGCTCAGGCCCAGAAGTTTGAGACCAGCCTGAGTAACATAGTGAGGCCCCGTCTCTATAAAAAAAAAAAAAAAAAATTTCAGGCCGGGCACAGTGGCTCACACCTGTAATCCCAGCACTTTGGGAGGTCGAGGCGGGTGGCTCACTTGAGGTCAGGAGTTCAAGACCAGCCTGGAAAACATGCCGAAATCTCCTCTCTACTTAAAATACAAAAATTAGCTTGGCATGGTGGTGTGTGCCTGTAATCCCAGCTACTAAGAAGGCTTAGGTGGGAAAATCGCTTGAACCTAGGAGGCAGAGATTGCAGTGAACTGAGATTGTGCCACTGCACTCCAGCCTGGGGGACACAGCAAGACTGTCTCAAAACAACAACAACAAAAACAAAATTCAAAATGAACTGGGTGTGGTGGCATATGCCTGTAGTCCCAGCTACTTGAGAGGCTGAAGTGGCAGGAACACTTGAGTCCAGGAGGTCGAGGTTGCAATGAGTTGTTATGATTATGCCATTCATCTCCGGTCTGGGTAATAGAGTGAGACCCCAATTCTTAGAAGAAAAACAAAAACTAAAAAACGGAATAGGCATGCAGAAAGAAGGCCCAGCCACACAATTAGACCTGTAAGGAAGGTCCGGACCATCATGTAAGGACTATGCTTAAGAAACAATGAAGAGCAAGGCAGAAGCCAGGCATCTAATTTTCTTAGAAGATCAGGAAAGGACTACCCATTATAGCTGGGGCACAATATAAGATGTGCTGGATTCACTGAACAAAACAAAAAGTTCAGGGACCACACTGAAAGTTGACTGTGAAGCCAATTCTCCTAACCTTAGCTCTAAACCAGACTGACAGCTGAGGTGGGATAAAGACGCTAGAGTACTTTCTTTTTTTTTTTTTTTTTTTTTTTTTTTTTGAGACAGAGTCTCGCTGTCGCCCAGGCTGGAGTGCAATGGCGCGATCTCGGCTCACTGCAGGCTCCGCCCCCCAGGGTTCACGCCATTCTCCTGCCTCAGCCTCCTGAGTAGCTGGGGCTACAGGCGCCCGCCACCTCACCCGGCTAATTTTTTGTATTTTTAGTAGAGACGGGGTTTCACTGTGTTAGCCAGGATGGTCTCGATCTCCTGACCTCGTGATTCGCCCGCCTTGGCCTCCCAAAGTGCTGGGATTACAGGCATGAGCCACCGCGCCTGGCCGATGCTAGAGTACTTTCTATCTGTCTATGATAAATCTGAAAGCTATAATAAGAAAAGCATGGCAAAACACACAGGAAGGAAGATAAATGAACCCAACTGGCAGAAAAACAAAAGCAGAAGGCAGAAAGGGATAAAAGGCATAAAGGGTAAGTTGTCCCTAAAAATGCGAGCCCTAAGATCACAGTAAGTACAAAGCTGTGGTCAGCCATGGTGATGTGTTTTCTGAACGCAAGCAGATAATATCAACTTGCAGGACTCTGGGGCAGCCCTGACAGACAACTGTCATATTTCATTCTGAGACTGCTTCCTTGTACAGAACAGATGCAATAGGTTTGGCAGGTCCTTGGCAGCTTGGAAGCCATCTGTAACTATGGACCATGGGATGAAATCCACCTTCAGCCACTGTAAGCCTGCTTTTCAGGACTGGGGCATGAAGCGGGGGACACTGCCATTGCTGCCTGTTATGACCCTCTGTTCTCTTGACCCACTGTGCAACATTTACACACATCCCTTCAGAGGAAACTGAAGAAGAGGAAGCCCTAGTTTATTAACCCAACGCACTGCAAATCTAATTAAAAGTCAAATACACAATACTCTCTTCAAAATCCAAATGTTCTTTACAGAAACATCAAGGAGGAAGGGAGCAGAGCAGAATGGTCCCACGAAGGTAATCAGGATTCATCTTCAGGGACTCGTACCCGATTACTCGCAGCTCATTATCAGTGCTCTGTGTAGTAGGAGAACACCTAGAGACCACATCATTAGCGTCCTACACATTCATTATGCCACAAATGGAAACACCATAACAAAGCAGCCCTGGCGTTCAGGGAAAGATAAGATTTCACTCCCTAGTTCCAGTACACTTAAGTCTATTAAAGTTTTCAGCAATAATGCTGTTAAACAAGGGGAAAAGTTATAGGCTGGTTCCTTCCACATCAAACCATATATGAAAGGGAGTTTCATATATGGATTAATATATGAAATGATTATATGATTAATAAATCTAGGCCTTACTCTGTTTTAGTGCATATAATTAAAAACCTTAGAAAATGGTTTGTTCTTACATTTTTAGTTTTAACAACACAAAGTCAATAGTGTTTTTGATAAACATGATTTAGTATCCAACAAAAGTTCTATCTCTTTCTATAAGCTGGCTGAAATGATGAATAAAACCCACCAAAACAAAGCAAACGTAACAACAAAGAAAAAAAAGTCAAATTCTACACTGTGAGCTTTTGAAGGATATTACTATGAAACCATCTCTGGAAAGAAAAGTTCTTCCGATATAAGCTGAAGTTATAAAATACATCTGAGAGCAATCCTTGCTTGCCAAGAGTGCAGATTCAGTTATTTGTGGGGCTCTGGTTTGGAATGCAAATGTCAAAAGGAACACCAAACAAAAAGTGGAAAACAGAAAGATAATTTATTTCATCATTAATTTTTTTGCAATTAGTCTCTCCCTATTTGCTTTTTAAAGACCACCTTTTTAAAGGTAATTTCGTGGCTGGGCATGGTGGCTCACGCCTGTAATCCCGGCACTTTGGGAGGCTGAGGCAGGTGGATCACGAGGTCAGGAGTTCGAGACCAGCCTGATCAACATGGTGAAACCCTGTCTCTACTAAAAATACAAAAATTAGCCAGGCGTGGTGGCGTGTGCCTGTAATCCTCGCTACTCGGGAGGCTAAGGCAGGAGAATTGCTTGAACCCAGGAGGCATAGGTTGCAGTGAGCCAAGATCGTACCATTGCACTCCAGCCTGGGCGACAGAGCAAGACTCCATCAAAAAAAAAAAAAAAAAAAAAAGGTAATTTCGAGGTCCAGAACAACCCCTGTATTCCATACTTGGATTTCTGAAGGTGGGTGAAAGGAACCAGCTTCCCCCACTGAGCCCTACTCATCCAATCTTCTCTCTCACTTATGATGAGGATTGTTATGTTAGAAGGGAAAGGGTCAAGACCTTTTCAACTGAAATACCACTAACCAGTTTTAGGATTTAAAACACATACATCCTGAGATAGTCTAGTAGGCAAAAATAAAATTATCCTATTATGTTGCTTTGCTATCTTCCCATTTCTTTCAACAGATACAGAAGAACCATCTGTTCTAGACTGTGAGAATACTCTGCTACATAAGATATTACAAATATAACATTTGTGGAATTTGCTATTAAGGAGATTACAAACTATGAAAGGAGCTCATAACAAGTCAAAAGAGAAGGGTAAAGGAAAGTTTTATAGAAACAGTAGCTTTTGAAGCATTTGCCAGAAAAAGGAATGGTGACATTGGAACATGTACAAACGGACAGTGTTTGGGATAGCGAGCAGTGAGAGCAAGTCATACAAGCAGAAAAAAAATAGGTGCTTAGGAAGAACATTAAGTGATTAAATTTGGTTGCATCAGCAGTTCTCCAACCTGATCAGGTTACAGAGCACCTGGAATTCATGATGGTCTTTGCAAAACAAGAAGGTATTTGTAGAGCCTTATGGAATAATGAAATACTAATTCCACTTAAGAAGGGTTGAAATAATATAATCTATGTTTGAAAGCATGAGTGAAGACTGGAATGAAAGAAGTAAGTTACATTAATGATTATACTTCATATTTTATTGAAAAAAGACATAATTACTTGATTTTTAGAGTAGAATATTTTGGTCCGGGTTGCAGAGTGTCCGTGTTTGGCAGGATCATGGCTATTTCCAGCCTTATGCCATGGGAGATTAGGTACTGAGACTGATACTTCCACTGAAAACAATTTAAAAACTAAATAAAATGAAGTTTAAAATACTCTTCTAATCTACATCCATGAGCTAGACAGAAAGTAAGCAATACTCAGGTCAAAAATAAAGCAAAGAGAAGAAAAAAAGTTTAGTTTTTGTGTCATCTTATGAATATTTCCCAAACTAGTTAGAACTTGAGCTTTGGCTTCAAGTCTTTACAAATCCAGGGATCAAGAGCGTAGCACATGGCCCCCACCCCAGGTAAGACATCTAGTAGAAGACTTCCCAATAGAGCTATACACAAAAGACCTACTACACATTCAGTGCTAGGTGAACTAAAAATAAACTACCCTCTCCCTCAAGTAAACTGTAATGAAAATTTCTCATCTCAAATAGTATTGCCGGGAGAAAAAAAAAATCTCTTCTGATAATGCATAATGACAAGCTCTCATAGAGTTTTAAAGCCTTAATTTACATAAAATGGTCTGAAAAGAAAAACCTCACCCTGAGAATATAAGAAGGTCTCACACAGGTAGTTTCACTAGAGGCATGAAATAATCAAATATCCGGTAAAAACCACCTTTCTCCCAGGTGTCAAAGAATTCTGAAAAATTCCAGGAAAAACAAGCAATACTCACACAAAGTTCTCAGGGAAATGAGCAATTCACAGTAAAAATTACCAAACAAGTAAGGAAAGGCAAAAGGATGAGTGAAAGCTGGCAGATAACAACAATCAGATACATAAATCATTGGAAATGCTTCAGACATTGAAATTTCAGACATGCTAAGTATATATAATGTCTTAAGGAGAATAAGAGTCTCAAAAAAAAATCAACAACACCTAGTATGTACTCACAGAGTTAAAGATTTTAAATAAAGAATCAACAGTTTTGAATTCAAAAAATTTCTTTTTTCCATTCCAGGACTAAGCCAGAGTAGATACAAAATGACATCTTGTTATGCCATAACATAAACAACTGCTCAAATCAATGACATGAGCACATCACTAGGTTACAGGAGCCATTTTAGATGTGGATACCACTGGCCAAATATGAAATGAGTACTAAAATTATTTAGTAATGAATTCAAGACTGCTTAGGAAAATAGGAATTAATAAATTAATATTGACTACATAAAGAAAAAATGAAAAAGAAACATCACGTTACCTAGACTTCAAGATCTATCACAAAGCTACAGTGATCATAAAGGTATGGTACTGGCAGAAAGACAAATTACCAATGAAACAGGATAGAGAACACAGACATAAACCCACACACTTTTGGTTAGTTGATTTTCTACAAAGATGCCAATGGCACATAATGGAGAAAAGATAGCCTCTTTAATAACTGGTATTGGGAAAATTGGATATCCACAAGCAGAATAATGAAACTGGATGCTTACTTCACACCTTTTACAAAAATAAACTCAAAATGGACTGAAAACTTAAATGTAAGATCTGAAACTGTAAAACTACCAGAAAAAAACATAGGAAAATGTTCCACAACATTGGTCTAGGAAAAGATTTCTTGAATATGACTACAAAAGCAAAAATTAACAAGTGGGATTGTATCAAACTAAAAATCTTCTTCACAGCAAAAAAAGCGATTAACAGAGTTAAAAAATAGCCTGCAAATTGGGAGAAAATATTTGCAAACCATACATTTAATATGGGGTTAATATCCAAAATATATAAGCAACTCAAACAACTCAATAGCAATAAAACAAATAACTCAATTAAAAAATGGGCAAAGGGCCTAAATAGATACTTCTCCAAAGAAGGCATACAAATGGCCATCAGACATATGAAAAAATGCTCATCATCACTGATCAACAGGGAAATTAAAGCCACAATGAGATATCAAAAGGATGAAAGGTAAGGGTTGGCAGTGATGTGGAGAAATGAGAACCCTTGTGCATTGTTCATGGGAATATAACTTAATACAGCCATGAAGGAAAACAGTACGGAAGTTCCTCAGAAAATTAAAAATAGAAGTACATTATCATCCAGTAGTCTTACTTCTGATATAAATCCAAAGAAATTGAAATCAGTATGCCAAAGAGGTAGCTATATTCTCATGTTCATTGCAGCAATATTCACAGTTGATAACTATACTGTAATCAGGTAAGAGAATATGCCCATTAAGAAATATATAACCTAAATTATTTAGTGAAAAAGGTCATAATGTATGAAATTTATCTTTAAATGGTCAGAAAAAAATATATCCAAGAGAGAGAAAACAAATTATAAATCAAATGGAGTGAAATAAGAATCAGAGGCTCTAGGTAAAGGGTATATGGTATTATTCACACAGTTTCTGAGCTTACAATGATTTTCAAATTTGAAATGACTTCCAAATAAAAAGCTAAATTTAAAAAAATTATAAAAACAAAAACTATATTAAAATTGAAAATCTGAATAATCAAGCCGGGCGCGGTGGCTCACGCTTGTAATCCCAGCACTTTGGGAGGCCGAGGTGGGCGGATCACGAGGTCAGGAGATCGAGACCAAGGTGAAACCCCGTCTCTACTAAAAATACAAAAAATTAGCCGGGCGTGGTGGCGGGCGCCTGTAGTCCCAGCTACTCGGAGAGGCTGAGGCAGGAGAATGGCGTGAACCGGGGAGGCGGAGCTTGCAGTGAGCCGAGATCGCGCCACTGCACTCCAGCCTGGGTGAAAGAGCGAGACTCCATCTCAAAAAAAAAAAAAAAAAAAAGAAAATCTGAATAATCAGAATTAACAGATTAGGTACTGGTGAAGAGTCAACAAGCAAACTGGAAGCTAAAATAAAACATCATCTGGAATGTAGTACAGAAATTATGACAGTCAAGGAAGAGACAGTGAGAAAGAAGGTCTAACAAACATCTAATCTTAGTTCCCAGACAAGAGGAAAGGAAAGAGAGAATGAGGAGTTGGCAATATTTGAAAAGAAATTGAATAGACAGTTTTCCAAAACTGATGAAAAATATCAATCCAAAGATACAAGAAGACAAGAAATCCTTAAATTTAACTGATAAAAGTGGTTACCCTGGGGGAAGAGTACATTTAGAGAAGAGGTGAGGGAACTTTTTACTTAATTTACTTGTATTTGTTGAAATATTTTATATTAGCCAGGTGTGGTGGCTCACACCTGTAATCCTAGCACTTTGGAGGCCAAAGTGGGCAAATCATGAGGTCAGGAGTTCAAGACCAGCCTGGCCAACATGGTGAAACTCTATCTCTACTAAAAATAAAAAAAATTAGCTGCGTGTAGTGGCAGGCGCCTGTAATCCCAGCTACTCAGGAGGCTGAGGCAGAACTGTATGAACCTGAGAGGCAGAGGTTGCAGTGAGCCAAGATTGTGCCACTGCACTCCAGCCCAAGCGACAGAGTGAGACTCCGTCTCAAAAAAAAAAAAAAAAAAAAAAAAAAGAAGTATTTTATAACTGGAAATTTATTCATATGACATGTATACTTTTTTAACTTTTGTTTTGGGTTCAAGGGTACATGTGCAGGTTTGTTATATGGGTAAGCTGCGTGCCATGGGGGTTTGGTGTACAGATAATTTTGTCACCTGGGTAATAAGCATAGTACCCGATAGTTTTTTTATCCTCTCCCTCCTACCACCCTCCACCCTCAAGTAGGCCCCAGTGTCTATTATTCCCCTCCTAGTGTCTGTGTGTTGTTGTCGTTTAGCTCCCACTCGCAGGTGAGAACTTGCAGTATTTGGTTTTCTGTTCCTGTGTTGGTCTGCCTAGGATAGTGGCCTCTATCTCTGTCAATGTTGCTGCAAAGGGTATGATCTCATGCTTTTGTGGCTGCATGGTGTTCCATGATGTATATGTACCATGTTTGCTTTGTCCAGTCTACCACTGATGGGTATTTGGGTGGATTCCATTTCTTTGCTATTGTAAATAGTACATGCATAATTAAAATTAAAAACAAGAGAGATGTTAGTGAATTTTGTAGTTTCATTCTGATGAGAACAGTGTGGTATATATGGGTTCCACTAGTTTCACCCTAACCCCCTGTATCAGAATTATCCAGGGGCAGAGAATGGTGGTGGGTGGCAGACCTTGCAGATTCTGGGTCTGTACCTGACCATGTGAATCTGTCTCTGGAGGAGAATGCTGCAAATGTGCAGGTCTGTCTATTGCATGTCTGGTATCACGATCCTATCTGGTCCTCAGACCATGCTTTGAGAAACAGTAAGAGAAGGAAAATCCAGACAGTCTGGCCATTCTTACCTTCATCCCTATTTGTAGCTAAGTCCAAGTTCGGGGGCATGTCTGTGCATAGGAGATGGTGTTACCCAATTAGTAGATCCTTGAATAAAACAATGGCTTCATAAAGAGAAGCCATTATGTATATTCACAGCTATTCAAAGTTGTCTTGCTTTGAAGGGAATGGGGTTCTGTCTGAGCTCCTTCCCCATTTATTAGGATCATTAATACTTCACTTAATATTAAATATTTTAAGTAAAATATTAATATTTTGTTCTTGCATCAAATTATGTTTTAAGTAAAATATTAATATTTTACTTAAAACATAATTTGATGCAAGAACAAATGGGCCCAACTTGAAATCTTTATGTCCCATCAGGGCGCCTGCATCATCACATGCATGTATCAAATCCACTTATTGAGTCTGAGTCAGAGAACAATGAAAACTGCAGTGGAACATCCTTTTAGGGATGTGGATCCTGTAACAATGATCCCATGGTTACCAGGTTATTCTGGTTCCCTGAGAGTCAGGTGAACCTTCTGCCTCGCCCTGAACAATCTCCTACATCAGTGTTTCTCAAAGAGTGTTGTGCAGACCACACTCATTGGAGTCACTTGGGGAAACTTGTTAAAAATGAAGATCCCAGGGTCTCTTGGCTGACCTACTGAATCAGAGCCTCTAAGAACGGGCCCCAGGAGCTTGCATTTAAGTAAGATGTCCAATTTATTCTAATGCACACTAAACTCCATTCTATAGAACTGTCCCATATGGTTTCCAGTGTGGTAGCCACTGGCCACATGTGGCTTTTGAGGGCTTGCAGTGTGGCTGATGACACATATTGAAATGATATTTTGGACCTACTGGGTTAAATAAAACATAATTTAAAATTAAAAAAAGAAGACAACAAATCCTAAGCAGGTTATGCAAAAAATAATTTCAACCTAAATGCACGTTAAACTGCAGAACACCAAAGACAAAAGAAAGACTTAAAAGCAGCCAGAGAAAGAACAAATTACATTAAAGGAAGCAACAATAACACCTTATATTTCAATAGTAACAGTGTAGAATCTTGAAGACACTAGAATGACATCTTCAATATTCAAAGTGAAACTTATTAACTTAGAATATCATAGAGTAAAAAGTATCTTTCCATAGTAAAAATTATCTAAAAAATATAATTTATCTAGAATAAAGGTGATCCAACATGAATGGTCTGAAAGCAATAAAAATGAAGAACATGGAAAAATATGTGGTTAATTCTGAACAATATCATCTGCTGGGTATATACAACAGAATTAAGATAAATGATAACAGACTGATGGGAATTAAAGTGTTCAAAAGTCCCTGTATTCATCATTATCTTTCCTTTCCTCCTGAGTAACTTTAGACTTTGAAATGTTATTACATTTCTAGAGTAACAACCAAAAGAATGAAAATAGTTTACAGAATTTCTGAAATTGCAGAAGAAAAAAATGAAGAAGAAACAATTCAAAGAAAAGAAATCGGAAAAAAAATGTAGAAAGGGCAAAAATAGAATGCACAAAATAAGTTCTAACTGATCTATAATTATAAATAGACAAAAAGCTCATTTAACAGACAAATATTATCTGGTCAGAAGAGCTTTTTTAAAACATCTTCATCCCTGTGAGGTCTGAGAAAAAAATTAAAAAAAAAAATCAATCTATATAGTACCTATAAGAAACATACCTAAAACACAGAGACATGGCTGGGCACAGTGGCTCATGCCTGTAATCCCAGCCCTTTGGGAGGTCGAGGCAGGCAGATCACTTGAGGTCAGGAGTTTGAGACCAATCTGGCCAACATGGCAAAATCCCATCTTTACTAAAAATACAAAAATTAGCTGGGCGTGGTAGTGGGTGCCTGTAGTCCCAGCTACTCAGAAGGCTAAGGTGGGAGAATCGCTTGAGCCCAGGAGGTAGAGGTTGCAGTGAACCAAGATCATACCACTGGGCTCCAGCCTGGGCGACAGAGCAACACTGCCTCAAAAACAAAAACCAAAAAACAACAAAAACAAATACACAGAGTCAGAAGAGTAACAAGTAAACAGATATAAAATATATGTATATGAAATAGAAATTAAAAGTACGCTGTTATAGCTATAATAAATTTTGACTAAGCTTTAAAGCAAAAAAATTTCTATAGATTAAAAAGTTCATTAGAATAAATTATTGGATTCATCATAAAAATATATCCAATGTTACATAGTCTTAAGAAATATAGATATATGGCAAAATCTGAGAGAACTACAATCCAGAATCATGCTGGTAAGATTTGTAACATACCTCCCTTAGTACTAGAAACATCAAGCAGAAAGACAATTACTAATGATATAATCTCAACTACAAAATTAACATTTTTGTTTTACCACACATATAGGTAACACCAATTTAATAATTGTAGGATACCTATTTTTTCTTCAAACTGATACGCCATGCAGAAAAACTAACAACATACTGGGCCATAATTAAGTATCAACAAATTACAAAGATTAGTAGCATACAGATCATGTTCCCGGTGACAGAAAGGAAAAAAATATAGAAAACAGCCATATATCTCAAATTTTAAAAAAATGTCTAAATGTGAGTCAAAGAAGTAAACATACAGAAAAATATAAAATAGTTTTAATTAAACAATAACAGATGACATATCAAAATTTTTTATATGAAGCTTAACTACTAAAGAAAAATTTACAGCACATTTACCCTAAAACCTAAAGTATAATAAAAAAAAGAAAAATTTACAGCCTTGAAATACATATATTTTTAAATGATAAGGCTAAAAAAGTAATAAACCATCAATTTACAAAATTGAAAAAGATGAACAGTTAAACCTAAAGAAGTTGGAAGAAACAAATAATAAAATCATGACAAAGCTAAAATAAAAAATATACAACAAAGCATATAAGCAAAGAAGAAAATAAACAAAGCAAAAATTTGATTCTTCGAAGAGGTTAATAACATCCAATATTTCTCAGCAAGAAAGATCAAGAATAAAACAAACAACACACACTCAAAAATTAAATAGCAACAATAACCAACTGCAGAAAGTAAAGGAGGAGAATTAGTTACAAAGTAGCAGATGTTAAGAATGTAACAGAGGGTCCCCAAATTATTTATTAAATTTGGAAGTTTAAATGAAATTAAAAACTTCCTAGAAATATGAAAATAAAATTGATGCAAGAAGCAATAAAATATTTGAATGAGATTCCAACAATTAAAGAGATGGAGAGAGAAAATAAAATAAGTCTTCCAACAAAGAAATTCTAATCTCATATTTTAAACTAGGAGTTGCCCACAGATCAAATCTGGCTTGCTGCTACTTTTGTAAATAAAGTTTTATTGGAACACAGCCACACTCATTCATTTATGTACTGTCTGTGGCTGCCGTTACACTCCAATGGGAAAACTAAGTAGCTGCAACAGAGACCATATTGTCCATAGAGCCTAAAATATTTACAACCTAGTCCTGTACAGAAAAACTTTGACAATCCTTAGTTTAAATGATGAATTCTACCTAATACCAAAGGCAGAAATAATTCCACTCTGCAATTCATTTTATTAGGTTACTATAATCTTGATACCAATCCTCACAATGATGATTTGAGAAAAACACTACAAGACAACTGGACTCATGAACTTAGATGAAAAATCCTAAGTAAAATGTCAGCAAACTGAATCTAGCATTGTGTGAAAGGTATAATATGTCATAATCAATTTGTGTTTAACCCCCAAATTACAGATTGATTTAACATTGGAAAATCAATTACTGTAGTTTATCACACTAACAGATTAGAAGAAAATCACATCATCATTTCAATAAATCACCTGACAGTCATTCATGATAAAAATTAAATCTCAGCAAACTAGAAATGGAAGAGAACTTCTTTAATCTGATAAAAGCTACCTAAAAACAAAACAAAATACCATATTTAATGGGAAACACTCTAAGCGCTTCTTTTAAGATCAAGGCAAGAAATCCTGCTTTATTATTATTCTATTTGTCATTATTCTATTTGACATTATTGAATGTCATAGGTAACTGGATAATCCAAGATAAACAAATAAAAGTATAAAGATTGGAAAAGATGAAACAAAATGCTGTTTATGACATTAATGCATATACAGAAATCTAGATGAGCTGCAAAAAACTTACTATAACTAGTAAGTTTGGCAAGGTTGCTAGATTCAAAATCAATATACAAAAATCAAGTGTATTTCTATACCCAGCAGTAAATTTTAGAACACATAATTTTTATTGTGGTAAAATATACATTAAAATGAAATTTACAATTTTAACCATTGTGTGTAGTTTAATAGAATTATGTCATAATATTGTTCAATTATCACCACCATCTAGCTCCAGAAATTTTTTCATCTTCCCAAACTGAAACCTCATACCTGTTAAACAATAAGAGCCCATTCCCTCTTCCCATCAGCCTCTGACAATCACCATTCTACTTTGACAATAGTAGGCACTGGATATAAGTGAATTTATACAGTATTCTTTTAGTGACTGAGTTGTGTCACTTACCATAATGTCTTCAAAGTTCATCTATATTGTAGCATGGGTCAACATTTCCTTCCTTTCTAAGGCCGAATAATATTTCATTGTATAAATATACTACATTTTGTTTATCCCTTTATCAGTCAATGGATAGGTGGGTTATTTCTACCTTTTGGCTATTCTGAATAGTGCTGCTATGAACATTGGTGAACAATATCTGTCTGAGTCCCTGCTATGAATGATTTTGGGTATATACGAAGAATAAGAATTGCTGTTAACACGGTTTTTCAAGATACCATTTATAATAGCACCAAAAAAAATCAAGTACCTGGGAACAAATCTAATAGAAATTTGCAAATAGGTAATAAAAAAACATATAGAGAAAAACCATAAAATTTTCTGGAAGGAGAAAAAAGATTTAAATAAATAAAGAGAAATATTATATTCAAGGACTAGAAGAATCAATATCATAAAGATGCCAATTCCTTCTAAATTATCCAATAAACAATGCAATTCCAATGAAAATTTCACTTTTTTGAGAATACGAAACTTGATGAGTTGATTCTAAAATTTACACGGAAGAAAGACAAGAGTCACTAATGTGTACCTGAAAAATAATAAGAGGTGGGGGAGGGAGACTGAATTTTAAAATATCAAGCAATAATTAAAAGTTGTAATAATTTCAACAGTGTTGTGTTGTTATATAAATTAGCAAACAAATGAAAGAGAAAACTCAGAAATAAACCTATGCAAATTTGGAGGCATAATTTATGACAGTTGGTCCATCAGATCACTGAGAGATGAAGAAACTTTTAAAATATATTATGGTAATGGTAATATAGTTGCTTGTCCATATGGAGAAAAATATAGTTGAACCCTTACCTTACCTCACATCATACATGAAGATTAATTCTAGATAAAGCAATGAATTAAGTGTAAAAGATAAAACTAGAACACTTTTAGAAAACAATATGTAAGAATGCTTTTATGACCTAAGAGTAGGGATGAATTCTCAAAACAAGACTCAAACTATACAGGAAAAGTTTGATAAACTCAACTCTTCTATCATTAAGAACTTCTTTTTATCAGAAGACACCATAAACAGAATGCGCTGATAAACCACAATTTAGGAAATGTTTTGGAACACACATTATTCACAAAGGAATAGTGATCAAAATATATAAAGCACTCTTATAACTGAATAAGAAAGTTCAACATTAAAGTAAAGACATAGATTAAAAAACCTAAAAGAACATGCTCAGAAGAGGAAACCAGGGCAGAAAAATTCAAATTAAAACCACAATGAGGCTGTTGAACACACACACATACACATGTGCACAAGATTATTTCATATGAAGTATGATAAGAGTATTGATGAAAATATGGAAACGATGGCAACAATTCTACACTGCTAGTTAGAGTGGAAATTGGTACAATTAATTTTGAAATCAACAGCGTTATCTAGTAATGTTCCTTATGTGCATACCCTAAACCCAAGCAATTCTAATGCTAGGTAAATATCAAGGATATGTGCCAGGAGACACATAAAAGAATAGTCATACAGCACTATTTCTAACAAATCAAAAGTGGAAACAACCTGTGTATCCACTGTCCATCAATACAAGGTATATGTAAACCATAGTATATTCATACAATGGAACACTACAGGGCAGTGAAAATGAATGCATTACAGCTATCTGCAACAACACAGTCAATTCTCAGCAACTAAGGAGCAGAAAAACCAATAACCAATTGGTTATTGTATTGAATGCATTACAGCTATGTGCAACAACACAGTCAATTCTCAGCAACTAAGGAGCAGAAAAACCAATAATAACTGTAACAGTTACAGTAATAATAAGAGTATCTCCCATACTCTTACTATTACTGTCAACGTAAAAATGAGAGGGCAGGCCCAGTCTAAAGATTCTATTTCAAGCAAAGCACATCAATAAGCTTCTTTACAAGCCATATCCCTGTTAAGAGTAGTCATGAATAGAGAAAAGATTTGTAGTATTACCCTTTTGGTGATGATGTGTGAATCAAAGGGAAGCAATGTGTCTAGAAGATTGTACAAATTGTCTGCCAGTTATCTTAAGAATGGAATATGCCATGTGTCACTACTTTGGGACACATTATCGCAGAGTTGGGAGAAACAGACTATTTCTCTTTGAGCTGACTCATCACTTCCTTTCAATTGAGCACAGTTAAGGTTAGCCTGAGTAAAACCCTGTTATAAGGTACATAGTAAAGAGTTCTAGGAGGGAGTCCCCGTAAGCTGAAATGTCTCAACAGTTGTTATCATGTACTAAACTAATGAAGAAACTCAGAAATCCTGGACCCCCAAAATAATATTTCCAAATCTATTGATTCAAACTGAATCACCCACCACTCATGCCTGATCAACCTTCAAAGGAACACAGAACATCATAGAAGCCATAATCCCATTGATCAGGACCATTTGTGTTTGGTATACATACATACATTATATATATACACATATATATACACACACACATACACACACACACACACGGATACATTCTTTCCTCTCTATTTTTTAAAGGAAAATTGATTATGGAAACCTGGCTTGAGGCTGTAATTTTGTAAAAGACGCCAGCATAGTTGTTTTCAAGTAAAAAACAAGTTGCACTTTTGTACTCAGAGACCTCTTGCTTTAATTTATGCAAAGCCTAAAACATTTTGTTAGGCCTGAGTGAGACCATCTGTGCAAGAAATAAAGGATGCCTAAGGGTAAAATAGGCAAGAATAGTAATGCTGAATATTGTGGAAGGCGGTAGGCGGCCTACGGGTTTTGCAACTACTGCTGTGACCTTTACTACTTTAGAGAAGAATCAAGGGTAATTTCCATATATTTGCTCCTCTAGAAAAGCACGGCATTTCTCCCCTGTTCTTCTCTTGCTCTCTTTCTTTTTGCTCATTCCTTCATAAAAAATTGGCAAATCAGACCCTACATAGAGAAGTGCTGCTAGTTTTGAAAACTGTACTTTAAGATACACTCATATGTGCGCATGTGCACACACAGTGGACTACATTTGAGGGCAGGGAGACTAAGAAGGTGAAGGGATGAGAAACTGGGTTGAATACGATGAACTCAGAAGGGGCATGATAACATTCTCATATATTCTCATGATAACATAATGTCAAATACTAGAAGAGTTATCACACAGTAGGATGGAATGGAGGAAGTAATTGAGTGCCTACTGTATGTCAGGCACTTCACAAAGAGTATTCGTATTTAATTTGTTTTAACATAAAAATGTTTTCTGATTTGTATAACACCCAAAAGTAGAATACAGACCAATATAAAAGGCAGAAGGAAAGAGCAGGGGAAGTATGGAAGAAGGAAGAAACAGAAATGGAGGAGAGAGGAGAACCAAAGATGAACTGAGAGGCCTCTGAAGATAATTAATGGCCAGTCTCTGGCTATGTTCTGGTACAGACTGGATGGCCACTTGTCCGAATCCTGTTTTGGGGGTTTGGGATGAATTCATTCCTTCTAGCCACACAATCTCCTCTACACAGTATGGAGGTTTACAAGTTGATGAGAAGGCACGGGCAACCACCTGAGGTGGAAGCCAGGCTGTTCATGTCTAACCTCTATAACCAAGATACCTATACTAACTATGTTGCCATTGTGTCTGGTAAGACTTCCCTCCCTAAAGCCAATCTTGGAAAGGAGGCCATTGTGGAGTTGTGCTGTCACTCCGCACATATCTAAAAAGAATAGGGGCTGTACCATATCCAAACTGAACAGGTTGTTTTGACCACAGGAAAATAGGACCTCTGGCAAACTTCCTACCACTTCAGCCAAATGCTCTAAGCATCCTCAGCGAAGCATTTCCTCTGCTCAAGCAACTCCGGCATCTCAAAGTCGGCAGGCACTGGTTTAATGCAGGTGTGTTAGAACAGCATTTCTCTGTAAAACAAAGCTTTTTTCAGAGAGCAACATTGCCTGTAAAATGATGGCTTTCTTCCTAACACTCTCAAATTAACATTACAAAGGCCTGACCTTATGTGCATTAAGTATTCCCCAAAGAAGCACGAGAATATTTTGTGAGTTTGTTCATATTGCATTTCTTTCTTTTGATTACCTTTGGGACTTATTAAGGAATTCATGCTTCTCTCCCCTCCCATTTTTCTTACAGGGGTCCCACAGGGGCTAGGGATGAAGGAATGGAGAAAGAACCCAAACCAAGGGTGTAATAGTCACATCAAAGCTAAAAAGACTTTTATTTACCAAAAGAAAGGTTTAAAAAAAAACTTCAAAAAAGTAGTAAGTACTTTTATCTAGGGGATATATTTTACAGAACATTTATATATAGCTACAGCATATGGGGCTAAAATTAAAATCTTTTATATTGACTCCTCTTAGATAAGGCATAGAGTGAGCTTTAAAACAAAGGCAAGTATGTAATGTTAAGGCACTGAATTTCCTTAAAGAAAATCAAAACAATTCGTGTTATTTTTCCCATTACATACTCTTACCCTATTATTGTGGCCTGGAATCTTAGGTACAAATCATAATGAATATGACAAATGTGTACCACAGGGAACAAATGTTGATAGTGATATCATTTGGGATGGAGGAGTCTATGTCTCAATCGGATTTCAGGCAGGACCATGAATCTGCTTTGTAATTAAGACCTAGAGGAGGCCAAAAAGCTGACTGGGAAGGCTGCCCAATTGCTCAAGCTTCATAAGACACCATTGACTTCATGGATTCTCCAGCACTTGGCGATGGAGTTCCTTGTTAGATATGTCCGAACAACAAGGACCTAATCTTGGAGTCAGACCTCCTTACTGTTGTTCTTCAAAACCCAAAGTGGATACAATCCTGTAGTTGCTTCTTCTAAGCATAAGATCTGATTTCTGACTTGCGGTTGTGAGTGAAAAGGTAATATAAATTGGAAATCATTTCATTGAAACTTTTTTACTATAAACATTTTGTAGGCTTAAACTAAAAGAAAACTATAATCACCCATAATCCCATGAATTAAAGGAGGATGCTCTGTTTTCTATGCATACAGACACTTATTTTCTTAAATTGCCATATTGTACATGCTATATTAAACTAGAGGATCACATGTTCAATGCCAAAAATGGCATGCAAGCCTTGAGCAGACCAACTGAATAAAGGGCTAGAGATGGGGACACAAAGGGCCAAAACCAACATAAAGAAGAATGGTTTCTGGAAAGATGTTAGTAATACTAGACGGGAGTGAGGAGGGAGCATAGAGAATCCCTAGACCTCGTTCTGTATTTAATTCATTCCTTCTGCCCTTAAGATTGTAAGTGTACCACCATCATTTACCCAGCTCCTTCCATACGCCAGGCACTTTACAAAATCCCCATGAAAACCACGTATGTATTATCAAACACCATTTTACAATCAAGAAAACTCAGACTCAAATAGTTGAGAAACTCTTGAGAGTGGTTCAGGGAATATTCACAACCAGATGTGTCTGACATCAAAGTCAAAGCTACTAGTTACCAGGTTACATCAATTGTAGCCAGGGCTCTGAAAGATGCACCATACTGAACCCAGCTGTGTTGCATTAAATCTCCTTCTATAGCCTACCACCTGTGCTCCTTGGCTACCAGGGCTGGGAGATTCTGGTTGCTAGGCACATTGCTTAGTAGGAATGTCACGCTAGCCAGCTCAGGCAACCTCTAAGAACTACACCAGTCCCCAGTCATATCTCCTCCTTATTCTGCACTCACATCTCTGATTATAATATTCAGTGAGTCATCGATCCCATCTGGCCCAATGATTCCTTACCTACCGTTACTTAAACCACAGGACCTCTAAATATTCATGTGCTTATGCCATACTTTCCCAATCGGCAATAGGAGTGGGACTCAATTTTCTTAGTATCTCCTCCATTCTTATGTACATTGCCTTACAGAGAGTAGGTGTGCAACAAATGCGATTAATTTTTCAAGAATTCCAAGTGGTATGATTCATGGAATGAACCTTACCACCTTTCCTTAAAAATTAGGTTGCAGGGGCCAGGTATGGTGGCTCACGCCTGTAATCCCAACACTTTGGGAGTCCCAGGTGGGCAGATCACCTGAGGTCAGGAGTTCAAGACCAGCCTGGCCAACATGGGGAAACCCTGTCTCTACTAAAAATACAAAATTAGCCGGGCGTGGTGGTGGGTGCCTGTAATTTCAGCTACTCAGGAGGCTGAGGCAGGAGAATCCCTTGAACTCTGCAGGCGGAGGTTGCAGTGAGCCAAGATCGTGCCATTGCACTCCAGCCTGGGCAAAAAGAGCGAAATTCTGTCTCAAAAACAAAACAAAAAAAATTAGGTTGCAGGGCTAACTCTGCATGAATTTATATGGTAGGGGAGGAGAAAGGTAGAAGGGGTTAAAAATTAATCAGTTAATTCTGATTTTCTAAACTATAGAAAAGAACTGAAAAATCATCTTCTCAAAAGACAAATGATGGACCAGAGTAGGTAGTAGGGCCTGGGAAAGGAAGCAGCCAGCGAGACCTGATGTGGCCTGCCCCAAGACATGGTGGCTGGAGAACATACTGGGGAGGCAGAGCGTTTGTAAAACATTTTTGTAAATTTTGTAATTCGTAAAATTATGGAGGAGAGGCTCTGATTGTTTAGGGATAAATCAGGAGCCCAGAAGAAGGAAAAGTGGAGGAGTCTGATGATTAAAGGCCATCAAATAGTATCTGCTCAACGAAACTATCTGCTGAACGAAACTATCTGCTCAGGCATCTCTATTACATCGGTAACTGCCTCCCTCCTGCCAAGTTACCTCACAAACAATAAGAGCTCTATTGCTCAAAGCAAATACTTAATTAGGGAGTTCTTCTAATTGATAAACTGACATCTGTCTGATCAGGCCTATAACCACACACAAACAAGTGCATGTACACACACACACACACACACAGAAACACATATCTCTGATGATGAGTGCACGCATATCTTGTTTCTCTGGAGCTCAGAAGTAATATAAATAAGGTGGGGGATTGTAAGAGAAAAGCTAAGAGGAGGAGGAAAATGACAATTTGTGTTTACCAATAACATGCAATAAATCTTAGTCCTCCTACAGTAAAAAAAAAAAAAAACACTAACAATAAACTCAGAGGGGGTACTGTCTATAGGCAAGGAGGAGACATAAAATGTAAAGCATGATACAGTGGTGCTCAAAGTAGCCTGCTGAAAGCATCTGACGCCTTGGACAGGAAAGGGAGACTGGTGAGATCTAGAGAACTCTTAGAGAGAGGACTTGCTAAGCTAAAAGAGGAAAGTAAGTAAGAAGGGAGGGGGCAGGCAGTCCACGATCTAAGAGGGGCAGCCACATGACAGATGCGCAGGGCAGCAGAGGAAATGACAGCATTAGTGTTGGTCCTGTCAAAAGGCCTTGCCAGCAAAGCTAAAGCGGACAGCACTAAAATCCCCTCTGCTCACTAGGCCTGCTGGAGACATAATGAAACACAATACTGTCGGGGGTGGCCCCTGGGTAACATTTTCACTTCTACATTCCATTTTCAGTTTAGGTCGAGATTTTTAAGAAGACAGCAAGCAGCACTCGAGTCCCAGGTGACAAGATCTGCTCAGATTTAGTCTTTGAATGTTGCAAATTAAATTCCCTCATCAGGCCTCTAATCACTCTTACCAGATGGGGCTTGTGCTCAATTTTGGATCCACAGGAAATTTAATGGTTATTGTTTCTGTTTAAATAGGAGATTATTGCATTTTAATAAGTTCTCTTTGGGACTTGCAGCAACAATAGAGCACTATGAATTACTGTAGATAGCTGTTACTGCATGCTGGGGAAAAATCAAGTTACTAAGTGTGACAAGTTGCTTTTTCTTCCCTTCCAGCAATCGCTCCGAGTGTATTTACCACCAAATTAAGTATGTGCCGAGGGGATAATATTTTTATCCTGCCGAGGGGGAGAAGGAGCTTGTCTGTGGATTTTCATTAAAATGACACATCTGTTCAGCAATTTCACAAAGTAATTCTGCTGAAAGTTTTATCAGCTAATTTTAATTATTCACTCCAGTGGGTTGAATACAGGATTCATCATGTTGAATTAATACATTTGACGGGAATTTCACAAAAAGGGGGAGAAAAAGCAATCAACAAATTGAATTGTCATGCATTATGGATTAAATTGAGATTCTTTAATTAGGATAAGCCTGAGATTTGGTATTTTGAAGGTATTAGAAAGCTTAGCAATACAGTGGTAAAGATTAAGAAAATGCAATTAAATATTACACTTTGGACACAGCCAGGATATCATATGAGTAGAAGAGTCCTCTTTTTAGCAGAATGGTTAATAGTGTCAGTTTCTAGAATTGCTCAGTGGTACAACTGCAGCCATGCCAATGAGAGACAGCTGCTGTTTGTTTACCAGAGATGAATTAAAGGTAATTGTATTTTAAAAGACTGGAAGCTGACTCTCTTTAAACTACAATGAGATAATTGTGGCAGTGACAATGAACAAATAACTAGGAGATGCAAGGTTCAAGTCTGGCCCTGCCATCACTACTTATATATAAGACTTTGAAAAATGCAATATTTTTTATTGAGCACCTATTACATAGAGACACTGTATTAGACAAGGAGGAATCAACAGTGAACAAGAAAGTCCCCTGCCCAAGGGAGGTCTAGTGTCTAGCGCAAGACTCCTCTCTGAGGGCTCAGTCTTTGTATCTGAATAACAAAGGGGCTGGATCTGATGAGTGCACAAAGTCTGTTCCACATCTGACATTCTACACAAATTGCAATAAATAATTGTACTGAGCTTACTTTATGAAGGCAGTATGTGGTAAGCAGGGAGATTAAACAGAGCAGTACAGAGAACACAAAGTAACAATTATTATTCTAGAGGCCCCCTTTCCCATGCATGCTGGCTTGGGTGATGAGTCTACATACACAGCATCCATAATGCTTTCTGCCAAAGTGGAATGGCAATGGGGGGGAAGGAGCACCATGTGTACTGGACAAAGAAAATAACAAGGAGTGGAATGCATTTAAAAAGTGCATCAGGTGAGCCCCAACACTTGCCAAAAATTGTTTAGACTTGTAAAACTAAACAGAAGCTAAAAGTGGAAAAAGAAACAATTTTCACTGAAGATATCAAATACTTGCTGACAGAGGAGATACAGCTACCAGTCTGTGGGAAATAGTCTGAGATCCGTTTCGGCTTTAGTTCCTAAATCGGCAATATACACATAAAGATGAAGACCATGAACATTACAAGAGGAAGAAAAAGTACTTTTTATTGAGAAGACAGTATTAACCTAGCTTATCAAAAAGGTTGAAAATTGCTTTTTAGTTCCCCGAAAAATGTTCATTCACTCCATTTCCACCTGGCACAATAGGTCACATATACTCACCGATGAAACTGTACATGCCATCACACTAGAAGAATCACAAATACTGTACTATCTCATTGGAGATATAAAGAAGTGAAATTATATTTTTGAATACCCAAAAGAAAACGACAAAACTATAAATTAAATTCATGGCTAATATGCCCATGTTTTAAAATTTTCTAGAAATTTTTCTAGTCATCTGTGTTTATTCATTCATTCAATAATACTTATTGAGCTTCGCTATGTACCACACACCACTCTGGATACTGGGGAGAAAGTGGTGAGTATGGCACATACCTCACTTTCAGGGACCTGACATTCTAGTCTGGGTTGGTGGTGAAGAATATAAAATGTTATATTGCATAGTGATAAGTGCTAAGAAAATACAGGGTTAAGGTAAAGAATAGTGAATAATATGAGTACAGTTTTACAGAGGGTGGTCAAAGAGGGCCCCTGTGAAGCCAGGACATCTGAGTAGAGGCCTACATGAAGTATAGGTTATCTGAGTTTCAACATTTTTTTTTCTATTTTCTGTTTTGTTTCCCTTCTGCTGTATTCTGGCACAGCTCACTAGGCAACATCATGGTACTGCTGTTACTATCTCTGGGAAGTTAGGATCTGTATGAGCCTCAGTTTCCTCATCTGAGACATGAGTTGTTAAAAAGAATTAGACAAGATTATGTACATAAAATACCCAGAATAGTGACTGAAGCACATGTGTGAATTACCTATTCCTTCTTTTTTTTTGGTTCTTGCAAACAATCCTTTATTTAAAATATAATATGAGCGCAAGGACTATATTGCTCAGCATCTTCAATATACAGATGGAAAAAAATAAAGGGCCTCAGAGATTAAGCAAGGCATCCATGAATAATCATCCCATCAGAAAGAATTCCTATTACAAGAGTTCTTTCTGTTATATTGGGGATTTTTTTTAATTTTTATTTTTAGCTGTAAAACCTTTTCTCAGTGAAAGCTTATCAAGCAGGTCAATATAAGAAATAAAGAAAAATTCAGCCTTCCCAGAACCTAAAAAGAGAGAATGAACAAATGGCCTTGGTGATGATGAAGAGCAGTGAGATACAGTAGAAGAAAAGACATGGTAAATTCCTTGACGGAAAATGAAAAATAACAAATTCCTAAGCAGGTCCAAAAGGAACTGCCAGGGCTCTTTCTGCTATCACCTGGAATTAAACCAAAAACACATCAGAAATAACTTAGAGACTATTACTAATCTATTCCTTTTTTTTTTTTCTTCACACTTTCTTTCCCTTAATTTTGGATCTTGTCTTTCTATGTATTTTCTTTCGCTTGCTTCCAGGATCTCAGCTATTTTCTTTTTTACTTTTCTTTCTGGCACCCATATCAGGTCAGCCACCCTCCCTTCTTATCTCTGCTTGTTTTAGCTCAGTAGGATCACTACGGTAAGAGTAGTCACATTAAGTTCTGTTAAAATGTCAAAAAAAAGTCTGTAATTTACTAATAGCAACAAACAACTCCAATCACCAAAGAACCCATGTGCTTATTAGCTAATTTATTTCCAATCAGCTTCTAAGAATGAAGAGTTCAGACAGCCAGCCTCCCTCGACATGATCAGCAGAGTATCTGTGAAGTATCTATGGTGTGTTAGCTGCCATGCTAAGCATCATTGTTTCAACAAATATTTACTGAACTCTGCTATCAGTCAGTTATCCTGCCAGGTGATAGAAAAACAAAGAGGTGGGGCTGGGAGCAGTGGCTTACACCTGTGAGCCACTTTGGGAGGCCAAGGTGGGCGGACCACGAGGTCAGGAGTTCGAGACCAGCCTGGCCAACACAGTGCAATCACGTCCTTCGTCTCTACTAAAAATACAAAAAATTAGCCCGGCATGGTGGTAGGTGCCCGTAATCCCAGCTACGTGGGGGGCTGAGGCAGGAGAATCACTTGAACCCGGGAGGCAGAGGTTGGAGTGAGCCGAAATCATACCATTGCACTCCAGCCCAGGCAACAGTGCGAGACTCCATCTCAAAAAAAAAAAAAAAAAAGAAAAAGAAAAACACAG
Organism: Symphalangus syndactylus; assembly: GCF_028878055.3. Classification (NCBI taxonomy): domain Eukaryota; kingdom Metazoa; phylum Chordata; class Mammalia; order Primates; family Hylobatidae; genus Symphalangus; species Symphalangus syndactylus. Next base: position 67,255,868 of record NC_072431.2, on the reverse strand, counting down.
GGGTGGAGGATAGGTATCTTGCTTTCATAACCATCAGGAGAAGCAGAGCATTCACCTAAAAACAGATAGTATGTATTTTAGTTATTAAGTGATAATAAAGGTAGTAGAGGAAAGAAAACAGTGTCGCAGCCTATAAGCCCCTCCTGCTCGTGACACAACCAACATGCATACAATAAGCTTAAAACAACTTTAGGTTGGGCGGGGTGGCTCACACTTGTAATCTCAGCACTTTGGAAGGACAAGGCTGGAGGATCACTTGAGGCCAGGAGTTCAAGACCAGCCTGGGCAATATAGTCAGACCCTGTCTCCACACATTTTTTTTTTAAATTAGCCATGGGTGGTGGCTTGTGACTGCAGTCCCAGCTAATCAGGAGGCTGAAGCAGAAGGACCACTTGAGCCCAGGAGTTCCAGGTTACAGTGAGCTATGATCTTGCCAACACACTCTAGGCTGGGTGAGACGGTGAGACTCCATTTCTAAAATTAGAATTATAAAAATAATAGCTTCATATGTCAACACATTCACCAATGCTGAGGCCAATTTCCTCCAAATCATTTTAGTATATTAAACCGTTATAATACATGGATTTTGAGGAAAGTCCTTCAATTATTAACGGTAGCTAGTGAATCTTTTATGTGAATATTTTTGCAACCATGAGGAGAGAACACCAAGCTTTTGCTTCCCCACCACTGCTCCACTGGTATAAGCCCATCTCATTAAGGACATTACCTGCCCTGGCATAGGACAGTGAGCAGCTTCCAGCCTCTGCCTCTGTTTTTTCCAAATTCCTCGGTGAGGATCAATATTCTAGGTGTGAAGATCCCAGGACAAGCAGTAAAGATGCGAAGAGGTTTCCATTCATGGGATTCAACGTTTAGGCCTCCATTAGCACAACAACATTCAAAGGACCACCACCCAAATAGCCCAGCAGTAAATACAAATTGGAGTGTGGGCTGTTGAATCAGAGCTCCAGGTTACAAGCTCAGTTTAAGGAGGTAGGAGGAGTTTATCTTTAAAGAGAGAAAGAGACCAACAGAGGCTCAGTCTCCTCATCTGTAAACCAGGGATAAAAACACCACAGAACCATTAAGACAGCAACTGAGAAAATACACATAAAAACAACTGGCATAGCACCTGGTACACACATAAACATGCAATAAATGTTTGCAATTATTACTATTTGGTAGAGGAATGAAAAAGTGTAAAAGAAAACAGATATCTCACAGGGGAAAAGAAAATACTGAGAGAAGAGATGAGAAACTTTTCATAAGGAAGTGAAGAGAAACGTGAATGACATTCAATGAACTCCAGTTCTAAAAAAATTAAATAATCCCAAGACCTAAAAAATCTTGGCATATGCTTTACCTCATTTAGTATCCATACTGGGGTCTAAATAAATATGATATAATACATTAATATATTAATATATGTTATTTACCATATAATAATGATCGAAGTATCAGAAAAGCACAGCCTATAAGAAGCGCAAATATCTATGGCTTCTGATCCACAAATGTGACTTAAATGCCCACAGCTTGGTTAGAATTTATACCAATAAAACCATGACATCACAAGATGGTATTCAGGTGTGATGACTTCAGCCATGAGCTTTGTTTTCTCTTTTAGTTTGATCACTTCAAAAGCACATACATCCTCCACATGATCAACCTTTGGACAATGATCTCACTCTGTATGACAATCAGGAAAGGTGAAATTGCAGAAACTGAGCAAAGTTAACCCTTGCACTAAAGCCAGTATAGGGCTGTAATGCCACTTATTTCATGTCCGGTTTATTTCAAGCCTTCTGCATCTTGGGCATCTCTTTACCAGCAATGGGAAATTCCACTTTGGTGATTCTTACGGTCTTCTCTCCCTAGTCTAAAACCTGATTAGGACCCTACGGGGATAATGTTAGCATCAAAAAAGAAGAAAAGAAAGTCTACCAAAAATTAGATGCTGTTTGTGTGAAAGTAGAGATGAAAGGTATACTGTGTTAATGGAAAAATATACATCAGATAAAAGCCAAGGGATTAAGTTAAAATTGACAAATGTATCTGCCCGCAATTCCATTTCTAAATGCAGCAGACCTGGAGTCATAGTCACAATTATGTGAGGTCCATTAAGCAATTCCTTTCCCTCCCATTCTCCTTGTGTCCTTCACAACTACTGTTATCCATCAGAAATCTCGACAATGTTTGAAAAGAAAAACCACAGTATAGTTAGGAAAAACGTATACAATTCCTATACATTTGCAACTCTAATATCCATTTCCTCAAGCGAAAATATTTCCAAGTACTATGTGAAGTATAGGTCCCAGGACACGGAGAGCCTGCGAGGTGTATGTGAACGAGCGTAAGTGCACATGTGTTGGATGACGTGGTAGGGAGCGTAGGAAAGTGGGCAAAGCAACAACATCACAAGCTTCTACAAGAGGGATTCAACTCTTGTATGAAATATGTTTTTAAAGAAAGGCATTCAAATGAATGTTTTGAGGCCAAGGCTCTCAGTAATGCCTGCTTTTGTACATTTAAAAAGTGATACTACTAATATGTGAATTGCATAGAGTTACGGAACATTTAAAGGGGCAGAAAAAGCAGTAAGTTTTGTTTAATCTTGAATCAAATAATATTTTTAAAAAGCATACAATTCTGGAGTTTTTCTTTAAAAGTTGAAAACAAATTATTTATTGAACTGAGCATCAACTGCTACCTGTGTTGTCAAGAGTAATTATTAAACACAGGCCTTTGACTTTTTCTAAAAAAGAAATGGAAATAGCTTTCGGTATACCTACCTGAAAAAATAATGACTCTTGTCATGACAATGACAGAGATTGAGAAAAAACACTTGATATAATGCTAAGTTTAAAAAAGCAAGAGCCCAGGCCAGGCGCAGTGGCTCACACCTGTAATTCTAAACACTTTGAGAGGCCGAGGCAGGCGGGTCACCTGAGGTCAGGAGTTCAAGACCACCTCTACTAAGGATACAAAAATTAGCTGGGCATGGTGGTATGCGCCTGTAGTCCCAGCTACTGGGGAGTCTGAAGCTCGAGAATCATTTGAACCTGGAAGGGGGAAGTTGCAGTGCACCAAAATCGTGCCACTGCACTCCAGCCGGGATGACAGAGCAGGACTCTGTCTCTCAAAAAAAAAAAAAGAGCAAGAGTCCAAATTACACATGCATTATGTTGCTGACCACATTAAAACTGTACGTACATATGCTCATAGAAAGACAAAGAGGAGGATGTTCATAGCAGCTTCATTAACAATAGTCACAAACTGGAAATAACCCAAATGTCCCACAATAAGGAAACTGTGGCATATCTATTAATAAAGTATTATACAACAATTAAAAAATTAAAAATCCCTGCTACACCTAAAACATGGATAAATTTCAAAAGTTACTATGTTGAGTAAAAGAAGCTAGAGGAAAAAGAGGACATATTTTAAATATTCATTCAAATGAAGTTTAAAAACAACACAGATTATAGGCCAGGTGCGGTGGCTCATGCCTGTAATCTCAGCACTTTGGGAGGCCAAGGTGGGTGGATCATGAGGTCAGGAGATTGAGACCATCCTGGCTAACATGGTGAAACCCTGTCTCTACTAAAATACAAAAAAAATTAGCTAGGCATGGTGGCAAGCACTTGTACTCCCAGCTACTCGGGAAGCTGAGGCAGGAGAATCGCTTGAACTTGGGAGGCAGAAGTTGCAGTGAGCCGAGATCGCGCCACTGCACTCCAGCCTGGCTACAGAGCAATGCTCTGTCTCAAGAAAAAAACAAAACAAACAAACAAAACTCGTATCTAGGCCAGGCGTGGTGGCTCACGCCTGTAATCCCAGCACTTTGGGACGCCGAGGCGGTGAGATCACGAAGTCAGGAGATTGAGATCATCCTGGCTAACATGGTGAAACCCTGTGTCTACTAAAAATACAAAAAAATTAGCCGGGCTTGGTGGTGGGCACCTGTAGTCCCAGCTGCTCGGGAGGCTGAGGCAGGAGAATGGTGTGAACCTGTGAGGTGGAGCTTGCAGTGAGCCAAGATCGTGCCACTGCACTCTAGCCTGGGCAACAGAGTGAGACTCTGTCTCCAAAAAAATAAAAAATAAATAATATAAAAAAAAAACACTGATTACAAAAAGTAATCTGTAATGACAGAGGTCAGGCCAGTGGTTAATTCTCGGATGAAACTAGAAGGCTAGGAAGGAAAGATTAATGGGTGCTGGACATGTCCTGTATCTTAATCTGGGTGTGATTACGAGTGTGTTTTCACATGTAAGAAATCTTCAGCTGTATACTCAAGAGTGTACTTTGTAGTATGTATGTTTCTAAACAACAACAACATACCCAAGGCAGCAGACCTTCCAAAATGGCCGAGTGAGGAGGTTGGCAAATCCTTGCCACAAAAATAAACAAAACAGAACAAAATTGTCAAAAACAATCTCTAAAGGACACTGGAAATTGACCAAAGGCATGCAATAAACTGAGAAGTGTTTCTTTAAGAAATCTCACTGAGCCTCATTGACAACAGTGAGAGTCTATAGCACTTTAGCGCGGTGCTACTCCCACTCCCTAGTTCCACCCCTGCTTCCTGATGCAGAAGTGCTGTCGGGGTGGGCGTGCTGTGAAGATGAAGGCTCTGATCCTGGAAATGACTGACTTTATGTGGAGCATAAAATGGAAAATTCTATGACAAAGGGTATTGTCAAAAACAATAGTGATCTTAATGCAAACAATCAGGAAAGGACAACACTGCAGCTATCCTGAAATCTCTTAACTGATTGAAGCAAGCAACAAACCAGTAGGCCAGTCAGAAAATTAATAGGCAGATCCAGGAACTGAAAGAGGGCATTGATGTGATCCTACTTATCTCCGATGGCCTGGAAAGCTGTACATATGCACAAAGCTGCACACTTGCTCAGAGAGCCTGCAGAAAGCCTTAGTAAGCTACTTATTTCTGTTGAGCATGAGGCCTTACAACACAAAAATTAAGATTTGGGCCAGACTGGTAAATAGGCTGACTGCTGATTCATTCCCCAAATCATTTATGGATCCATCATAAAAGCAGAAGACAGTGATTTAGGGGTTCTAAGTGTTTAGATACAATCTCTAGCCAATCTTTAACTGAGCACTAAACTATTTTGATTTCAGGGGTGGTCCCTAGGAAGCTAAGCTTATATAAGTGGTAAGGGTGGTGGCAAACTCAATGGAGTAGAGACAACAGCAGCCACACATTATGAGGGAAACATGCTCCACAGAACCATTCCAGTAAGAAACTAAAGTAATAAACCAAAAACAAGCAAAACCAAAAAAACAAAAAAGGAATAACCATTAACTATAATGTGTGAGGGAAGAGACGGGGGAATCAGATTATACAGTTGCTACAATATATTATCTAAAATGTTCAGTTTTCAGCAAAAATATTAGGCATGCAAAAAATTAAAATTTTACCATTCCGAAAGGAAAAAAAAAGTCAATAGTTATTATCTCTGAGGGAGCCTACATGATGGACTCAACAGAAAAAGACTTCAAATCAGCTGTTATAAACACATTCAAAGATCCCCTTCCAAAAAAGTTTGGAGATTTAATGGGAAGCATGATGTCATAATTCATCAAATAGAGAATAGCAATAAAAGGGTAGAAATTCTTAAATAGAACCAACTGGACATTCTGAAATTTGAAAGTACAATAACAAATAAAAAATTCACTAGGAACCTCACCAGCAGATTTGAATGGCAGAAGAAAGAATCAGTGCATCTCACCACAGATTGATTCAGGTTGTAAATCTGAAGAACAGGGGAAAAAATGAAGAAAATAAACAGAACATAACAGACCTGTAGCACACCTCAAATATAACAAACATACACATAATGGGGATTCCAAGAGGAAGAGGAGAAAAAGGTTCTGAAAAAGTATTTGAAGAAATAATGGTAAAAACCTCCCCAAATTTAATGAAAAACATTAATCTAAACTTCCAAAATTATCAAATAATTCTAAGTAGGATAAACACAAAGAGATTCACATCTACACATTTCATATATAACTGTTGAAAGGCAAAGAAAAAGAGGAGATCTAGAAAGTATCAAGAGTAAAAATGACTCACTATGTACAAGGCACCCAAAATAAGATGAACAGCCAACTTCCAATCAGAAATAATGGAACGCAGAAGACAGTGGGAGGATGTCTTCAAGTGCTTAAAGAAACAAATAGCTGTCAACCAAAATTTCTGTATCTAGCAAAACTATTCCTCAAAATGAAGGCAAAATTAAGAAATCCCCTATTAAAGACTGAAAGAATTCACTGTTAGCACACCTCCTTTACAAAACATAAAGTTCATTAGGATGAAAGAAAATGACAACAGACCTTAATTCAAATCCACATGAAGAAAAATAAACATTGTTAAAGGTAACTATGTAGGTAACTATAGGAGACTATATAATTTTTGTCTTTTCTTGTCTCTAACGATTTAAAAAAGAACTACATAAATCAGTACTTGTAAAATTGTGTTGTAGGACATATAATATAGAAAGATGTAATATATATAATAATAGTAGCACAAAGAAAGAGGGAAAGAATATAGTTATGTGTGCCAAAGAAATGCTACTAAGCCATAAATCAATTCCACATTTAAAAAATGAAGAGTAATGGAAGCAGTAAGCATATAGGTTTTTATATGTTAAAATAAATCATACATACATTTTTCTATTTTCTTGTCTTAACTTCTTTAAGCATAGGTTATATAAAGCAATAATCACAATACTGCATTGTTGGGTATATAAGATATATAGATGTATGTGATAATAATAGCATAAAGGATGGTGACATGGATCTATAGTGAAGCAAAGTTTGTGCATATTACTGCACAAACTTTAATACAAAGTCAGTATTAAACTAAAATAGACTGTGATAAGGTGGAATGCATGTTGTAAACCCTAACCCATTCGAAAAAAATATTTTCACAGAGCAAAAATGAACTAAGTAATAAAAATGATACACTACAGCACACCTACTTAGTTACAAAAGAAGCAGTAAAGGAAAATCAACTGAACAAAAAAAGATGAAAATCAAAATGGAGACATAAATGCAATCAAAACAATAATAATATTAACTATAAATAAATTTAAAATTCAAAAAAAAAGAGATTGTTAGACTGGATTTTTTTCAAAAGAGACCCAACGATATGCTTTCTAAAAGAGATACATTTTACATACAAATACAAAAATAAGTTTAAAAAAGATTGAAAAATAGTATGTGAACAATAAATGTAGTTTAATAAAGGGGAGAGAGAATACTGTCTGACAAAACAGACTTTAAAGCAAAACTATTACTAGAGACAAAGAGAGATTTTATAATGATAAAAGGGTCTACCCATCAAGAAGGTACAGTGATATACATGGATATACCTAACCACAAACCCCGAAAGAGATGGAGCAAAATCTAACGTAACTAAAGGGAGACACAAACAATGCAAAAATAACAGGAGACTGTAATATACCACTCTAAATAATAAATAGGACACCTAGATAGAAAACCAAAAAGAATATAGTAGACTTGACCAACACTATCAAACTGACCTAAGAACACTCCACCCCAAATGAGTATGGTACATATTCCTTTTAGGCACACATGGTACATCATCAAAATAGATCATATGCTAGGCCGTAACTATCTATAAATTTAAAGTGACTAATATCACATAAAGTATATTTTCTGTATTGCTAATTAAATTAGAAACAAACAACAAGAAAATCTGGGAAATTCACAAATATTTTGAAATATATCAATAGACTTCTAAATAGCCAATGAGTTAAGAGAATGGATCACATGAGAGATCAGAAGATATTTTGAATGGAATAAAAATAAAAATAGAAAACACAAATTTTCGTGACTTCAGCTAAAGAAGTTCCATAAACACCTATGTTGGAAAGGAAGAAACAGTAAACCAGTAACAGACACTTCCACCTTAAGAAATCAAAGAATGGAGAAGAAGAGAGACTGCTCATGAACCTTTCTGGAATGATGCAAATGTTCTGTATCATACTATGGTGATGGTTACAAATCTCTGTAAATTTACTAAAACTCATTGAATTATACACTTAACATGGATAGATTTTTGGGCATATATATAATACATTACATTTTAAGAAAGGTTTTTAAAACCCTTTTAAAAAGGTTGTTTTTTTTTTAAATGCATGAGAAAAGTGACTAGAAAAAAGTAGGCCCAAAACTAAGTGTTACATTAGAATGGCAGGGGTGTAAGTATTATTTATATTTTCTAATTATTGTTGCAATAAAAATTCATATTTAAAAGTTAAAAGAATCATTGTTTCCACTTTTTATACACATATAAGACTGTATTAAATGTATTACGGGGTCTTCAGACAGCCATCTAGTTTAACTTCTTGGCTCAAGGTAAGAATGTAACTAATTCATGAAAAATGGGATTTTATACAGACTGTTTTTACGTGTCTTAATGGTAATAAAAAATCCCAGGAAACTACCTTCACCCCAACCCCTTTTAGCTGTACTCACTTAAAAGGCTCCTTAGAGCATCCACTCATTTCAAAAATTTCTTCCTGGTGTCTAATGTCAATCACCTTTGGCACAACTCAAATTCATTTCAATATAATGGATCTTCTGAGATTTGTGTTCATATTCTATATCTACCACTTACAGCACTATGCAACACTCTTCCTCCATGTCTTCATCATACAATGGAAAAAATAACAATATAGTTGCAAAAACTAAATGATATACTGCATATAACATGCTTAGAATACATGTACCACCCAGCATGTAGTAGATATTTACTAAGAATTATTATGAAGAAATGAAGAAGAGAAAACCCTTTGAAGGAAAGAGGTGATGGCAGGGTAGCTGAACCAAGTTACCCAAGTCTGTATTCTTTCATGCAAGAAGCTGGGTTATCTGAAGTGGCCTGAATACAGCAAAAAGCATGTTAAAAAATAATCTATACTATGTAATTATTAAAAGAGGGGGCCAGGTATGGTGGCTCACACCTGTAATCCCAGCACTTTGGCAGGCCAAGGCGGGCGGATCACAAGGTCAGGAGATTGAGACCATCCTGATTAACACGGTGAAACCCCGTCCCTACTGAAAATACAAAAAAAAAATTAGCCGGGCATGGTGACGGGCGCCTGTAGTCCCAGCTACTTGGGAGGCTGAGGCAAGAGAATGGCATGAACCTGGGAGGTGGAGCTTGCAGTGAGCCGAGATTGCTCTATTGCACTCCAGGCTGGGTGACAGAGTAAGACTCCCTCTCAAAAAAACAAAAAGTGGGGTGGGGAAGCCTTTACAAGATTCAGTTCCCCGTTGAACAATAGCTTATAATCATACAAGCAACAGAATAGCTTTTAATAGATGACATAAATGTTCTGCCATGTCATGGATGAATAGACATTTACATGTTCAATTGAATAAACTGGTTGCTTTGCTTTGATTAGTCCTACTTGAGTTAATTAAAATACTTCCATTTCTTCTAGTATTCATAGCTCTCTGTACAGTTTACAGAGGCTGGAGATGGATTTTTAATACTGTTTACCAACTGTAAGATTTTGATGGACACTTTAATCATGCAATACAACCGCAAAATCTACCACTGGGAGCTATACAAATCTTGAACCAAATTGAGAAACGAAATTACATGAACACAGCCATGTTATATTGATACTAACTTGAGAAAAAAGAGCAGAAAAAGTTCCTAATACAATCTTTTTTGTAAAATAATTTTTCAAGTACCATAATCTTCCTTAAGTTAATAATTTATATGTCATCAGTGTTTTTGATTTTTTTTGCTTGTGTTTTGCTACATATAACATTTTTCATTAGTAAACTATCAACTACTTCTGAACCCCTGTACAGAGATTAAAGGACCAACATCTTCCTAAGCACTTGCAAGGCCAAAGCTCAAGTGGCAGCCATCTTGTAGAATTTCATTGGGCCTTCAACATCTGAAGCACCAGAACGGATTGCAACTTTTCATATGACAAAGTTCCTGGGACACAGGATGAATTCAGTTCTCCTTTAGGAAGAATGACTACCCACCAAGATGCTATAAAAGAAATTAAAGCACTAAAAACAATATTTCTACATAAACATTTTAGGAACCTTACAGCTCTGAAGTCATGCTAACATAATATTTTGGAGATTTCCTAAATTAACTTTTAAAAACTGTTCTGCAGAAAATGAGGGAGGGAGACAAGATACAGAAAAATCTAAGGGATTTTATTTCTTTAATTTGCATCTGGACATATTAAACCCAAAAAGAGATAGTGATTTGACTTGCTTTGTCTTCAGGGGCAATAACATGCACGGAGCTACCATCCCCTATGATAACAATGCCTCTCCTGAAATACTTCCTGAAGAACCTGCCTGAGATGTTCTAAAGTTAACTTTTTTCTTTTTAACTAGTAGAAGGAGTACACTAAAATAATTGTAAAATTACAGTATAGTAAATACATAAACCAGTAAAATAGTCTTTTACTATCAAGTATTATATACCATACATAATTGTATATGCTGTACTTTTATACAACTGGCAGCTCAGGTTTACACCGGTATCAGCACAGAAGTGAGAGTAATTTGTTGCACTACAACCTTACCAGGCTATGATGTCATGAGGCAATAGGAATTTTTCAGCTCCATTATAATCTTGTGGGACACTGTTGCATAGGCAGTCATTGATGGAAACATCACTATGCGGCACATGGCTGTATGAGGAATGTAAACTGAACTACTATAAGCACTGCTTCCCAAATGACATTAAATGCTGCCCACTTATTTTCCATGTGTCACAAACACATAGGAAGTTCATTGTTAAATAAGGATGATCTATTAACCATGAAAAACAATGAAAATGCAAATTTCAGCCAGGTGCGGTGGCTCACACCTGTAATCCCAGCACTTTGGGAGGCCAAGGCAGGAGGATCACAAGGTTAGGAGTTCAAGACCAGCCTGCCCAACATGGTGAAACCCCGTCTCTACTAAAAATACAAAAAATTAGCTGGGTGTGGTGGCGGGCACTTGTAATCCCAGCTACTCGGGAGACTGAGGCAGGAGAACCGCCTGAACCCAAGAGGCAGAGGTCGCAGTGAGCCGAGATCACGCCATTGCACTCCAGCCTGGGTGACAGGGCGAGACTCTGTCTCAAAAAAAAAAAAAGCAAATTTCCAAGCCAAGAAATACATCATAAAGCAGAGTGAAGAACATTCAAATATTTTATGAGTTGGTTTGCAAACAGATAGATGGGAACATTCCTATTGTGAGCAATAAAAGCCAGGTCTCCTCTTGCTGGTATACTGTACTAGATTTCTTCACACTTTGGGGGCTTCTAAAAGCAGTAGCAGAACCTTGAACTGTGATATTCATGAAGTCATTTCCTAACATTGCAGAGAAGTTAAAGCCTTTTGAAGTTCATGAAGTATCTTGAGATCCTTAAAAAAAAAAAGTAACTCTACCAGTTATAGCCTTTTACTAAAGAAGATAGGGTGATTCCTTAGTTTCTAACAACTTGTGTTATGCTACAGGAAAAATATCACTTTTTAAAAAGACATTGTTTCACAATGTTTTAATCATAAATGTTAAAAAATAGTCCTTAAATTCTCTAGTTTTCTTCTTTCTTTTACAATAGACAAATTTTGCATGTTCCTATTGAACTTCTCTACTCCTACATTCTATCCATTTCTTGATAAGAAAACTTGTAGCAAAGCAGCTTCACCTTCGCTCACCTTGCAAACACCCTTCCTACATTTGCTATCCCTCTTCCTCCCTGACACTTAAGTGGCAACAGTAAGAGGTAAGAAATAATATTGTTTATTATTTTATTCGCTGTCTTAGTTTCCTGTTCTTCAAAATGGGAAATATCTACTGCAAAGATTTTAATTAAATAACATAAATATGTAAAATGCTGGCGCATAATAGACTAAGTAATGTTAATGTGAAAAATTTAATCCATAGGTAATTTAATTTTACAATAATTTAAGAATATACATATAGATATTTAAACAAAGTTGTTTTTTATGTTTTCCTTAATCAAACATATACTTTTCTCTGGCAAAATAATTGCATTTATATCCTTGCTAGATACTAAGCAAGTAAAGACAAAATATATGATGATAAAAAGCCAAACCCAAATGATAGATTCTTTATTTTATTATTATTTTTTTGAGACACAGTTCCGCTTTTGTCACCCAGGCTGGTGTGCAATGGCGTTATCTCAGCTCATTGCAACCCCTGCCTCCCAGGTTCAAGTAATTCTCTGGCCTCAGCCTACCGAGTAGCTGGGATTACAGATGTCCACCACCACGCTCGGCTAATTTTTATATTTTTAGTAGAGGCAAGGTTTCGCCATGTTGGCCAACTGGCCTCAAACTCCTGACCTCAGGTGATCTGCCCACCTCAGCCTCCCAAAGTACCGGAATACCGGCGTGAGTCAATGAATGATAGGTTCTGTATGATTCCATTTCTCTGAAATTCTAGAACAGGCAAACTAACCTAAAGCAGAGAAAATTAGAGTAATGGTTCCTCTAGGGGTGGGCTGGGGGCAAGGACTTACAGAAGGAACTTCCTGAGGTGATGATAACTTTATGTATCTTCCAATTTAGGCTACAAAAGGATCAGCCTTTCCAAATCTCAGAGAATGTGCATTTAATGTTGGTACGCTTAATTGTATATAAATTTTACACCAAAAGAAGAAAAACTATAAGCCAACATTAAATTTTAGTTAATGATATGCATGCTTAAATATTTATGAAAATGTATCCTGATGTCTGAAATTTAATTTAAAATAAACCAAAAATAAAATGGATTAATGAATAGATAGAAGGATGGATATATAACAAAGCAGCCAGGTGTGGTGGCTCATGCCTGTAATCCCAACAATGCAGGAGGCTGAGACAGGGGGACAGCTTGAGCCCAGGAGTTTGACTTCATCTCTACCAAAAATTATTTACAATCAGCCAAACATGGTGGTGAAACACACATATGGTCCTGGCCACTCAGGAGGCAGAGCCCAGCAGTTGCAGGCTGTAGTGACCACTGCACTCCAGCCTGGGTGACAGAGTGAGACCAGAACTCTAAAACAAAAAAGGATAGGATAGATACACAATAAAAAAAGTATAGCAAAATAGTAATGGTAGAATCTAGATGGTGAGTATTTGGGTATTAACTGTAACATTCTTTAAAATTGCTGTATGTTTGAAATTTTCATGAGATGACATGAAGGAAAGAATTGGGGGGAAAATGATAGGAATAAGTGACTCATGGTTGACATTTTTGCCATCCTCAGTTCCCCCTTCCTCTAAAAGAAGGCATTATGCACTGTTACCTTTTCAAAGGTCCACAGCCTTTTTCTTCAGGATCCAGCTGATATCCCACCATTTCCATGCATCCGTACCTAGCCAGGTCATGTCTTACTTAGCAGATCACCTAATTCACCTGAAGTGACTTCCCTCTCTCTTAAACTTGTAAAGCAATGGTGGCTTTTGTCACAGAGGGACACCATTTAACATCTAATATTATGTGTCTCCGTCCCATCTATGGTTCCTTTCTAGCTTAACTGTAAGCTTCATCAGGGAAGGGACTTTGCTCCATCTCTGAATATCCCTCGACGCTTAGCACCCTGCCTGACACGCGTCTGATACTAAAGAATGAGGAGTGAAGCTGGCATGCAGCAGGTACAGAGGAAAGGTTGGAAACTACAGCCTGTAGGCCAAATCCACACCCTGCCTTTTGTATAACCCATGAGCTAAGAATAGCTTTTATATTTTTAAATGATTGAAAAAAATCAAAGATTTATCTTTTGTGACAAACAAAAATTACATAAAATCAAATTTTTATGTCCATAAATAAAGTTTTATTGGAACACTGCCACATTTATTTTTGCGTTGTCTATGACTGCTGCTGCTCTACATCAGAGCTGAGTGGTTCTGGCAAAGACTGAACAGCCCACAAAGACAAAAATATTTATTACCTGTCCCTTTAAAGGAAAAGGTTGCCAAGCCTTGCACAAATAAGTAACTACTGATTGACTGTAAAGTCTTGGTCCTAGAATGTATGTCTTAGACTTAATGTGACTCAACTACATAAAACTTAATTATATGTAAGAAAGTGGTTGGCTATTTTGATGCATACTTTGGTCTTAAAAAGGGAAAAAATGGGCCGGGTACAGTGGCTCACACCTGTAATCCCAGCACTTTAGCAGGCCGAGGCGGGTGGATCAAGTGATCAGGAGTTCGAGACCAGCCTGACCAACGTGGTGAAACCCCGTCTCTACTAAAAATACAAAAGTTAGCTGGGTATGGTGGTAAGCACCTGTAATCCCAGCTATTTGGGAGGCTGAGGTAGGAGAATCGCTTGAACCCGGGAGGCAGAGGCTGCAGTGAGCCAAGATCATGCCACTGCACTCCAGCCTGGGCAACAGAGCGAGACTCTTTCTCAAAAAAAAAAAAAAAAAAGGAAAAGAAAAAAATTTACTGTTTGTTCTTAATTTCTGTTCAGATCTCAAAACAAATGTTATATACAAATGTTCTTCCGTTGGTGAGGAGACATCTTTTACTGTGATGTCTATACACTCAAAATTCTGAAATAATTTTTTTTTTGGCTAGCTCTTAAAGGAGAACTTTTCCACATCATCTATCTTGCTTTTATTGGAGAATGCATGAGCGACAGTTTTGTGGATTATACAACATGTTGTTCTGGCTAATTAGTTTACTAGCAATTAAAAATAAAATCATGGCAGAGGGCCACTTGTCAATTTCACCTTGTCATAAATGTGCTTGATGCTCATTGTGTCTTAAATAAAAATGTATCACTAGCAATGAGAGAGATGTTTTCCATTGGATTTTATTCCATCATTTGGTATAATTATTCCTGACAATTTGCCCATCATACGGTATGTCTCACTCCAGAAGGAGAAAAATACTACTTTGTGTTCTCGTGATCATAAGTCTAATTGAGTGGAAAACAAATCTGTTTTAGAAATAAGAAAAAGAGACAAGCTACTGTTTACTCTGTTAAAAATAATATGCAGAACAAATGACAAAAAATGGTAGCAAATAGTACTCTAAATCTTACTACTTTTTTTTTTTCTTGAGTATCAAGATTTACTCCACAAACAAAACTCGGATGATGATTTCATATGATAGTGATGAATTACAGGTACATATCACTAGGTCTACTGCACTGTTTTCCCCGTTTGGGAAGAGGGTAGGTTCTGGCTGATGGTCAGGTGGCTATCGGAGGGTAAGCAAAAGATGTTTGGTAAAAGAGCAACCCCCTGGCCCCATCTACCAAGAATGAAGAAAGTAGGTGCCATGTTGTAATTTCAGCTGACAAGAAGCATTAGCATTATCGCACACTTTGTGAATTAAGTAATGATTTAATTAGTTACCAGTCTGAATGGTCATATAATGTTGTAATTAGAAGGCTGAGACAAAAATAATTGACAGAGGTGGGGCTGGGGCTTGTTGGAAAATTAGCATAATTAATGGAACACAGGAAGTGGAAATGTGTGCCTCAGTGGCCGATTATAGACCCTGAGGGCAGGGACCATGGCTTTCTCTACTGTGCATACCTTCAGAGCCATCTTACTGTGCCCTAGCATATTAGACACTCATATTATCCTTGTTACCGCATCAGAGGGAAGTCAGAAGCACTGGACTCTAAATCTTTCCTTTCTCCTTTAGCCAAAGGTTGGGCAAATCATTCTCCTTTTCCTCTGTTCACCTTATCTCTAAGATAAGAAAAAAAAGTAAGATGTCATCCACTTGAAAGCACTAAGTCGGAATGATGTAGCATTCAAACAGAGAACTGCCTCACTGCCCCCTTGGTGGATGAATTAGAGGAATTAGAAGTTCTATGACACAGGGCCTCAAGAGCTAAAGCATTAGCTGCCCTGTTACTTAATGAGCAGTTGCTTTGTTTTCTTGTAGACACCAGATCATGGAGTAGTGCATGCATGGGCAGGCCTGCAGACCACCTTGCTGCATCTTTCTTGTCTCTCATTCTTATCTGGGTCTGGACCTTCACAGCATAAAGTTTGCTTCAACCATCTATATCAGGGTTCTGCTAAAAACAAACAAATAAACAAACAAACAAAAAAACAACCAGAAAACACTTGAGAAATTTTCTATAGGAAGTGATTTAATACAGAGAATCAACCTCTTACAAAAAATCACTAGACAAGGTTAAAGTATGGCCTTTCTTCTACCATAAACAGAAGGCCATTGTTGAAGCAGCCCAGCTACAAACGCACTAGCGAAGCTGCAACCTGGGATCAAGAAATCGCATCATAACTGCCTTTCAACATCTAGGAAGCTGAGTTGAAAACTGAAACACCACCACAGAAAAATCATACTTCTCCTGCCCTGGCTAATCAGATAAAAAGAGCTAAAGCTGAAGATGAATAACCTTTACCTCATGTCCACCTTCCAAATCTTGAGCAAGTATACCTGATTCACACCCAGAATCCTAGCTGCAAGACAGACTGGGAAATAAAGGCTTTTGTTTTTTAGTCTTTGCAGTTAAGAAAGCACACCTAGAATGAACTAGGAAATGAAAAGCAGGTGCCACTCAGCTTTATTCGCCATGCTCTAAGTGCCTATTAAACTTCTCAGTTAATTTTTTCTCTCCTCTCTTCAGCTGCTTCTAATTGGGCTCAACATGTAAACTTCAGTTTCCTTCTAAGTAGTCCATGTCACCCACATACTTTATCTTCCAGTTCCTACCTTGAGAGTGACTGCATACAACACAAGATCCCAGGTTATGTGAACACCAGTGGAAAGGATAGGAACATCTGTGAATGCTCAGAAGACAGAAACACAGACAAGACTGCAAACCAATATCCTCATCCAACTTTTCTTCTCTGTGATTTTATTCTAAACTGTGGACATAACATTTTTTCTTGCTAATAAAAGCTGAAACTTGGCAAGTAAAATTTCAGAATAATTAGTCAAAATAGTGGTAGCAGCCAGAAAAAAAAATAAGCCTATGTAAGATGTCCCACAGAAACACGAAAATCGCTTGAACCTGGGAGTTGGAGGTCACAGTGAGCTGACATCGTGCCACTGCACTCCAGCCTGGGTGACAGAGAAAGATTCTGTCTCAAAAAACAGTAATAATAAATAAAGATGAGGAAATCAATGTTCACAGTGGTTGTCTTCGTCTGGGGTTCTCCCAGAAGCAGACAATGAGAAGTTTATTTAGGAGGTAAACAATAGCAGGAGAGTGGGAAAGTAAGATCATGACAGCAGACAGGGAATAAAGGGTATGTAATTATTCAGCCAACTACCACTATGGGCAACTAGAAGCAAATGCCACTGGGAGGACTCTGGAAGCCGGCATAGAATGTATACCTCAAAGTTATCCCACTTAAGGAGCAAGGAAGCTGGTGTATCTGTACAACAACTCTCATTAGTCATTGACTGTGGGTTGCTCAGGTAGCAGTTCATTTCACCTACTTCCTGCCTACTGCTTAGGCAAAGCAGAATTCATTGACTAGAGAAACCCTGAAGATGAATGAATATAAGGCCTAGTGGGAGGAAGGAGGGCCAGTGTGAACTAAAGTGGAAGGGAAAGAGGGGTATGGGTGGGACACCAGGAGCATCTGCTAAGTTGAAAATGAATGCCAAATTAAAAATTATATGAAATGGAGTGAAATGATTTAATTAACAGATTATAATTGTTTGGATTAGCAAATCAAACATTAAGCAGGTAGTAGGGCTGAGACTTCAAGCCCGTCATACACCTTTCAGGGTCCACATTTCGTTCCAACACTCTGTCCAGATTAAACATAAGATGAAACATATGTACACTGGAAATTTGGGACTTGAAGGAGAATATCTACAATTTGAGGTATGGGGAGAACTGAACAGCTGTAATACCCCAAAATGGAACTATTAAAATGTTACAGAGTAGAAAAATCTACAAAGATCTTCACAGTAAACAACACTGCCCTAGCAGTCAAGGATAGAAGTGCTAAAGAAAGCGGGGCTACAACATAGGGATTCTGAATTTTTTTTTAATTTTTCATTTGTCAGATTCTCAATGGGCCAACCTGTGAGAGTTGCTGTCTTAAGCTCTCAGCAGATGACAATCAAAACAAAGATTAGAGAAAGGCTGTGATTTAAGCCAAATTGTATTACTAAACTGAAACAGAAGATATTCTTTATGTAAGAATTCTAATACCATGCATTTTATAAGCTTATGACCTCTGACCTTGATGTAGAGAAAGCAATCATGAGACAGGTACAAAAACTATTTCATCATCTTCACCATGAAAAATTACTACCACCTACACAACTGCTCAAGCCAGAAACCTAAAAGTTACATCATCCTTGATGCTTCTTCTTTTCTCAAGTTCAACTGATCATGAGTCCTGTCCATTTCACCCCCAAAGAGCTCTCAGAGTAATTCACTACTCACTTTTCCCACTGCCAGCCAAGTTACCATCATTTCTTTCCTGTAGTATGTCTCTTCAACCACCCTGCCAAACATTCCAAAACATTCTCCAGAGAGTAGTATTTTTCCAAATACAAACAAATCTGATTGAGTCAGCCCCTAACATTCTTCAGTTCTCACTGGCCTTAGAATAAAATCTTTTATGCATATTTGGTGTTATCTGGCCCTGTGGAACTTTGCTAATTATGAGGAGACAAATAATATGCAGGAGCAGACAAGGTAAATGAATTCTAAGGATATGAACAGCTATAAAAACAACACAGGTATCTATGTTTTATTTTCATTTTCTTTAGAGAAAGGGTCTTACTCTGTTACCCAGGCTGGACTGCAGTGGCATGATCATACCTCACTGCAGCCTCAAACTCCTGGACTCCAGTGATTCTCTTCTCAGCCTCATGAGTAGCTAGGACTAAAAGATGTCACCACACCTAGCTAATTTTTGTACTTTTTGTAGAGACGGGGTCTCAGTATGTTGCCCAGGCTAGTCTTGAACTCCTGGCCTCAAGTGATCAGTCCATCTTGCTTGCTCAAAGTGCTGGCATTACCGGCATGAGCCACTGTGCCTGGCTTAGTATCTATCTTTTAAAAGTGGTCCATAAACCCCTGAGCTTGCAGTCTTGGAAACTTCTAGATATCATCTACGGTTAAAGATATTCATATATTTAGAATTCAGACTGTGATTCAAAAAATAAGCTACAAGAAAAGTAATTCGAATGCTACACTAGGGTTTTCTTTCTCAATAACTATCACATAGCTATAAACCCATAAAGTAATAAGTCTAGAAAGTATTACTGTTTGTATACATTAAGCCAAATATACAGATCCAAGGTATCGAAGTGACCATTCCAGAAACCTTCCACAGATAATGTCTGAGAAAACCATGAATTTTCAAAAAGGTACTAGTGACATGCTACACATATTTTTTACACATTAGACCACTGCTGGCTGTTGGGGAGTATGTATTATTCAAACAGGGTGCACATTCAGTAATGGAAAGGGTGAGGGGAGATGCTGCCTTTAATTTTAATATGCCTGACATACTGGAAAAAATTATTGGCATCTGTATGTGTGTGACTGAGTGTTTTGTGGAACATGTGTTGTATGCAACACTGTTTATTATCAGTAAATGAAGCCAAAAGCTAAGTTGAAAATGAATGCTAAATTAAAAATTATATAAAATGGAGTGAAATGATTTAATTAACAGATTATAAGTGGAATGTTGCAGTGCAAGAATGAGCTTGGGAGAAAAGAGAAAGAAAAAAATGTGGTTGGGTGGAATCCTGTCTTTTCCCTTTATTTGCTCAGAGATACTAATATAGTCACATGATATTTGCCAGTTTTTAACCACAGCCTCTGTGACAGTCAATAAACTTGCCTAATTAAGCCACCAGTTTGGAGCACAGAGTTTGAAACAAATTGCCTTCTGTTTTAAAGCAAAAGGGAGGAAAAACAAAATACAGTATATTGTCTGAAAAACCTAGCTCCCCATTTCTAAGACCCTAGAAATATATAATTTAATTAGGTCTAATCCTCCTGTGTTAGCATCAAATGAGCCTTTCAAAAGTGCTGCAGTTACCTTCAGGAATGAAATGACATTTATATTTATAGACCATCAAGTGTCAAACACTGCCCAGGTACTTTGGTATCTGTTATCTCACTTTTTTCTTATGATAACATTGTATGTACGACTATTACAATAACTCTAACTTTAGGGAGGTTATAATATTTGCTAAGGCCACTGCAGGAGGACAAATAAAGCCTGAGAATTAAAACTTAGGCCTCTTGACTCTAAAGCCCATGCTATTTCTTCTTTACCATGTAGCCTCTTCCTAAGATCCCTTAAGAGAGAAGACATAAGCACCCAAATAAAACTGTTTCCCATTGCAAGAGCCATCGTTTTAGAGCTCATTCCACAGTGTATGATACCATCCCTAATTTAGGCAACAAAGAATTTCCTAAAGAAGACAAGATGATTTTCATACATTAGTACTGTTCAAAGTTGAAGTGCATTTAAAATAGTAACTTTTTTTTTTTTTTTTTTGAGACAGGGTCTTGCTGCTCTGTCACCCCAGCTGAAGTGCAGTGATAGGATCATAGCTTCCTGCAACTTCAAACTCCTGAAGTGATCCGTGATCCTCCCACCTCTGCCCCCTGAGTAGCTAGGACTACAGGTATATGCTGCTGTACTTGGCTTTTTTTTTTTAGAAAGGGGGTCTTGTATTGTTAACCAGGCTGGTCTCAAACTCCTGGCTTCAAGCAATCCTCCTGCCTCAGACTCACAAAGTGCTGGTATTACAGGCATGGGTCACCACATCCAGCCTAAAATGGTAACTTTTTCTATCATTTCACATTAATCCAGTTATTCATTGTATGATATCTATTTCTTTTTTTAAAAAAATTCATTGATATACAGTATTATTAATGGGGAGTACATGTGATAATTTGATACATTTATATAATGTGTGAAAATCAAATCAGAGTAATTAGGATGCCTATCACCTTACATATTTATCTTTTCTTTATGTTAAGAACATTTGAATTATTCTCTTCTGGCTATTGTGAAATGTACAACATACTATTGTTAAGTACAGTCCCCCCCAACCACTGATCTATTAATACTGAGTCTTATTTCTTCTATCTGACTGTATGTATCTATGTATTTTTACACATGGATGTGTAAAGTGAAAAGTCCCAAGTTTGAGACATTTAGTTACACAATTAACATTAAGGAAAAAGAAAAAGGCAAAAGATACAAGGTTACTGAATTACAAGAATAAAAATGACTTGATGATACTTTCTATTCAGTGTGCCTAAATGGACATTTTGCAAAATGATGCAATATTTTAAGATTCAACATACATTTTTTTTCCTGAAAGGGGTAAGAGAAGAGGGGAAGCAAATCAAATCAACATTCTCTTTTTAAAGTAATCCAGAGATTTTTTTTAATGCCAAAATTGTGTTGCTTTGCCGACCAAAAAAGGAACTAAAATTTTTTGTAACACAAAACAAACTGTGGAGTTATCCAATTTTTTAGGAATTTAATTTGAGGAAACAAAAATAAATCCAAGTGCTCCACATGGCCATATGTTGTCTGAGCTAGGTAATGTGGAAGTATGCAAATCAATTCAGGAGCGTGGTCCCAGTCTCCCTTCTAATGGAGTAAAGGATTCTGACAGAGGAATGAGTCCCAACTATGGGCTGGTGAAACTGCTAAGCAGATGTCATGAGTTTAGACAGCCAGACAACTGATTTATCTCCCCATACTGCAGAAAAAGCGCAAGGCAGCAACTAGGGAAAACAACAGAAGAGTTCAGGCCGGTGAAAATGATGGCATTTTTGGTCTCTAAATTTGGCATCAATTCATTCCCTTTTGTTAACACTCAGCAGTGCTCAGATCCCACCACCACAAAATTAGCCTCAAATAAAGTCCTTCTATTTTCATGGAAGGGCTAGAAGTGTGCAAAGTTTGAAGCCTTTTTCTTTCCCCCACAGGTATGAGTAGTTACTGACACTCTATCGTTCTAAAAACGTCTACTCAATTTGTTCTCTGTATAATGCTCTCTCTCTCTCTCTTTTTTTTTTTTTTTTTTTTTGAGATGGAGTCTCGCTCTGTTGCCCAGGCTTGAGTGCAGTGGCGCGATCTCAGCTCGCTGCAAGCTTCGCCTCCCAGGCTCACTCCATTCTCCTGCCTCAGCCGCCCGAGTAGCTGGGACTACAGGCGCCCGCCATCACGTCCGGCTAATTTTTTGTATTTTTAGTAGAGACGGGGTTTCACCGTGTTAGCCAGGATGGTCTCGATCTCCTGACCTCGTGATCCACCCACCTCGGCCTCCCAAAGTGCTGGGATTACAGGCATGAGCCACTGTGCCTGGCCTGTATAATGCTCTCTTAATAAGAAAGTCTTTTTTCTTTTTTTCTTTTTTTTTTCCTTTAAGACAGAGTCTTGCTCTGTCGCCCAGGCTGGAGTGCAGTGGCACAATCTCGGCTCACTGCAACCTCCGCCTCCCAGGTTGACGCCATTCTCCTGCCTCAGCCTCCCAAGTAGCTGGGACTACAGGCGCGCACCACCACATCCGGCTAATTTTTTGTATTTTTAGTAGACACAGGGTTTCACCATGTTAAGCAGGATGGTCTTAATCTCCTGACCTCGTGATCCACCCGCCTCTCCCTCCCAGAGTGCTGGGATTACAGGCGTGAACCACCGCACCCGGCCAGAAAGTCTTTTTTCTTTAAAAAAAAAAAAATTTTTTTTTTTTTTTTTTTTAAATCAGGGAGGGAGGAGGAGTTGCAGTAAGACAGAAAGAACAGTAAGAAGACAGAAAGAAAAAGGTTTAAAAGAGACACTTTTGATATGTCTGTTTATACGGGGAAATACATAGGATTTCCTTCCTTCAGCAATGCTAAAATGGTCTGGCATGCCTGAGAGTAAATCGATACTAAGCACGGTCCAGGCGAGACTGCCATCTCACATGAAGCACCGACTGTGAAATAGACACATAAGACACACCATACTCTCCGAGGTTCCCAGCAGCCATAATATTCATCCTTGGCAGTTCATTTGACATTGACTTTCTCTGCTTCCCAATAATGTTTTTCCTACCCTTCCTCCCAATGCCGCCCTCCTCTTTTCTCCATGGAGCAATGCTCTAGCTTCCCGAGGCTCACCAAGGAGGTAAAAGATAACAAACCCCAAGAGACGGATTTAGCTTGGGAATAAATCCTGTGTTTGCCATGAAATGATGCATACAATGGGAAAATATAAGGATGTGCTTCTAAGAACACGAGTTTGGTTCTCAAGGAGCCCAACCAGAAGAGTCTTAAAATGTTACTGTATGTATGTAATGGACACTGGGTTTCCTGATTAGATCTTATCATGGTTATTTCAAATGGCTTCTTTCTTCTACTACTTGCTAACCTTCCCCTCTGCAGAGTGCATACACACACAAAAGAAGAAGACAAAGGACCCTTTCCACTCTGTCTTGGCCCCTTCCAGAAGTATTCTTAGAGCCATGAATCCACAGAGGCTTTTGAATTTAGATAACTTTTATGGTCAAAGCTAAAAACCTTTGCTGGTAATAGGAAATGTCATATGGAATCCACTGGGTAGTCATAATTCCCATTTATAAATAGAAAATACAAAGTGGGTGACTTATCTGGGTGATTTAATACATGTCTCTGCTTATTACTGTTTTCAAAGTGCCTTTTGCACAAATCTGATTTCAACTGTGCAATAAAGATTCATTATCCTTTTACACAGCAGCCTTTGCATTTCTATGCAGGATCTAATTACGAAAATACGAACTATTCTATAAACAGATGCTAATCGTGAGGAGAAAATGCTTTCATTTTAGAAGGAAGGCATTGCTAAAACTTTACCCAGAAAAGTGCTGCATCTGCATGTAGAAGAAGGAGGTGGGGAAATGAGAAGGGTTATTCTTGACAAAAGCTATGCAAGTACCCTGGGGAGGAAAGGTCCCCAGCAAATGACTATAAAATTGGGGTGAGAGACAGAATGCACACGGTTTAATTCCTATACCCCAATGTCATTTGTTGTTCCCAGAATTGAATCAGTTTTTTAAAATCTTGTCCCTTATTTTCTTGTATTTTCTGTTTTCTTACAATAAGCCCCATTACTTTTATATCATGGTGGAGGGGATTCCAACAAGCAGAACCAGGAAAAAAAATATATTCTTTTTGGAGAAAGAACTAAACATTAGTTTGGTGAAATAACTAACAAATGATACTAAAACAGACTGGAGAGACCAACTGTAAGAAACACCTTGGGTGCTAGGTTAATTTTTTGTTTCATTAACGGGTTGTAGTAAAGGAGAAATATAAAGCCCTAATGAATATTCTTTGTCCTGATCATATTCAACTTCACAGTACTGACACGGGTGGCCATACCACGCATCCTTGTTTATGAAACACCTTTTTCTCTTTTGCCATGATCCATGCTTGTGTTACATCACTGGCTTCTCCTTCTTCATCTCCTTCACTGGGTCTTCTTCCCTTTCAAGATATTAAAAATGAGACTCTGTTCTCAGCCCCCTTCTTTATATTCTCTTCCTAGGGAATCCAAACAGCCCCATAGCCTTCAATCCCATATGCTGATGGCTTTCCACACTGGACATTTTCCCAATCTCCTAGACTCTTTACCTGCCCAGATGACATCTTTTCTTGGTCATCAATTGGCATTTCTTTCATGTCAAAACAAAATTATTCCCTGCTTTGCACCCTCGCACCCTATAAATTCTTCCCCATACAACCTTTCCCTATGCCTACACATTATATCAGCCATCCAGCTGCTCAAGCTAAACTCCTAGAAGTCATCCTTGCTTCTTCTTTTTCCTTTACATCCCATGTCCAATCCACCTACCTCCTGTCAAATCTCTATCCAAAATATGTCTGAATGCAACCACTTTACATTTCACTGCTACAATCCTAGTCTTAAACTACCACCATCTCTCTTGGCCCATGCAAGTTGATCTAGTTTCTACACTTGGGAGCATATTCTTCACACAACAGTCATAGTGTTTTTCCAGAGTAAAACTCAGTTTGCATCACTCTCCAGGTTAATCCACTGCAACTAGATTTAGAACTAAGTTCCATATAACATACATTCTACCCACAGCCTTCAAAAGGCTCTGCATGAGTCATCTTCTTTTATCTCTCCTCTCTTGCTTTGAACACCAAATTCCAGCCACACTGGCCTTTTTCCTGTCCCTTGAACACACCAAGATTGTTAGTGTATCAGGGACTTTGTACTTGTTCTTTCTTCTGCTTGGAACACTTGCATCTCCTCCCAACAACCTGCAAAAGGCCTCCCCTTAACTCAGATCCTCACCACCCATCTCTATCACGTTAGCCTAGGTTATCTTCTCCATAGTCTCACAAGTATCTGAATTAATCATTTCCTGCTTTATGAGTTATCTATTTTCTTACCCTGGAATGTTACCTCTTTGACAGCAAGGCTTCTGTCCTTGTTCAGCACTATATTCACAGCAAAAAAGAACAATGCCTGGCTCAGAGTAGATGCTTAATATAAATTTTTTTTAAACTGACCAACTTTTAGCTAACCCAAATTTGCCCACAACACACAAAGGATGACATGCAATTACTCTAAAAGTCCTTGGAATACTGCAACCCTAAAATGCTGAAATGCCATGAAAGCCTTAAAGACTATCCCATAATTTCCAGTTTATTTCCAGTTATTTAATAATCTAGTGATGTCATGGGGTCATCAAAGGCATTTCCTAACTTGCTCCTTCAAGTTGCTAGTCACGCTGCATAGCAGAAATAACGTTAAAATGATTAAGTGAAGTAGTTTATTTTGAATACACCATGTACGTGACTTTTTAAAGAAAGTTTGCCTTAAGCCAATTAATGATATTAATGACCACTCCTTAAATACCTTACTTGTTTTGAAATTTCATGTTAGGATTTCTTAAGTCAAAGATGTGTAACAAGAAAACAGAATACATATGAAAATACACATACTCTTTTTTTCTATTATGAAGATAATTTTTTGTTGGTGTTTTTTTTTTTTTTTTTGAGATGGAGTTTGACTCTTGTTGCCCAGGCTGGAGTAAAATGGCGCAATCTCGACTCCCTACAACCTCTGCCTCCTGGGTTCGAGCGATTCTCCTGCCTCAGCTTCCCAAGTACCTGCGATTACAGGCAAGCCACCATGCCCGGCTAATTTTTGGTATTTAGTAGAGATGGGGTTTCACCATGTTGGTCAGGCTGGTCTTGAACCCGAGCTCAGGTGATTCACCCTCCTCGGCCTCCCAAAGTGCTGGGAATACAGGCATGAGCCACCATGCCCAGCCGGTAATGTAATAATAGATCATATATTCCAGGCAGCAGTGCTAAATACTTTACATGCATAATCTAACTGAATTCTCAAACATTCCTGTAAGGTATGGACCACTCGTATTTCCGTATTACATTCAGACAATTGAGGCTTATAAAGGCTAAGTATCACAAAGTTACATAACCAGTAAATGATGAAGCAAGAATTTGAATCCTCAATGGTCTGATTCTAAAGCCTGTATTCTTATTTCTGCATAATACTGTATCTCAAATGATTATAGTACATTATAAATTTATTTTCTTCTAATTCTTCATACATTTTTTTCAAATCAAATCCTACCAAGATAACCAAGGAAAACAGTTTAGTGCAGATAACAGTTTATTCTTTCAAACAAGTCTAGGTTTGCTAAATGTCTATATATCTAAAGGATTCTGAGTGGACAGTGTGAGAAGAGACTGGTAATTATTACTAGTACATAAAGTAGGGCACACCCAATGTAAGCATAGAGATTTATCTGTGTCCAGGTCTGCTGTTAGGTCATTACCCTATAGAAAGTCCAAAGTAACCCTTGCTTCAACACACCTGAGTAAGATATCTGACTCCTGGTAAAATATTAGTGATGGAATGCAATGCAATAAACCTTATTTGGAGGATCTTAAAAGAACAAAGCTTTCACTAATGACATTTTAATGAGGAAATGCATATGCTAATTACTGTAGTCTTCTAGCTAGTCTATAAAAAGCCTATGCCAAAGTAATGTAAGTATCTGCTGATTCAGACTTTACTGAAAAAGGTTTAGTTTTATATTTTAAATCACTGGGTAAAACAAAGGAAAAAAAATAAGGAAAAAATCCACCTTAAGTCCCAGATCTAGCTTGCTATCTGAGGAGGAGAAGATTAACAGAGAGCACTCAGAATACAACAAATGTTTTTCCAATGAGTATTTACCCAAGTCCCAAATCAATTATTTAGCAGTGCATAAATCTGATATAACCACTTGGCTAATGAAACATCAACACTACCTGATAGTACTACATTTTGAGGCAAGGAACAGTGTAGGCCCAGGGAAGAGACAAGACTGCCAATACATGGCAGCTGTATCCTAAGTGTGTGTTCACATATATGACCTCATTTCATCCTTGTGACATCCTTGTAGGTGGGTGGCAGGAAGGACACTGGCTAATAAACATTAACGAAAGTTAAAAACATCCTAGGTTACTTAAGAGGCTGAAAATTCCATAGACTTTGTGGAATTTTAAATCATTTTTTTCTCATTAGAATTTCATTTGTCCCCTTTCTCTCAACACTCAATTATCTATACTTATGGAAGGAAACAGAGGTAACAATAAAGTAAAATGCTAGGAAAAAAAAAACACAAAAAACACATAGAAAAGGTCTCTCTCTCCATGTCTCCACGTATCTCTAGTATCTCCTTCCATGCCTGCCCTGACCCTTTCCTGTTTTAACCTCATCACCATACATAGATACACAAGAAAGCCTCCACTTTCAAGCTGTAAAATGTTTTTAGGAACTCTTATTAGAAAGTGTTGATGAAAAAACAGACTTAACATGGGCTAGTGTGCATTAACGGAGGGGGGGCGGGGAATAACACAGGATAGAGGAGGGAAGAGAACAGTTCTAATGCCAATTAATTAGCCATATGTCCTACAACAAGTTATTTAACCTCACAGATCCCAGTTTTCTCCTCTGCAAATTAGGAACTTGAAACAGATGGCCTTTTATTCTGAATCTAATCCTCTATAATTCTGACTCTAGCATACATTCAGTTCAAGATAAGACTTATTCTTTAAGGGCTAGCTTAACTGCTACCTCCTCTAAGAAGTCTTCCCTGATAAAGCCACAGGAACCAAGTTTTCCCTCCTCTTAAAGCTTATGCTACCATGTTGGTACCACTCTGTAATGATCAAGAGCACTGGTCAAAGGCCTTAGTTTAAAACCTCGCTACTTGTTAGCTGTGTGACCTTAGGTCAATTACAGTCATGCTTTGCTTAACAATGGGCATACGTTCTGAGAAATGTATTGTTAGGTGATCTCGTTGCTCTGCAAACTTCATAGAGTATACTTACAAAAACCTAGATAGTACAGTCTGCTATACACCTAGGCTCTATGGTATAGCCTACTGCTCCTAGGTTACAAACCTCTACAGCATGTTACCGTACTGAATGGCAAGTATTTGTGTGTCTAAATATAGAAAAGTACTGTAAAAATATGTTATTATAATTTATTGCCTTTCCACTGAATATGTGGTCTGTTGTTGACTGAAATGTTGTTATATGTTGCATGACTGCATTTGCCCTATCTGACCTCAGTTTCATAAGTTGTCAAATAGAGATAATAATAGATTGGTGGGACTATTAAAGGATTAAAGGATTGCAGCTACTCAGGAGACAGAGGCAGGGGGGTCACTTGAGGCTAAGAGTTCAAGACCAGCCTGGGCAACAAAGTGAGATCCCATCTCTACAAAAAATAAAAAAATAAAAATTAGCCAGGCACAAATGATTCATTCCTGAAGTCCCAGCTACTTGGGAGGCTGAGGCAGGAAGATCCATTCACTCTGGGT
This sequence comes from Symphalangus syndactylus, assembly GCF_028878055.3. NCBI lineage: Eukaryota > Metazoa > Chordata > Mammalia > Primates > Hylobatidae > Symphalangus > Symphalangus syndactylus. Next base: position 67,227,002 of record NC_072431.2, on the reverse strand, counting down.
TTGAGGTTGCAGTGGGCTATGATCATGCCACTGCACTCCAGCCTGGGTGACACAGCAAGACCCTGTTTTAAAAACCCAACCAAACAAAACAAAACAATGTAGATACTTCTTAGTATCCGCTGTGAATTCAGTGGTAAGCCAAAGTGATGGACACAGTCACCAAACCCAAAAAACCTTTTTTTTCCCTATAGACCAAAATAAAATTTTAAAGTATTAGTCTTGCTCTCTGTAAGTTTAGAATACTTAAAATCACGAAACCCATAGATAGCAGAATATGGAAACAGAATTACTACGGTTTGGATGTTTGGATGTTTTATTCCCCTAGACCATGAGGATAATACTTAATCTCTAAGATCAGGAAAATCTCATATATCAGTTCAACATTTATTGGTTACCAGGTGCTTATGATAGGCCCTTGGGATATAATGATAAACAGAAGGTTCCTGCCTTTCAAGGGTATGCATTACAGTGGGGGAAAAACAATTAACTTACAGGAATTCTAAGGGAATTACAACCTTTAGACTTAAGATTTCCTTAACTATCTACAAATCTATCCTGCTATATATATAGAGCCTCTTATTGAGCTATAGAGCACCCTGTTAATTCTGAGAAATAGAGCGCCCTGTTAATTCTGAGAAATCTCTATCTCTCATTCTGCCCCCCCACACACAAAACACATTTTCTCTGTCTCTTTCAATCAAAGCTGAATAATGCAAAATGGATTACTATGTTAAAGGCTGACTCTATTAATTAATTCATTTATTTCACAAGTTTTAAAGAAAAATTACCTCTTAGGGAAGAAAGACCATGTTTCTACATCCCTGTACTTCTACTGTGAACATCTAGGCAAACTAGCTGATATTAACAATGTGGGAACACAGCAGTTGAGAACTCTGGTTAAAATATTGAATATATGTTTCCCCTAAAGATATACAACAATGTATTTATATCATTTTGAAAATATGAATGAGGCAACACATTCCTTATTCAAATGGCAACAAATTCCTCTTAGATTATGCAGTCTGGGTACCACTATCTTACATCACTGGTATGAATTATTAGGAAAATAAAGACATAAAAGAGGGAAAATAACTGATGTTATTTTAAAATGTTGTGTATATGTGTGTGGACATACACATATATACAAAAATGCTCAAACAACTAACATTTATACAGTGCCTTTAGAAGTACAAAATGTGTGTGTGTGTGTGTGTGTGTGTGTGTTTGTAGACTAAGAATTTTGGCAACTATTTAGTCTAGTTCCCTCATTTTACTGAGAAAATTGATGTTCAAAGAAGAGGCTTAGGTGTTGTTCAAGAGCCAACGGCTACAAGGCGGCAGATATAGAAATGAGCACGATTTCTGACTCCAAAAAGTAGGGCGTTTTACCACATGTCGCAAATGTATATAAGAGAATGTATATGTATACACACAAACACAAAGTGCCTGAATAGCTAAATGTGTGGCACACAGAAAAGTTATTAATAAACAGTAGTAATGTTATCTCTCTCTCTTCTTCATATTTAGCTGAACTATCATTACATACACTGAGTGTAAAGAAGACAACCACTCAAAACCTTTTTCTTAAGAGAGGACAACAATTATCTGAACCTTGAACTTGCTATCGCTATACCTTTTCTTACTTCACAAGTTCTACAGGCAGCTGACCATTAATAGTACCAAAACTAGTGAGCCTACCCTCAACCACTGTCCACAATGTACACAGAAGTTTGCCTATCAGTAAATCTCAGTGGGAAAAGTCAGTCTAGTTCACACTGTTCATGAATTTCAGCTTATCCTTTGAAATGAAAATATCCAGGAATAATGTTTTATTTAAGAATCTAATTTCATACACATCAGTGCATTAAAACATGTCCCTATAGATGCTGCCATTACTGATCAAATCTGAATTATTTTTATTCAGTTGCTACAACCATATATCCAGATGCCTAGAGAAGAACATGGCACGAGGGGGTTCCAAGTGACATGCTCTGAATCCTTCCTGTGCCAGACAAAATTTAATTATATCCGTTGTTTGTGTTATTCAAAATATATTCACAGTCCATCTACTCAGCAAGAAATTCCCTTCTATTTTATTCAGTATAGCTTTTATGCTAAAAGAAGGGAGGGAAAGCTGTAGCTCCCTCATCCATTCCCCACAAGGAGATATGAGGCTGCTGAAGCCCAGTTGATTTCCCAAGCCCAATTATTTCATTGTGTACTATCCTCTTCAACAGCACACTTTACCTAGGGACACAGTCTGCCTAAACACCACACACTTAATGCAGTCCCGGAGCTGTCTCAATTTCATTGCTTCTAACTAATAGGCTGTGATACTTTTTCCCCAAACAGATCAGAGCTCTTCTCTCACTCCACATTTTCCTCCTACAGGATAAAAAGGGGAGGGGGGAGCTACTCTGATAAAAGAGACAAAGTATAAATTCCTGCTGCCATACCTTCATTACTGCCCAATACCTGCCTTTCTTATGGGCACAGCAACATCATTTAATCCAGTATAGGAGCTTCTTTTCTCCAGATAACGACAATAATAGGTGTTTCATTATTACTCTGAGTAGTAACATGGAAGAGCAGGAATCTACACATTTTGTAGTAGTTAACAGGCAGATGAATCAAGTTTTCCTTTCCTTGAAAGAATTCTGAAATTGATTGCCCAGAGAGTATTTTAGGATTGAGAGAGAAAGGAAGAAAGCACTAGGAAAATGATGATTTCTTTCAACTCTTAAGTCTTTGGAATATGTTGCTACCAAAGATAAATGTCTCCCATTGTCTTCTACTATTCAGAGCAGATTTAGAATTCTTTTTGTTTTGTTTTGTTCTTTGAGACAGAATCTCACTGTGTCGTGCAGGCTGGAGTGCAGCGGCACAATCTCGGGTCACTGCAATCTCTGCCTCCCAAGTTCAAGCGATTTTTGTGCCTCAGCCTCCCAAGTAGCTGGGACTACTGGTACACAGCACAATGCCCGACTAATTTTTTTTTTTGTATTTTTAGTAGAGACAGGGTTTCACCATGTTGGCCAGGCTGGTCTTGAACTCCTGACCTCAAGGGATATGCCCACCTCAGCCTCCCAAAGTGCTGGTATTACAGGCGTGAGCCACTGTGCCTGTCCAGATTCAGTATTCATATTAACAGCTCACTCCCTATTCTGATTTGGGTTTATATCTTGAAAAAGAATATGATTTCCAGGGGTAGGTGTCATATCAAAGGCACAACTTTACCTTCCTACAGACAGACATAATTTGTGACAGATCTTTTTCTTAATCCTTAGCACTTATGTTAATAGTTGTGTCTTACTGAAGCTTTCCTATTCAATAATTTAAGCATATTGGGGAAGGATCGTCAGGAAAAGAGACTTCTTGTTTTTCAAAACTGATTTCTTAAAAAGATTATGTATATTTTAAGATGGCGTTTCTGCCATCTTCCAGAGCCATATCCAAGTGGAGATTTCAAGAAAAGGCAGAAATATTGAGAAAGCCAGGCCCAAAGACATGCTAAAGAAATATTATAGGTACTTCTGAAATGTGATGCCTCCCTGTCCCCCAGGGACAATTTCTGTGCTGCCTGAGATAATACCTCTAATATAATGTGGGAAAGAATCAAAGCAGTTAATCCAAATAGTTCCCAAACCCTGCTAGAACTCACCAGCTCTCTTCTTAAGGCAAGACACAACAGTAACATTTAATTACATTTGACATTTAGCTTCGGATTCCATAAGTCATCCTAAATTATCTTTTGGGTCCAAACAGACGTAAATTCACCCACTGAAGACAGTTATTATTATCTTCAAAGTTAAACCCCTGACTGCTTGGGATGGGAGAGATAGCACACATGTAATAAGCTCTAAAAAGCATCATCACCGCCCTTCAAAGAAACATGCTCTACTCCTTCATCTTCACCCTTGCCTAGAATTAATGTGACCACCCTAACTCTGGCCAATACTCCTGAACAAGCATGTAAGTCATGGTTAGTCCAGAAGGTATAAACTGGATTGTAGAAAAGAAAGACAATGGAGGTAGTCCTCTGGTCAAACTTTTTTATTTTTTATTTATTTATTTATTTTGAGACAGGGTCCTGCTCTGTTGCCCAGGTTAGAGTGCAGTGCCACTCTCGGTTCACTGCCACCTCTGCCTCCCAGGTTCAAGTGATTCTCTTGCCTCAGCCTCCTGAGTAGCTGGAATTACAGGTGTCTGTCACCACGCCCAGCTAATTTTTGTATTTTTAGTATAGACAGGGTTTCACCATGTTGGCCAGGCTGGTCTCAAATGACCTAAAGAGATCTGCCCATCTTGACCTCCCAAAGTGCTGGGATTACAGGCGTGAGCCACCGCACCCAACCCTGATCAAACATTATGCTTATATTTGCCCAGTTATAAACTAACACCCAGCACTTTCCAGGTCCAACAGATGGTCTCCTTTATCATCTTTTCATAGCACAATCACAGATTTTGGTAAACCAGGAACAAAAGAGAAGAAAGTGCTTTGAATATTAAATACAGATGTAAAGAAGCCTAGAACTAACTGAACTCATTATGCTAAATTCATTATTCATTGAGAAGGGAGAAATCATAAGAATATACAGGAAAATAATAAAAGATTATTAAAGTAAATTCTAGATTAGGTCTGAGATTTAAATAACCCTGACAGTAGGTTATACGAATCACTGCACTTTCTTCCCCAGAGGCAAACCTATCTGAAACAGTCAGTAGCTGGTACAGGTCTGCTTTATCATGTTAGAAAATTATGTTGCGTGAGTTAAATCTGAATAGTGCCCTCTACAGGGATTAACATTTCTTTACAATCTTTTTCCTATTGCTGGACATCTTTGTCTTGTTGCTGCAAAAATCATCATCCTTGTAAAAGGCTCTTCATTTAGGCGCTGAAATCAGATGATGTGTCCTTAACATCTGCTACACTGCTCATGAGCTATGTAACTTTAGGTGAGTTACTTTATGTCTCTAAATCTCAAGATTTCTACCCATAAAATGAGGATACCATGTAGAAGGCAGGGGTCTCTTTTAATGCAAAATAGCATGTGCTTGGCACAGAGCAAGATCTTACTCAGTTTTAGCTTCTAGCAGTATTCCTGTTTAAGATACAAATCTATTTGCATTTTTACTTCATTGACTTATAATAATTTCCCATTAGTGTCTTCAAAAGCCGTGTCTTTTCCCTCATTAAGCCTGATAAGGTACAAATGCATATGTTTAGATAATGCCACTACCAAGAAAGGCTCAGGGTTGTGTAGGTTTTTGGCCTTGTCAAGGTATGTTGCCATCAGAGTTTAAGGAACACAGAAATAGTACAACAGAACCTCTAGACACAGCCATACTTGGTCCAGATGGAAGACAAAGGTAGTGGAATGCCATCTATAATTACAACTATGAACTAAAAGAATCCCACTGGTTGATTACATTTTCACCATGTGGCTTTCTTCTCTTCTCTCTTCGAACATACTGGCTTTCCCTGATTGACTATAACTAGTATCTACCTAATGGTTGTTTTTCTAGGGTTCTAGTCTTGCTTGCTTTTTGCCAGAACTCACACAGAAGTAAGATACAACGAATGCAAGGAGGCTCCCTTTATCATTTTGACTCCCCCTGTCCATGTCATTTGCTCCTTAAATGAGCATTCCATCTGCCCAAATTCCATTCGAAGCATCAGCAGTCTCAGTGGAGGTGGTTCTTTTATGCCATTCAGAGTTCCTTTATGCCATGTCTTTAGCTTTCAGATCATTGCAATGGGATGTGTTCAGACTAATAAGGATTAACCCCTGTCTTCCACTGATAACTGAGAAAGTGAGAGTTTACACAGGCTAAGGTGACCAGCACTGTAGCCTCGGACAGTCTCACATTCTTCTCTGCCAGCATGATGGCCTGTGTGGCAGTTCTTAACTTACTTACTTATTTCATGCTCTGGTCCCCCTCTCAGCTTCTCATTTTAAGTTGTGTTAAGTTGGTAGTGCTTTGCAATTAGCAAACTACTTACTATTAAACACAGACTTATTTGCTCCACATATCAGGAGTGACTTAAAAGGAAAACCGTAAAACTTTGGTTTCATTTGGCAAATTTATAGCAACAAACTCAAAATCAATATTGTATTTGTCAGAATTAGAGGGTCCACACTAAATTCATGAATTTCCTAGAAAGTTTTATAAGAAACAGGGATTTTTTTTCCCCCTGTGGTGGCAAAAGTACAATGAATAAATAAAAGAGACTGTCTTTCTAAGGGAAGGAAAGGAAGGTACACAGCATTTTTAGCACCTACTATAAATTCTGTGATAGGGTACTTTCACCATTATTCCAGTGAATCTTCTCAAGATCACATTGAAGAAGGTATTACTGGTCTCATTTTTATAGTGAGAGTAACTGAGATTCAATCAAGTTAAGTGATTTGCCTAAAACTACAGAGTTAAAACAAGGAGTTAGGTTTCAAAATCTAGGCATTTAAACCTAGTGACCACTTCTTTTCTCATTTCTTTTTTTCTCCCCTGTCTCAGCCTCCTGAGTAGCTGGGATTATAGGCGCCCACCACCACGCCTAGCTAATTTTTTTTTGTATTTTTAGTAGAGACAGGATTTTACCATGTTAGCCAGGCTGGTTTTCAACTCCTAACCTCAAGTGATCCACCCACCTCGGCCTCCCAAAGTATTAGGATTACAGTTATGAGCCACCGGGCCTGGCCTTTTTTGTCTTTTCTTATACAAAAATATTGTACATGTAAAATTAGAGCAATTAAAATGGTTACAAACGACCTGTTGCATTTGTTCATATGGGGACAAGAATATATTGTAGCATAAAAATTTGAACAAATCTGTTAATCATCTTCTGACTGTATTATGAATTTCAAACCTGACAAAGCAAGTCACTTTATGCAGTACGTACATTCCTGCAATGCATGACTATGAAATAAGATATGCAAGTTGATAATTTGATGTATAAACAAAAATTTGGTCTTATATTACCAGTTTTCCCATCATTAAGAAATAAGTGGCCTGGGCGTGGTGGCTCACGCCTATAATCCCAGCACTTTGGGAGGCCGAGGTGGGAGGATCATGAGGTCAGGAGACCAAGACCATCCTGTCTAATACGGCGAAACCCCGTCTCTACTAAAAATACAAAAACAAAATTAGCCAGGCGTGGTGGCAAGCGCCTGTAGTCCCAGCTACTAGGGAGGCTGAGGTGGGAGAATGGTGTGAACCCGGAAAGCAGAGCTTGCAGTGAGCCGAGATCGTGCCACTGCACTCCAGCCTGGGCAACAGAGGAGAGACTCTGTCTCAAAAAAAAAAAAAAAAAAAAAAAAAGAAAGAAATAAGTAGATGACATTTGCAAGCATCATATGTAAGCTGTCATTGTGCTATCAAAGAGCACGATATCTGAAATTGAATTTAGTAAGGCTTCAATAATATTTACTTAAACCAAATGCTTCAGGAATGCTCTGTGTTGATGCTTCTGAAAGCAGCAGACTGTCTTATCTCAGGGGCTATTACCTACAGTATTTTTACAGTAAGATACTGTTAAAATTTCTACTAGAATTTTACATCATTTTAACAGAAAATGTGATAGATTTAACAAAGTGTATTTAAATGGTTAATGATACTGGAATGAAAATGCTATGGTTAAAATACCCACTTCCTTCATTCTGAAAAAAAAATTATAAGCAATGAGATTATATAATAGTGTATGCTGCAAATCCTCTAGGAAACTCCTATTCCTTTATAAGCATAAAAAAAAGTCTACGTTGGGTTAAACAGAATTTAAACATCAGTAAAATGAAGAGTAATGCAATTGGCAACCCGAGGCTCCACCAGATGCCCATTTCTATAGTAATCAACTCCAAAGAGACCTAGGGAACCATCACCTCACCCTAATGCACTGTCTAATGATAGCTAATCCTGTTACTCAAAGAGGATAACTAGAACTCAGCTCAACCCAGCCTGTGAGGTGAGCATCCCCCACTGTCAGAATTTGCTTCAACAAAAATGCAGCAGTGAGGAAATTTGTGAAATGATAGCTGAGTAAGCAATAGACAATTAAGGAATTTAAAACAGCTGCTAGGAGATGAGATGAGCCAACTGGCAGGAAAAAGACAGTTTTATACTAATTATCATATTTGAAAGAAAACAAGAGTACCCCCTTTAGTCCTTAATATACACTATTTCTTTTACCATTCAAACATCTACCTTGGCAAAATAAAATCTATGAGGCATTACCTAGCACAGGTTTTAATTTGATTAAATACCAAGCAACACTTACTGCTGTATCCTTGGCTAAAGCTAAGGTATGGGAAGAAAACGCAAAGGGAAATCATGGCAGAAAAAGGATGCCACGCTAGAAGAGCAGTATTTCTTCTTATTGTGATCTTCACTTGGAACATAATATTTTGTTCTGTATTCTCTTGTGCTCAGAAGCAATCTAAATATGACTACGTAAACATTCTGAAGGATACTAAGCACACATCATGGACCATTCCAGCTACTATTCATCCTTAATATGCTCAACCTCAAACCACAATAAGTACCAGATCAAAGCCAAATAAGCCCTTCAAGGCCAAATAAGCCTTTCCTACTAACACACACTGCACTATAGAAGATGGCTTCACTAGATGGGTAACAAGTGGCTAACGATACAGTCAGTGTAGCTGGAAATGGGGGTGAGAATCAGCACCTTCAAAAAATGAAGCTCATCGCGCAGTCAAAATTTATTCTCTTTCCTTCAGCATCAAAGAAATGAATAAAAGGAGCTTTGAGGATGCTCAAGAGAGAGAAACCGAACAACTGTTAAGTGCCAGGCACCTTACATATATTTTCATTGTCTCACAGCTCCACTTAAACACATTTTACAGACAAAGAAACTGAGACTTAGGCAGGCAATACTTTGTATCTTTCACAGGGCTACACTGATTGTCCTCCAAGTGGTCACCTGGGCATTAATCTAGCACCAAGCTTTATGTAACACACCAAATTCCACCAAAATGACTGTTGCTTACTCATGAAATATGTATTTGGCTGTCTTCCTTAGTAACAAGTTGTCATGGAATTACTTTTACTTTAATCTTACACAAGAATCCTTCCCTTCTAAGGAAATCAGCAATCAAACTATTACCTGGCCAAGATTCAATGCCATAGTAGGGAGTTGGGCTTATCCACAGTAAAAAAAAAACTACAGTCCTTGCTGTTCTCCTCTGGTGTTTCCTATCTTGTTTCTCCAATTCTGTATTTATAAAGTCTTGGCCATAAATGTCACTCTTCAGATCTTGATTTACATCATTTTGCTTCATTATCATCTGCTTGTAATTGGTTGGTCATTTAGAGGCACGCTCTCCTGAGAAATGAGGATGAGCCTATGCAGTCAGCTCTCCTCTTGCAATGCTGACATCATTTTTGGAACACATAATTGATGGTCTTTCTTTTCACCAGGTTATCACTAGTGCTGAGCAATTCTGGCTGTTCTTGGCGTAATTCCTACATTTGCTAGAATACTCTGGCTTACTCAAAATTTCCTACTGGTACCTTTCCTTTCCTGAAGACAAATATATATCTAGACTTCCAGACATATAAATAATTAATAAAGAAAAAAAGATGCAGCCGGTTGCGGTGGCTTACGCCTGCAATCTCAGCACTTTGGGAGGCCACTGCACTCCAGCCTGGGCGACAGAGCGCAACTCCATCTCAAAAACAAAAACAAAAACAAAAAAACAAAGAAAAGAAAACAAGATGCCCATTTATGTCCACTGGCTAGCAAATGGTGGAATTCCCTAACAGCAGGACACATCACTTATATTTAGATGATGGTTAGAGTGACTCTCATACAAAGTTCTCAAGAAAGCTAGAAAGGATGCAGGATTCTGCCCTCATCATTCTCCAAAATCATGATATATTCACCAAACACAACAGTTCTTTATTTCAAGCTTCTACCTAACAGGCTGCTGATTTCAGATGGGCTCATGGATGATCCAATGGATTTCCACTTCCACTGACTAAAGACTATCCCTCCATTTGTTCCTCTGCATATGTTGTCCAGAAACTCTTCCTACAATTATCCACATACGAGAGAAAATCTCACTCACTTTTAGCCATTCTCCCTAATCTCAGACTACTTTTAACCTCTGTAGCCTCCTAGCCCTTCCTAGCTACCTGCCTCTTCCTCCTCAAAGATCTGCCCCTGTAGAAGAACTTGGTCTTTCGAGCCAGGATCTTATTCAAGGAACAGCTGTGGAATTATAAAACCCAACCCTCAATAAAACAAAAGTGTGTATGTTTCATTATTTGGGAGGTACCACTCCAATTAACAAACACCCCTTTCCAAACAGAAGCATTTAGCAAGTGCTTTTGGCACATCAAACGCACTCAATAATTGTCAGTGTATTATGACTATGAATGAATGTGATGGGACAAGGAAGTAAAAGCAAGGTTTATCACCTGTTAATTAACTTTTGGGGTTTTAATATGATTTGTTTATAAAAACCTGAATTTTATCAAGTGAATTATTACATGTTCAAGAATTTTGATGTTTCCCTTTATTAGATAAATGGGTAAGTCATTCTGGCAGAAGCAATGATTGCCCAACAGGGCTGATCTTCATAAATATCACAAAGATGTCTTCCAGCTACCTGGCACAAGCACTAACAACTTCCCTTTCCTGATGCGATTCCAAAAGAAGACTAGTTGAGTACGTCTGACAATCTGTATTCTTCCTCTTGTTATGACACATACTGATTCGTAGATGTCCGAGATTTGCAGTAGAGACCTCTGAAAATTATGCCAAGAAGCCATTAATTTGAATAATAAGTTCATGTGATTATGAAGCCAAAAGTAGGAGTAGCCATGACAAATCTTCCCTCATGGAAAACTGAGGCAGAAATACTGCTTTACTGCAGTCTAGTTTTTCAGAAGATGGCCTCTTAACTAAAGAGGAAAAGACTTCTCCAAATAAATATCTAAGCATAATCTAGTTTATATATACCTGAAAGGCAAGACTTACTGAAAAAAATTCATGTAAATAGCCAGAGGCCAGCATGAATGATTTACTAGGTAATTAATAGGTATATATCTTACATATTTACATATATACCTAATCACCTATTTATATAAGTATATAAATATCTATCAGTATCTTAGATCAAGCAAAAATGATCAATGTTTCCTTAAACTTATCCTAAACACCACCATAAATATTCTTACAACAAATGTGACCACCATGGTAAGATCAGAAAGTTACAAATGAAACAGAGTTGGAATCTCTTCACTGTTGCCAGTTACATTCTCAAGTTCACATAATTACAAGAAACTCTTTGGAATGGCTCCCCTACTAATCTACTATCAATCCACTGAACTCATTTCAAGTTGAAATTAGATTTGCAAAGGCAGTGCATAGAAGAGCATGGATTACAGAGCCAGAATACCTCAGTTTGAATCCTGATTCTACCACTTATTAGCTACCTGACTTTGGGCAAGTTTCTTTAACCTCTGCTGCCTCAGTTTCCTTATCTAAAAAATAGGGATAAACAAAGTACCTTATAAAATCTTATAAAATTGCTATAAGTCCTAAATAATTAAAATTACACATATTGGCCAGGTGCGGTGGCTCACACGTGTAATGCCAGCACTTTGGGAGGCTGAGGCAGGTGGATCACCTGAGGTCAGGAGTTCAAGACCAGCTTGGCCAACATGGTGAAACCTCATCTCTACTAAAAATACAAAAATTAACCGGGACATGGTGGCGGGCGCCTGTAATTCCAGCTACGCAGAAGGCTGAGGCAGGAGAATCCTTCAACCCAGGAGGAGGAGGTTGCAGTGAGCTGACATCACGCGACTGCACTCCGGCCTGGGTGACAGAGTGAGACTCCGTCTCAAAAAATTAATTACACATATTCAATGTAGTATGTTAGATACCAGTATCACTATTACCATAATCTGTCTTTGCAATTACCTGAACAACTTATCTTTTGGTTCAGGAATGGCAGTAAGCAACAAACATTAAAAAAAGCCAAAAATATAACCATCTTCAAAACTCCAATCACACACAAACACTCTAACGTGGGTAAAACGATGTTATCTTAAGCTGAAAAGAGACTTTATCAAATCCTCCCAAAGTTTCTTTTTTATACCAATAAACATCATCAGCCAATGAAAACTGCCTCCCGTGTGGCTTCTAAGGGAAACCTGCAAGAAACACATTCCTGTAAGCCAATTTGTGTCAAGTTTTTCTTGTTTTAAAACACAATGACAACTTCTTCAGGATTTTTACATATCATCCCGAAGTTCCCCTAAAATGTAATCCCATTATATATAGCTACATGAATAACATACTTCAAGCATAAGATTCAAGGCAAAAAGAAATTACTTTTTGACACCATGAATGTCAAAATATCATTCTGATTGGTAAGCTCCAGGCCACACTAAAATGTATCCTGTAATTATCTCTTACAAAATGGACCATATTTCTTTTGAAAATCTTCATTTCCCAAAACAGATCTATTTGTTTTTTATGTAAAATTTCAATAGTTTATACAACACTTTTTCCTCAATAAATGCTAAATCTAGACCCCTCAATCTCACGCCTTTCCTGAGTTGGCAGGCAGGGCATGTAGGCCCCACTGATGACACTAGTGACAACATATTCCAAGAACAATGTGAGGCTTCTTGCATCACATATCCACCAATTCCTACTGTTCTTTGATTATACACATGTAAAGACATGAAGGTCCAAACTACATAGGCTTGAGTCGAGGTTATTAATGCTTCTGAAAAGCTTATCATAATATGATCTCCAAAAGCAGAATGAAAAGAAATGGCTTCATGACTGACTGATTTTCCATCCTAAATAGCATAAAACATGACCACACATTAGCTCTTCTTTCTTCACAAGCCACAATTAAATAATGTATTCAACCTTTAGATGAATAGGATGCATGTCCTCCTGCAATCACAAATAGTAAGACAAGTGGCCTCACAAACTGGGAAAGGCCTCAGAGAGGCATTTATCCCATTCTTAGTTACTGTCAGAAAAAACAGTTGAATGTTGGGGCCAGGTGCGGTGGCTCACAACTGTAATCCCAGCACTCTGGGAGGCCAAGGTGGGAGGATCACTTGAGGCCAGAAGTTCAAGACCACTAGTGCAACATAGGAAGATCCTCATTTCTTTTAAAAAAAAAAAAAAAAAAAAAAAAAATTTAATGTCATTTAGGCCCAAAGCAACACCACTGGTTTTGACAGTTCAAATTATTTGCTATCCCCAATGGATAAGAGTGATGCCAAGGGTGTTGCAAAAAAGTTACCATAGTGCACTAGTGAATATTCGTTCATGAAGGACCTACTATGTGCCACCCTTTGCTGAGCAATGGAGATACAAAAATAAATAAAACATTACTTCAAGAAGTTTAAAATCGAATGCAGATATGCATAAATAACTATATTGCAAAGTATTAAACAGTATTTCAAAAGCTTCTAATAGTCATATTTGGTGGCTGTCAAGTTTGTCTCATTTTCACATATGAATTATAATTAGCATGAATAGTTATGCTGTAAGTACAGATTAAGCCAAAATATAGCCTTCGAAGAAAGGAAAAACTGAAAAATATCTGTATCTAGCTCATCCACAGAAAAGAAATTTTGTATTATAAATAAAGAACCTTCCCAGGGCACAGTTTCCTTAGGGACACACTCCTAACTTCCAGAAGACAAAGAAGGCTGGTGTCTCTTGTCTGTAACCACTAGATCAATAAGAAGGAATTTCTTATTTGGATTTAGACATCCTTTGGACCCCAAAAAGAGAGAGCTGAAGAAGCCTAAAAATTTCAATTATAGTCAAAACCCTGTCTAGTCTAAAAGAAGATAGTTACATGTTAAGATCTCATTTCATTTATTCATTCATACATCCAAAAAATATATATACTGACCATAATCGAGTTGTCAGGTCTTGTTCTAAAAACAAGGATTACAAGCAAGAACATAACCAAGTAGTCATGTTCTTGCATTCTAGTTAAAGAGGCATATAATAAACAAAAATTTAGCCAGAGGGCAAAAGATGTGGCACCCCATTTCCAGAGAAGGTGGAGGGTCAGAAGAAGAAATTCTTGTCCTTGGAGGATGAAACTCCCAGGAAATCTTACCCAGCATAGGCTCTGCTTCCCAACAATGGCATTTGCTCTTCTCTGTGGCTTTTTACACTCTGTGGCTACTCATCTTTTTAGAGTTATATAACCAATTGGTTTTCTTTTTGAGGTCAGGCACCATAATTACACTTATTTTAATATGTTCTCCAGCAAAAAGATGACTGTCAATAACAAGTTGTTGATTTAAGAGCTAACAAATTTCCAGCATGCCCAAGGAACAGAAGAAAACAAAATCCTGAGGTACTAACCCTTGGGCCTCTTTTTAAAGAAAATCTGACTTACCTAAATTTTCCTCTATGACCTGCCTTCACTGGCCAAACTACAATAGATACCTCCCCATCAATAAATCTGCTGAGTTATATGTTCTATTAAACTTCCTTGTTTACATTCAATTCTTTCAGCTGTAATAAAATGGTGCAACTAAATTACGGGCATGCTTGTGAAGCTTTCTCTGGGTAACAGAAAGAGAGAATGGGCAACAAAAAAAAAAAAAAGAAAGAAAAAGACAGAAGAAGGACAATTTTACCTCCTACATCTTTTTGCCTAAGACAACCTCTGTTTCTAACCTCCTCCAGGAGGCTATTTAGAGTGAAATGGCCCAGTCCAGGGGTGCCATTTTCAGTTATTAAAGAAGCCAGTGGAGCTTCTGGCTCTGAGCAGCACTTGACCCAAAGGGTGATGGGCAGAAGGAAGAGGAAAGGGAATTAACCAGCTCCCCCGTGGTTAGCGTCTGCACACAGCAGGGCTGATAGCCCTGTCCCTCTCAGCGTGGATCCCAAAGAACAGCTCTTTGATTGCACAAGTTACTGCCGTCCAGGGCTGAGCTGCAGGGAAGGACTAAGGGCCAAAACCATGAGGGGAGGGGGCAGGCAAGAGAGGTCCAGGATAAGAAATGCAATAATTAACACATTTGTCACCTGGTGGTGTAGAGCCATAAAATAGCGATGATAAAATAGTGGCAATGCTAGTGTAATTACCCTCTCCCAACCAACTGCCAAAGGTCTGGTGATTAATCAAAGTCTCTCTAGGCATTTCTCTAAACAAGCCCAGCCTCCAATCCCAGTGTAAAATCCACATGCCAGCTTCTGGGAGTGAAACAGGCAGTTGACTTGAGGATTTTTTTCCTCATCTGAAGAAACATGAATAAATCACACATCATCAAGTTTATCATTTTTCTCCTCCGAGAAATATGAAATATTATAGATCATCTCCAGTACATCAGCTTCTTCACACTCCATTAGCATGAAGGGACTATTTTTGATATAATTTATCAAACCACTGGCCTCATTTCTCCCATTTTCCTTCAAAATGGAAACGCGGACACAGTGGACTCGGGCTTACCCTTATTCACATGCAGCCACATCTGCCTTCTACCCTGGGGACTGGAGGTAAGTAGAAGGGTGTGATAGGTGACAGGTCATCAATGTGTATGGCCACCCAAAAGGCAGAAAGGAGGACCAAGAGATGAGAATGGAAGCTGGTTTAAGTATGCTTTAGTTGAATCCCACTGAGGTTAGAATATGGTCTTTTTTTTTTTTTTATGAAGAATCTGTCTCTCTTACTAAAGTCAGTTTTCTTCTCAACCTATCCCACTTTGATGTGGTAAGGATCCCGCTTAGAATGGTTGCTCGGTTAGTAAGCTACAAGCACTTATTCAGAGTCAGAAACATCTGAAAAGCAACAGAAAACTAAAACATTCACTCTATTTCTACTCCCTCCTCCCATTAGGACCATTAAAGAGTTTTAACAGCAAAGCTGAGAACCAAATGATCCATTCAGTTCGATTTGATTATAAATTATTATTTTAATTAATGAGGTCCTACTATGTTGGAGGCAATTACCATATGGTTCCTGCTCCTAGTCAGCTAAACAAATGCATATCCCACTATCTGCAATAAACAGTTAGATGAGGGGTATAAGATGAATAAGAAACTATTTCATTTGGATCTTGAAAACTGAGTAAAGCCTCAACATCCTGGGTAAAGTTCAAAACAGGTAAGATAGCTAAGGGTAAAGAAATATCACTGAGAGGCATGAAAGGGAAATGACACTGGCATCTGAAAGGTATATGGGTGAGATGTAAATAGGAGAAAAGGTTAAGCTAGGATGGTTCTTGAATGGTAAGCTGAGGAGTATTAACTTTATCACATAAGCAACAGGGAGCCATTGAATGTTTTTGACAATAACAGTAATGATTAAAACTATGTTTAAAAAGTTAGCTCAGCTGGGCACGATGGCTCATGCCTGTAATCTCAGCACTTTGGGAGGCCGAGATGGGCGGATCATGAGGTCAGGAGATCGAGACCCTCCTGGCTAACACGGTGAAATCCCGTCTCTACTAAAAATACAAAAAAATTAGCCAGGCATGGTGGCGGGCGCCTGTAGTCCCAGCTACTCGGGAGGCTGAGGCAGGAGAATGGCGTGAACCTGGGAGATGGAGCTTGCAGTGAGCAGAGATCGCGCCACTGCACTCCAGCCTGGGTGACAGAGAGAGACTCCATCTCAAAAAAAAAAAAAAAAAAAAGTTAGCTTAGCTGGGCTCGGTGGCTCACGCCTGTAATCCCAGCACTTTGGGAGGCCGAGGAGGGCGGATCACCTGAGGTCAGGAGTTCCAGACCAGCCTGGCCAACATGGTGAAACCCCGTCTCTACTAAAAATACAAAAAAATTAGCGGGGTGTAGTGGCGAGTGCCTGTACTCTCAGCTACTCGGGAGGCTGAGGCAGGAGAATCCTTGAACCCAGGAAGCGGAGGTTGCAGTGAGCCGAGATGGCACCACTGCACTCCAGCCTGGGTAACAAGAGCAAAACTCTGTCTCAAAAAAAAAAAAAAAGTTAACTCTAGCAGAACTGTGAAATATGACAAAGGAGGAGTGAAATAAAAATAAGAAGATAGGTGAGAAGACTCCTACAACAGAATTTGCCTGTTTGTCTCTCTAAAGCATACGGCTTCAAGATACAACTTGTTTTAGCAGTCTTGTATCAATCACGCCAAGCACTAATAGGTGCTCAATAAAATTTGCTGAAATAATAAATTGATAGAAGTGCAAGGAGATCTGTACAAGCATGTTCATAGAAACATTGTTCGTAATAACAAAAATGAAAACAATCTGAATGCTCATAAACAGAATAAATGGTGGCATAGGCTTAAAATAGAATACTATGCAGTAGTGGAAGAGCAAAACATAGCAACCTGAATTAATCTCACAAGCATCATCTTCCATTTAAAAAGTTAAAAAAGCACATAAAGAATAAGATACAATTTTCCAAAATATAAGCATACTATATATTTATTGTTTCGCATATGTGAAAAATATATAAAGAAATTTGTAACATAAATAGCAAATTCAGAATTGCTTTTCAAGCTGGGTGGTAGGTACATGGAAGCCTATTATATTACATTTCCTAGCTTTATTTAATAATAAATTTTATAAAATAAAGCAAACACAATAGTCAATAGAGGAATCTTCGGAGGCTAGCCATATTTAAAGAGATTGATGACAAAATAATAACCACTAAAGTAGACTGAGAAAGGGCAGTAAAAAGGGGACATGTTAGACCTGAAAATACAACAGTCTGGAAAACGACAGGCTTATGCAGCTGCAGAGATGGCAGAATGTAGGTTGCAGTTCATGTACCTGATCCAAACTGGGCAGCGAGACAAGAGGGGCCAAGGAACAGTGAGAGAACCAGAGATGAGGTGGGAGGGACCAAAAGGCTGGCCTAAGAGCAAAGCAAAAGGCACAGGGAGCTAGTGCTAGTGAGAAGGCCAGGTGGACCATGACTGTAATTAAAAACAAATGAGGGAAAGCCTGGATGGAAGGCTTCCTTTGCAAAGAATACCGAGAAGACATCTATCATTAACCTCCAACACAAAGCCAACTGTGTGTGTATGTGTTTATTTTGTGTTATTCTTTAAAAACTTGAAAGTTGGCATCAAAATTTACTTCCCCTACCTTCAATTCTTAAAAATTGAATTCTGTACTACATTCCTCCTTCTTCAAATGATAAAGTATTTTCTTCCATTTTAAGATTGAATTGGGACAGGACAGCTTGGGAAGTAAATCAAAGTGGAATAAAAACACACACCAACCTTTCATATTTTTCTTCTTACAGAAACGCAATAGGATAATTTATTTTTTAAAATCTGAAGTTTATTAGGCTGGTATTTATTTTAGTTTCCTTGGAGGATACAATTTTGCCTTAGAAAGACCTGTGGTTGAAAGACTTTCACAATAAACTATTTCTACGCTTACCACATGTACCAGAAGAAGCAAAGAAAGTCTTCTTTGTGCAGCATTTTGCAGAGAAATGAGCCCTACTTTTTTCTGTTAGCAGCATCATTTATTCTGGCATTAGAGCTCCTGTGACCACTACTCAAGCCACAGAGCTACAGCCCATGGGAATTATACAAAAGGCTTATGTTGAACATCCAGCTAGATCTGAAAGAGTCTGAGAGTAGGAGATAAAATACTACCCAGAAATAATTCCCTTCATGTACAATCAAAGCATGAATCCTAGCATTTGCAATGAAGGTTATACCAAGCCTGGTGGCAAGCTAGTAAGGGTGGGCCTCAGAGTCCTATAATTCCCGCTAGATCAGAAAATTTATACTAAGCTTAGAGATAAACTTTCACATGAAGGAGCCCCTATCCTGCTAAATGTCTGTCTCCTGTTTCTGGGGAAATCACTCTTTACAAGTTGAGCATACGGGCCCAGTTCACCACTGTTGACCAGAGCTAGAGATCTGCAGAAAACATATGCCAAATTATCATGTGACAGAAATAATCCACATGGACACAGAAGTCAGACATGGCTTTGAGAGTCTCTCCAGTCTGCCAAGTTAGCAGGTGACACTGCTGGAGATGCCTGGGAAAACTATGATGTGCAGGTGCTAAAAATGCATGAAAAGAAAAGCACAATGTAATACCTCCGGATAATCACAGCTGTTTCTGAAGAAACCTCCCCTGCTGTAGGGGCAACCAAAACTCATGCTTCAGGGCCTGAGAAATTAACCACTAAAAACAAAAAGGAAAAGATTTACATTTCTCTGGACTCAAAAGACATGTCTGTAAGAATGTGAAGGACATGTAGACTCACAAACCCAGGCATTTTCTCCACTTCTCCAGACTTGGCTGGGTACAACCGATCATGAGCCACCCAAGGTTTAGTTCCAATCCTCTCTGAGCCATAAAATGCCACAGGGAGACGGAGAGCTGGTGTGATGCACTTGCATTCCAACTGACTCTGGTAAAGCCCGTGGTGCCCAGCTGAGCCAAAGGTGGGGCCAGGGTAAACAGAAGAGAAGGCAAGCCAGGAAAGTGAGACAGTGGGAAGGCCTACCCACAAAAACACAGTCATAAACAACATGAAGACACATTTCCTCGTGAGTCACAGTGGGTTGTTAAGAAGCTGCCCACTTGCTGCTGGGCATTCCAAAAGACATCCGTAAGACTCTGTCATATAACAATGGAGATTCACTAGGACTCTGTGACTCTGTTAAGACCTACTTTTTTTTTTTTTTTTTAGACAGTCTTGCTCTGTCGCCCAGGTTGGAGTGAGTGGCACCATCTCAGCTCACTGCAACCTCCACCTACTAGGTTCAAGCGATTCTCATGCCTCAGCCTCCCGAACAGCTGAAACTACAGGCACCTGCCACCAAGCCTGGCTAATTTTTGTATTTTTAGTAGAGACGGGGATTCGTCATGTTGGCCAGGCTGGTCTCAAACTCCTGACCTCATGGGATCCACCCGCCTCAGCCTCCCAAAGTGCTGGGATTACAGGCATGAGCCACTTAGCCTGGCCTGTAGGATCTATTAAAAGCCCATTCAGTATCTTTAATAATATATAAGGATGTGAAAACTGACAACAGGAACAGGAACAAAAACAGCTTTCCATAAAAATCCTTGTTATTTCAACAGAAAGTTATAAATGACGTCAATAATTACTAAGGAAACCAAAAGAACCAACCCGCCATGTCTTGGCAGGTTTAAAGACATATTTCACTTAAAAAAATGTATTTTAATTGGTATCCAAGTGGTACTGCCATTCATATTTCTCTTAAAATATTCTCAGGACACTGTACAAGTGGCTAATGGCACCAAAGGGACATTCACTCTTCACGGGGCTAAAGGACATCATGTTAGGGTCCCAAACTCAACGCAAAATTAATTTCCAGGAATGACAAATAAAAATAAGAACGATGATGAAACCCCGTCTCTACAAAAAATACAAAAATTAGCTGGGTGTGGTGGTGCACACCTGTAGTCCCAGCTACTTGGGAGGCTGAGGCAGGAGAAATGCTTGAACCCGGGAGGCAGAGGTTGCAGTGAGCCAAGATTGTGCCACTGCACTCCAGCCTGCTGACAGCGCAAGACTCCACCTCAAAAAAAAAAAAAAAAGAATTATGTTAACGGTAGAAGATGAACCAGTCAACCACAAACCACTAACAGGAAGAAGAACCAGTGTATTAGCAATGATTTGAAAAAAGTCCAAAGAATGAGAGAGAGAGGAGATAATTCCAATGCAGAACAGACAGATTTAATTAAAAATGAAAACACAAATCTTTGTAAGGGGTGGGGTGGTATACAGAAAGCTTAGATCACTTAAACACCATAAAAATGAGCTTTGTTGGAGGGAATTTTTCCTTTCCTTAATGAAATCTCTAGCCAGAACCTGAATTTAGGTTGTCAAGTTCAAATCTCTGCTCCATCATTATCACTAGCTGTAAAATCTTGGTTATAAGATTCAGTTTTTCTGAGACTAGATTTCCTATATGTAAAATATGGATAATAATTATAGTAGAAATGTTTCAAAATGAAATAACAGAAATGCAATTATCTAAAACACCATGCAAGACCCATACAAATAATAAGTAAATGTGGATCTCTTCTCCCACAACCACCACACACACATTCATCTCTGAGGTATCATGGTGTGGTGGTTTTGAGCACAGCTAAGTTCAAATCATGGCTCGGCCAGCTACCAGCTATGTGGCAACACACAGGTTTCTTAATCTAAGCCTCAGGCTCCTCACTAGAAAAATGACGTCAATAACAGTACCTCCTTGAAAGGCTCGTTGTGAAGAAGTGAGTTATTACTTGAAACATGCTTAGAACGGTACTTGGCACACAAAGTTCAATAACTGCTTGCTGGCATCAGGATTACTATTATTTATAAAATTTGAAAATTTATTGACAGAGAGAATGCCTCCTTTGAAATTTCAAAAAACTAAGGGCAAAGCATGGGATTTAATCAAGTCTGACCTTCTAATCATGCTATGTCTCCTGTGAAGTTGTCTAGGAAATGATGGTATTTTGCATTGATTATGAACATGATACTTCTCATTCTGTAACTTGCTAATATACTTTTTACTTTTATGAAGAATGAGGTAAAACACTAAGAAAACAATTCATGTAAGAAATTTACTTATTAAGACGCAACTTCCAGGGTATGACCTGAGATCAAAGCAGTCCAAATTCCGTTATCTGCTGCTTGATTCAGAGAGAAAAGCACTCCAGTATAATGGGTCCTAGGCGGTGCGAGACAACCCATCACCAGAGAGAGATTCAATTATATTTGGGGGACCATGCTAAGGCAGACAGACACTGAACATATTTTAGAAAGACTTTCAGGAATAAGCCTGTTGGAACAAATATATTTTTCAGAATGATCCAAATTTAAATAAACAACACTTCATCTCAATTAACAAAGATTTTACTGCATTATTTTCTTAACAAAGAAGATTGAGCATTATGAAATGGCATATGTAAGCAAGGAGGGTTAATTATTCCTAATATTCAACTTCATTTACACAAGCACTGCTGAGAAAAACAATTAATAGTTGTTTGGACAGGCAGAATCATTGCCATTCCACAAAAGAAGAAACCAAATACCAAAAAGTTAAACAATGTCTCTAGAGTTAAGAGCTCTGGAGTAAAAGTGTAAAGAATGGGGAGCTGAGACATCCTGCTCCTGGTTCCAGAGGGTAGACTGTGAGACTTGAAGTAATTATTAAGTGATTGCTTGGATATTTTATTATACTACTACTATTGTATAATTATTATACTAACAATATCTATAGCTTTCTTATATATACTATGAATTCCTACATTGACAATATTCCATCCTTCATTGGAAACTAATAACAAACAATCCTATTCTAGCAGTAACCCTAATGAAACCTCATTAGGGTGATGAGAATGCCTGCAAAAAGCCATCAGACTATGGGATTCTTCACTTCTGTTGATGTAATACATGGAATCCCTACAGGTTCCAAACTATATTGAAATCTGAGTGTCTTCCAGGTTATCAGGTTTTATGTGAGACAGTTATACTACTTCTCAGTGAAAATACAGGCACACCTAAGACATTGCAGATTTGGTTCCAAACCACCACAATAAAATGAATATTGCAATAAAGCAAGTCCCATGAACTTTTGGTTTCCCAGTGAACATAAAAATTATGTTAAGCTATTAACATAATTGACAGCATTATGTCTAAAACTAATAGACATATTAGGCTGTATGTGTGTAATAGCATTATGTCTAAAAAATCAATGTAGTTACCTTAATTTTAAAAATGCTTTATTGCTAAAAATATGCTAACAAACACCTGAGTCTGGTGGATGGCTTTTTGCAGGTATCCTTTGGCAAGTCATAATCTTTTTGCTGGTGGAGGGTCTTGCATACATGTTGGTGGTTGTTGAAGGTTGGGTGGCTGCGGCAATTTCTTGCAGTAAGACACCAATGAAGTTTGCTCCATCAGCTGACTCTTCCTTTCACGAAAGATTTCTCTGTAGCATGTGAAGCTGTTTGATAGCATATTACCCACATAGAACTTCTTTAAAAAGTGAAGTCAATCCTCTCAAATATCGCTACTGATTTATCAACTGAGTTTACAGAATATTCTAAATTGTTTGTTGTAGTTTCAACAACATTCATAGCATCTTCACCAGGAGTAGATTCCATCTCAAGAAATCACTTTCTTTGTTCATCCCTAAAGAAGCAACTCCTCATCTGTTCTAGTTTGGTGATGAGATTGCAGAAATTCAGTAACATCTTCAAGATCCCACTTCTAACGCTAGTTCTCTTGACATTTCCATGCATCTGCAGCAATTTCCTCTACTGAAGCCTTGAACACCTCAAAGACATCCATTAAGTTTGGAATAAACTTCTTCCAAGCTCCTGTTCATGTTGGTATTTTGATTTCCTCCTATATGTCATGAATGTTCTTAATGGCATCTAGAATGGGGAATCCTTTGCTAAAGGTTTCAATTGACTTTGCCCAGATCCATCAAAGGAAATCACTAATTATGGTGGCTAGAGCCTTATGAAATGCATTTCTTAAATAATGAGACTTGAAAGTTGAAATTACTTCTTGATCCATGAATGGTAAAATAAATGTCGTGTCACCAGGCATGAAAACAACATTTATCTCCTTGTACAACTCCGTCAGAGCCCTTGGGTGATCATGTACGTTATCAATGAATAGTAATATTTTAAAAGGAATCTTTTTTTCCAAGCCGTAGGTCTCAACAGTGGGCTTAAAACATTTAGCAAACCATGTTGTAAAGAGATGTGCTATCATCCCAGCTTTGTTGTTTTATTTCTAGAGCACAGGGCAGATTTGACATAATTTTTAAGTGCCCTACGATTTTTGGAATGATAAAATTAGCAATGGTTTCAACTTAAAGTCACCAGCTACATTAGCCTTCTCTCAAGACTCAGCCTGTCCTTTGAAGCTAGGCATGGGACTTCTCCTTTCTAGCTCTGCAAGTCTTAGGTGGCATCTTCTTCTAATAGAAGGCTGTTTTGTCTACACTAAAACTTTGTTGTTCAACGTGGCCACCTTTATCAATGATCTTAGCTAGATCTTCCGGGTAACATGCCACAGCTACTCCATCAGCACTTGTGTTTCACCCTGCAGTTTTCTGTTCTAGAGCTAGTTCCTTTCCTTAAACCTCTTAAACCACACGCTGCTAGCTTCCAACTTTTCTTCTGCAGCTTCCTTGTCTCTCTCACTCACCACAGAATTGAACAGAGAGCCTTGTATGGATTAGGTTTTGGCTTAAGGGAATGTTGTAACTGGTTTCATCTCCTATCAAGACTCCTAAAATTTCTCCGTATCAGCAAAAAGGCTGTTTCACTTTCTTAGCACTCATGTGTTCACTGGAGTAGCACCAATTATTTCCTTTAATCACTTTTCCTTTGCATTCACAACTTGGCTAACTGGTGCAAGAGGCTTAGCTTTCAGCCCATCTTGGCTTTCAACATGCCTTCCTTACTAAGCTAAATCATTTCTAGAGTTTGATTTATTAAAGTGAGTGACATGAGACTTCTTTTCACTCAAACACTTAGAGTCCAGTGTAGTGTTATTAACTGACCTAATTTCAATATTGTTGTGTCTCAGGGAATAGGAAGGCCAGGGAAGGAGAGAGAGAGAGAGAGGAAAGGTAGGTTGGTGAAATAGAACACACTCTGTTCTTATATGGGTGAGGTTTATGGCACTCCAAAATAACTAAAACAGTAACATCAAAGATCACTGGTCACCACAACAGTTATAATTGTAATAAAAAAGTTTGAAATAGTGCAAGAATTACCAAAATGTGACCCAGAGATATGAAGTGAGCATATGCTGTTGGAAAAACGGTGCTGACAGACTTGCTTGATGTAAGGTTTACACAAAACTTTAATTTGTAAAAAACACACTATCTGCCAAGCACAATAAAGCAATGTATGCTCATATTAGAAAAGAACTTATTGGAAGTACGAATGAATGACATACAAAAGACAAGTACATGCTACTGTCATGTAAATATGCCAGATGCTGTTTCTGTCCCCCAATTAATGCCAGAAAGGATTCCACAAAATGGGAAGAATGGCTCATTGCAAAGATTGAGATAGAATGCCTTCCCTCAACATTTTCTTTCTTTCTTTTTCTTTTTTTTTTTTTGAGGCAGAGTCCTGCTCTGTCACCCAGACTGGAGTACAGTGGCGCGATATCAGCTCACTGCAAACTCCCCCTCCTGGGTTCACGCCATTCTCCTGCCTCAGCCTCCCAAGTAGCTGGGACTACAGGTGCCTGCCACCATGCCTGGCTAATTTTTTGCATTTTTAGTAGAGACGGAGTTTCACTGTGTTAGCCAGGATGGTCTCGATCTCCTGACCTCGTGATCCACCCACCTCAGCCTCCCAAAATACTGGGATTACAGGCATGAGCCACCGTGCGAAGTTCCCCAAACTCCCAATGATAAGAGACTCTATATTTTAAAAGAATTCAATACGAAGAAATTGAAACTCCACAGACATTTAGTATACACCCTCACTCTGGCCAGGCCAGTGAATCCTCAACCACTACTACTTACTAGGTATCAAAAAATGTAATCACATATACTTTGTAGCAAAATCAATCCTTTTAGAATCCTTGAAGGTTTGGAGAAAAGTTTACAAATTGTGATGAATTTCATGGGCCAAATCCTATGAACTGAGAGTCATCAATTATCATTTATTAATCAACCATAATAATGATGTTTCATAATCATTATATTGTAGACATAATAATGAAGGCAATGCAATTTGCTCTCAAAAAGCTTTGGCAGGCAATAGCACTGTCTAATAAGAATGCAGCTGGGCAAATAGCTTATGGTGTTGAGAGATATTAAAATAGGCAAAAAGTGCATAGGGAAATAAGGCATTAGATATACATATTTTCAAGTTATTAAAAATTGAAAAAATATAAAGGTGAGATTAATGTTATAGAATCTATCTGCATCTCTAGAAATGAAGGGTTTAGATTATATGAAATATTTTCTACTCTCAAGGATGTACTCTAGCTAGAAAAAGAACCATTGCGTAGAATCTGAATGAGTGATGGGCAGAGAAGCATCTGATGAAATCGAAGAAGCAAAATAAAATTTCCCATGAAAGAACGTTCTTTAATTATGAAGAAGGTTGTCTGGGATTACCTTACAGAAACCTTGCAAATCCTCGCTTTTTATACCTGGTAAAATGAGAGCTACCTGGAAAGCTGTATTTCCTGCCTTGCTCTTTCAGGTCCACAGACACAAAAGAACTGAGAATACAGAATCAGCAGCAGCACAAGACATCCTGTAAATGCTGGGGAACAGAGAGATCAGGCCATAGATCCACCACTCCATGGCCATATAGGAAGTTTGCAACTTTCAATACTGTCAGTGTCATGCTGGCTAAACACAGGGGGGTTAGGAAAAGCAACGACAGAGTGAGGGAAGCTTGGTGAGAAGGAAAGAAGGGGTTTCCATCACAAAGCAACAGCAATGGAGAGAAACTCAGGGCAGACAGGGGAAATGTGCAGTCATCTGACCCCAGAAATGCAGAAAGAAATGTAGTCCTTCATCTTAAAAAGCTCTGACCAAGAAAAGAAGGAGGGAAAAACTACCCCCCCAAAAAAAACTTGTTTATAATAAAGACTACATTCTGTAGCAATTTCCTAGATTCCTGGGGTTAGAAATCTAGATTGCCAATGGATAAGTGAGCCTTAAAATCACATCCCTGCTGACAAAAATTCATTTCTTATAACCGTCTCCATTTACCGGAATGCTGAATCTTTCCCATGGGGAAGGAACAAATGAAAATGTTATTTCTCTGCTCATGAACTCATACCTTTCTGTCTGCTTTTCACTGTTGGCAATTTCATTCTCCTCCAAATTTGACTAAAGCCCGTGACCTGAGGGAAATAATGTCTATATAATAATCTTCTGAAACTCTAATTCTGAGTCATGTTTTTTTTGGATGTTGCCTCGCAGTTTATGAAAATTGCACTGAGCTATGAAATGTAAGTGATGTGATGTCTCTGCCTAACATAATCATTTTGCTGGTGAACATGTAGCAAA
Organism: Symphalangus syndactylus; assembly: GCF_028878055.3. Lineage (NCBI taxonomy): Eukaryota > Metazoa > Chordata > Mammalia > Primates > Hylobatidae > Symphalangus > Symphalangus syndactylus. The sequence continues at coordinate 67,200,002 of NC_072431.2, read as the reverse complement.
TACTAATGAAAAGGAGGCTCCCACAAAAGCCATGAAAGCTGGTTAATGGCAACAATCTGGCAGCAGTGGCTCCCATCTTCCACACATTCCTCTCGGAATAGAACTGCGAAGGGTAAAGGACAGGTGGGCAAACACAGTCAGAAAAAGGGGAAGAATTCGCTTCCACTGTGACCCCTTCCTTGTTCCCCTTGCCTGAAATCTTATCAATGTCTGTTGAGTTTGGGAAAAAGGCATGCAATCCAACAGTTTGGGAACAATAGAATACTGACTTTCCATTTTAAAGAATTTTCAGTTTTGAAATAGGCTCAGTTTTCTGTTTTAAGTCAGTTTAGCCATACAGTGTAATCAATGAGGATTTCTCCATGAGACATGCAAATAACTATAGAACCTGGCAGTAGACCCAAGAAGGCTGAAATTTCCATCTATCATTCAGTGAATTTACCACAATGAAAGGGACTAAGGACTGTGTTTTTACTTTTTCCCCAGTCATTTAGATCTATTCAATGTGAAAGCAAGGGAATTAAATAGAGTTATAAAGGCAATGTGCCCCGGCCGGGCACGGTGGCTAACACCTGTAATCCCAGCACTTTAGGAGGCTGAGGAAGGTGGATCACGAGGTCAGGAGTTCAAGACCAGCCTGGCCAAAATGGTGAAACCCTGTCTTTACTAAAAATACAAAAATTAGCCAGGCATGGTGGCAGGCACCTGTAATCCCAGCTACTCGGGAAGGTGAGGTAGGAGAATCACTTGAACCGGGGAGGTGGAGGTTGCAGTGAGCTGAGATCGTACCACCGCACTCCAGCCTGGGGGACAAGAACAAGACTTCGTCTTAAAAAAAAAAAGATAACGTGCCCCTAGTATATCCCATCTCAAAGAGCTTGGACTTTTTAACATAAATGTCTGTGATCTATAATGCTTGTTCATTTACCTTTACTACCAAAATAGAAATGGAAATAATATAAAACTTTAAAACTTATTAATATATTTAGGCCAGGCACGGTGGCTGTAATCCCTGTAATCCCACCAGGAAGGCCAAGGCAGGCGGATTGCTTGAGCTCAGGAGTTCAAGACCAGCCTTGGCAACATGGTGAAGCCCCAACACTACAAAAATACAAAAATTAGCAGTGGTGTATGCCTGTAGACCCAGCTACTTGGGAGGCTGAGGTAGGAGGATCGCTTGAGCCCGGGAGGTAGAGATTGCAATGAGCTGAGATCATGCCACTGCACTCCAGCCTGGGCAAAGGAGTAAGACCCTGTCTCAAAAAAAAAAAAAAAAAAAAAGACTTGCATTTAGCTATCAAATTGCCTTTTGAGAGACAGTGGATCAAAGATTTTGTGAGTTTTTTAAATAAAAAAAAAACCTCTATTATTTGAAATTCCCTCCGCTCTCCTGATTCCCAGCAAATGAGGGTTTTTAATAGTTTCCAATTTTCAGCAAGTATTACTGCAATTGTATTTGGATCTTGAGGCTATTTAGGGCATGATGCAATGTTAGAAAATTAAGCAGCAAATAAAGTTTTGTAAGTAACCCACACCACATATATGTGGCATCACTATCTAGAATTTGCCAACCTCTATTTTACCAGTAATACTAACAGGAAATAATTAGCAAGCATTATGATCAAATACAAAATCATACCCCGTAATGTTTCTCGTGAAGACAATTTTATATATTGAATTGGTAGATATTTAAATTAATTTGAGGCATTAGTAAATCACCTCTGGTTCTCATTGAATATATTTCATGAAACCTCTGCATTCTACAGCCATATGGCACTCATAATTTTAAAAAATCAAATTAATAGTATTCATAACTATGAAGTCTTTCAAGGCTAAGAAAAGGAATAGTGCTTTAGGTGCTAATATCATGGTCACAATTGTTTTTAAGAATTAATAGGCCGTATGCGGTGGCTCACGCCTGTAATCCCAGCACTTTGGGAGGTAGACGCAGGAGGATCATGAGGTCAGGAGATCGAAAGCATCCTGGCTAACACAATGAAACCCCATCTCTACTAAAAATACAAAAAAATTAGCTAGGCATGGTGACACGCATCTGTAGTCCCAGCTACTCAGGAGGCTGAGGCAAGAGAATGGTGTGAACTCAGGAAGCAGAGCTTGCAATGAGCCAAGATCGCGACATTGCACTTCAGCCTGGGCGACACAGTGAGACTCCATCTCAAAAAAATAAAATAAAATAAAATAAAATAAAAAATTAATAATCATTTGTCATAAGCTCTGTAGCATCTCTCCAAAAATAACGCATTTGAAATACTTAATCCAGAAATATTATTTTTTTCTTAAATAAAACAACTCTTATTTCAACAAATTTTAAAAATCATCAAAATAAACACTAAGCCCTGAGCCTGTTTTCCATCCATCTCATGTAACTAATCTAAATCTGCCAAGGACATCTAAACACATTTGAAAAATGGAAATATTTTATTGGGATTATTAAAATCTCCAACAGTTTACCAGGACTGCAAACCACTTTTTTTTTTCTGTTAGAGAATACCCAGCATTCTGGGTTACCTAACAATAAAGAGGAAATGATGACCTAATATTTAGGGCAAAAATATTATGGCCACACAAGTGACTGGTACAAATCATGTATTTCCAGGAGTAAAAATAAAAAGTCCTCCCACCAGCACACAGAGAACTTTATATTCTTCATTATTAAAGAGTCATATTAAAACTAATATTAATTTCTAAACACTAAGACTTTTGAAGACTCTAATTTTCAATACATATCAAGAATTCATACTCTTACTGCTATTTTATTACATAATGTTCTTCAAAAATATCTATGCAAATTCTGCTTCTTTTAAAGCAGAGCAGGCCCGGTGCACTGGCTCACACCTGTAATTCCAGCACTTAGGGAAGCCAAGGCAGGCAGGTGACCTCAGGTTCAGGAGTTCAAGACCAGCCTGGCCAAAATGGTGAAACCCTGTCTCTACTAAAAATACAAAAATTAGCTAGGCATGGTGGCAGGCGCCTGTAGTCCCAGCTACTCGCTACTCAGGAGGCTGAGGCAGGAGAATCTCTTGAACCTGGGAGGCAGAGATTGCAGTGAGCCAAGATCACGCCACTGCATTCCAGCCTGGGCGTCTGCCCTAATGCTTCCTACCCAGGCAGGGAGAGTTTAGAAACCACCGTGAGGAAAGGCGTCTTGCTCAGAGAGCCTGCATAAATGTTTATTGACAGACTGATGGTCACAGATCTGAAGAACCAATTCACACCTGAAGATCAACGAGTTCAATTACAAAATACCCAGGAGTACCACTGGAGTGTAAAGCTAACTAAATTCATGGATATTCTGTAACTTCCTTAATAATGTATCAGAAAGCTTCAGGTGTATTTTTTCAGCCTGATTAGTTGTCAAGTTCAAGGAATTTAATTTTATCCAAAGAAATCACATTCTCCAAACAAGTCTTGTGACTTAGTACGTCCTTATGCCAAATGTACTTCAAATATATTGTGCACTACATTAATACAAATTCCGAGAGAATGTCACTGTCATCAATCATATACACATGTGTAGTCTAGACTGTACTTCTGTATATTTTTTAAATGCCTAGAAAAAAGAGGCATGTAAACTGTAAAAGTCAAATTAGATTTGAGATTTATTCTTTCATATGGGTTATTTAAAAGTATGTTATCGAATTTCCAAAAATTTGAGGACATTCCAGGTATCCTTCTGTTACTGAGTTCTAGTTCAAGTCTGTTGTGGTCAGTGAACATAATTTGCATCATTTCAATGCTTTTACACTACTGAAATTTACTTAATAGCTCAAAATTTAGTCTACAATGAGTATGTCCTGTGCATTTGGACAAAAAACTGTATTTTGCTGTTGAAGGGTGCATTTTATAAATGTTGATTGAGTCAAGGTGACCGGTAGTGTTGCTCAAGTTTTTGGTGTCCTTCCTAATCTGTGTTAACTTGTTCTATCAATGTGAGGGACGAGCGTTGAAATCTCAAACTTCATTAGTGGATTTGTCTATTCTCCCTATAATTCTATTAGTTTTTGCTTTATGTATTCTGAAGCTCTGTTATTGTGTACATAGGCCTTTTTCTTGATGAATTCTTCTTTTCTTGATGAACTGATCCCTTTATCACTACATGGTGTGTGATACCATGCTTTATACTTGGTAATATTGTGAAGTCTACTGTATTGATATTAACAAAACCACTTCAGGTTTTGTTTTTGTTTTTGTTTTTGTTGAGAGTCTCCCTCTGTCATTCAGGCTGGAGTGCAGTGGTGCAATCATGGCTCACTGCAACCTCTACCTCCTGGGTTCAAGTGATTCTCCTCTCTCAGCCTCTGGAGTAGCTGGAATTACAGGCATGAGCCACCACACATGGCTAATTTTTGTACTTTCAGCAGAGACGGGGTTTTACCATGTTGGCCAGGCTGGTCTCAAACACCTGAACTCAAGTGATCCAGCCGACTTCTAAAGTGCTCAGATTATAAGCATAAGCCCAGCCCACTCCAGTTTTCTTTTGATTAGGGTTTGCATGACATACTGTTTTTTTTTTTTTTGAGACAGAGTCTCGCTCTGTCACCCAGGCTGGAGTGCGGTGGCACAATCTTGGCTCACTGCAAGCTCCGCCTCCCGGGTTCACGCCATTCTCCTGCCTCAGCCTCTCCGAGTAGCTGGGACTACAGGCGCCCGCCACCACGCCCGGCTAATTTTTTGTATTTTTAGTAGAGACGGAGTTTCACCGTGGTCTTGATCTCCTGACCTCGTGATCCGCCCGCCTTGGCCTCCCAAAGTGCTGGGATTACAAGCGTGAGCCACCGCGCCCGGCCTGACATACTGTTTTCCATCCTCTTTGCTTTAAAATAGTCATGCCTCCGTATTTAAAATGGGTTTCTTGCAGGCAGCACAAAATTGGGTTTTACTTTCTATCCAATTTTATAATCTCTGCTTTTTAACTGACCAATTATATTTAGTGTAATTATTGCTAAGGATGATATGGTATCTATGTACTATCATACTTTAAAAAAAGTCATCTGTTCTTTTGTTCCCTTTTCTCTTTTTTAATTTTTTTTGCCTTCTTTTTTATTAGCTGAGCATTTCTATGATTTCATTTTATTGGCTTGTTAATTATATCTCGTACTTTATCTTTTTCCCCAATGGCTGCTCTAAAATTCACAATATACATTCTTAACTTATCATAGGTTACTTTGAAATTTTATTATACTATTTCATGTATAGTACAGAAACCTTACAACAGTATATTTCCATTTCCTCCCTCCCATCCTTTAAGGTATTATTGCCAAAATTTTATTTTAACATGTTATAAACCCCATAATATAGAATTATTATTTTTGCTTTAAACCAGCACCAGATAGTAAATAATTTAGACTTTGCAAGCCATTTATGCTCTCTGTTGCATATGCATTAATTATTCTATATTTTAAAAAAATTTTTTACAACGCTTAAAATAAATTATTTGCTCATAGGCTGCACAAAACAAGCCTGAGGTTAGATTTGACTCATATTGGTCCATTCTCACACTGCTACAAAAAGCTTCCTGAGACTGGGTAATTTATGAAGAAAAGAGGTTTAATCGACTCATGGTTCCACAGCCTTAACAGAAATTATGACTGAGAGGCCTCAGGAAACTTACAATCATGGCAGAAGGTGAAGGGGAAACAAGCACGTCTTACCATAGGGGAGCAGGAGAAAGCGAGCAAGCGGGAATTGTCACACACTTTTAAACCACCAGATCTCGTGAGAACTCACACGCTATCCTGAGAACAGCAGTGGGGAACTGCCCCCATGATCCAATCACCTCCCACCAGGCCCTTCCTCCAACACGTGGGGATTACAATTTGAAATGAGATTTGGGTGGAGACACAGAGTCAAACCATACCAGGCTCATTGTCAACCCATACTCTAATCTCATTTCAAAAGATTAGAAGAAAAAATGTCTTGTCTATTTATTCATATTTTTATATTTCTGGTGTTCATCATTCCTTTGTGTAGAACAAAATGTTCTTTCTATAGAGCAGCATACTCCTGCTATCTGAAGAGTTTTCCTACTGTCTGAAGAGCTTCCTGTAAGCTCTTCAGATAGACCTGTTCTGCTAGCAAAACTTCTCTTGCTTCATCTGACGAAGTCTTAGTTTACTTTCCGTTTTGCAACATATTTTTCATGGATACGGAATTCTAGGTTGAGGGTATTTGTTCTTTCAGTTTTTTAAAGATGTCACTTCAACTCTTTTCGCTAACATAATTTCTGACATAAAATGTACTGAGCTTTCATCTATTGTACCTCTGCATGAATATTTATTTTTTTCTCTGTCTTCAACACTTCTTCTTTATCTTTGATTTTCAGCAGTCTGACTTCAGTGTACGTAGGTATGCTTTTCTTCATATTTATTCTGAGTCTGTGGTTGGCTATCTTTCATTTTGGAAAATTCTCAGCCATTATCTCTTCTAGCATTTCTTCCAGCCTATTTTCTCTCTCTTGAAGTATGTTAGGCTGTTAGGAAATTTTCTACAGCAACACTCCATTTTTTATTTCCACTCTTTTTTGCTCTATTTCAGTTGAAAGGCTTTATTAGCCTATCCTCAAGGTCACTTATTCTTTCCTCTATCTTATCAAGTCTGTTGATAAACCCACAGAAAATTTTTTCATATATGATATTGTGTTTTTCATTTCTAGCATTGCTATCTGACTTTTACAGATTCCATCACTCTACTAAAATTCCACATCACGATTTATGTATATTGTCCACCTTTTCCATTAAACCTTTTAATACAGTAATCATAGTTATTTCAAGGTCCCTGTCTGAAGTTTGCATGTCAAATTTTGTTGAAGACTTTACATCTTGAACAGTCACCTTTTTTATCTTACGTGAGTGTGTCTATGTCATAATTTTTTAAATTGAACCTAAACTTTATGTATAAAAGAAACTCAGGTAAATAATATTTCTACCTGGAAATGGGTAACTACTTCTTTCAAGCTGTTAGCATGGGGGGACTGAATAAATCTAATCAGTAGTTGAATTGTGTCTGTATTTTACTGTTGCTATAACTAGTGTTGATGCACCACAGGATAAAAATTCCTCCTTTGATAGACTGCTGTGACACAGTCCTTTGTGAGCCCAGAAGATTCAAAACAGAGGCCAACTGAGGGTCTAATCATGAGAAAAACATCAAAAAATTTTTTTAATCCACCAGTCGAAGAACATTCTCTAAAATACATGACCAGTACTCCTTAAAACTATCATCAAAAAGAAAATATCTGAGAAACTGTCACAGTCTACAGGCACCTGAGGAGATATAATGACTAAACATACAACGTAGTATCCTACTTTAGATAGGATACTACAACAGAAAAAGATCAGTATATACTAAGAAAATTTGAACAAAGTATGAACTTCATTTAATAATAATGTAGCAATATTGGTTTACTACTTATAACAATTACATCTACTTATAACAACTACATCTTACAAGTGTAAGATATAACAACAGGGAAAACGAGATTGATTTTATATGGGAATTATACCTGCATAATTTTGTAATCTAAATCTATATAGAAATGAAAGTTTATTTTATTTTTTGCTGTTAAAAAGGTTTTCTCAGTGTTCATGATCCACCCTAAACTTACAGTAGGACCTAAGTAGGACCTGAACACAAGCATTGCAGGGTGTCTGCATTTCTTCCCATGCTCTTGCCACTCCTCTAGCAGTAGACTGCAAGCCTGTTACTGTTTCTTTGTTATGGTTGAAGGCTCATGGAGGGGGGAAGGAGAATTTCTCAGTTCTCCTGTTCCAAGCACAGTCTTAGCCTAGCCCTGCACATCTGGGACTCAAGTACATGACTTTCTTAGCATTTCTTCCTCCACCCCAATGACATGCAATCTCTGCTTCCTACTCAGTTCAGGGTATGAAATACAATCAGTTTTCTTGCCCTTCCCCACATCCCTCCCATGGGGAAGCCAAGTTTTGCCTTGTATTGGTGGAATATCTCGGGCATGAGAAAGTTTCCTGTTCCTCAGCCAGAGGCAGAGGATCAGTGCATCAGTGCAGCATCTTGGGCAAAATGATCTCTCTCAACTGCAAATGACATTTGCCCCATTTCATTGCAAAGCAGGGGGAGATTCATAGTCCTTCCCCCACAGCAGCTAATCTTTGCTTAGGACTAGAAGGGCAAACAGGTTTCCTGCCTCTCTCCCAGTAGCATATGGCTTTTGCATTGTATCTGAGAAGTGTCTGGGGAGTGGGCATGACAGAGTGAAATCTAAATTTCAAATTTCTGGTTCAGTATCAATTGCTAAAGATATCAAAAGATCTCTCCCTCTCCTTCTCCCTCCCCCTCTGCCCCACCCCACCACAACCTAACACTCATCTTTGGTATGAACGTGCCTAGCATGAGTTTGGAACATCCTACTGGCTTAGTTTCTACATGCTAGACTTACTCGTATGAACTCTCTGAGCTCTGGGAACATCTCATCCTGTGTGTTTAAACATATGAACTATGCTGTCGCATTCCAGCCTCAGTTAACTTATCTAAACCAAACCTTATAGCTGGCAGCCATGAGGTGGCTGCACACGACTCCTCTTTATTGACCCTCTCCCAAACCTGATCCTGCCTAGCCAGCCCTGCCTGTCACAACAAAGGCAAAGTCATCTCTTTTAAAAAAAGCAAACCTCTTCCTGGTCCTCTCCCCACCTAGTATAACATTTTGCGGTAATTAGAAACCAAATAAACACAGCCGTTATAAGTAGTTCAATTCAATATCATGAAATTATTTCGTAGCTTCCAATTTATTTATCTTTCTATCAATATATGTGCATGGAAAGAATATAAAAGAGCATATAGAGAGCATTTTCAAAGAGGTCTACCAAATGTTAATGCTGGTTATTTCTGTGAAAAGGGTAAGATTTGCACTGATGTGCTCACATTTTCTTCGTATGTTTTTCTACCACATAAATATTTTATAATAATGGGGCATCATTTTTATAAAAATATGCTTTCCTTTAATAATTCAATGAAAGACAGTAATCAGATTGGGAGTCCCTTGCCTCTGATTTATAGTAGCAGAAAATTAAAGGGTTAACACAGTGGAAGAAGACTCTCAAAGAAATTGACTGCACAAGAACCAAGAAGGGGAACACACAGAATTTTAAATTTCATGATCAGGTGCACAAACTAAAGGTTCTCCTTTATTTCTTAAATCTATCCAAAATAGGAAATTCTATACTGTTGATTTTTTTAATTAAAAATTGTCCTCTTAAAAATATTGTCTCCAATTTTATATTTTTTATCTGATCTTGGAATAAAGCTGATTTCATCAGAGGCCGTTAATCCTTCACTCAAATATCAAAAAATGAATAATCATTCTCCTAGTAATCCTATCAAGGAGTATGCCAGTAACTATTGTACATTAATGCATTTAGGAAACCCCCTTCAATAACTCCAACAGTATTTTTCTTTGACAGGCAATACTGCCCCTGTAATTCCTTTTAGAAAAGTTTGTAAAAAATTACACCACGAGGCCACTGGATGTCACTGCAGGTTTATGGAGTGTTACCCACTGGGGCTTAAACTGGGCTGTAAATAAAGGGATTCTTAAAGTACTCCACAGGGGCTGGGAAGTAAGTTGTCAGCCTCTAAGGATATATGAGTATAGCACTGATGCACTGGTGGCACAAAATATGCCAATGATAAGACCTTTCTACAAATTTGTGACCTAAACAGCTTGAAGAAAAGGTGGGGAACAAATAATCTAAGGTTAACCGATCTAGTTGCTAAGTATAAGAATAAAAGGCCATAAACCTAATCTTGCCAATCAAAGAAAATGAGAAATGTGAATGTAAGCAGGCATTAAAAAGTCAAGGTTGGTGACCTGTTCCTCCCAGAGGGACTTAAAAAACAAAAACAAAAAGCTTTCATCAAGGATAAGCTGGGATCACCCTAAGAAACTGGTGTAAAAGAGAGAACATCCCATTTAGAGACCAGTGTCGCATATTTAACATAGAATAAAGATTGCATCACCTACTATCTTATAAGCCTTAAAATTTTCAGTGGAAAAAAAACTAGCAAGAAAAATGGGGGGAAAGATTCATTAAACAAGCACAGCAAATTAAATAGGAAATGTCAGATGTCCCCACAGGGGAAGTCAGATGCTTGATTTTACTCCTGTTTCCTTTACAACCTCTCTAAATCCCCAAAGAAGTTACTATTAAAAAACTCAAAAACAGGACTTTGTCTTCAAGGGGAAAAAAAAGAGAGAGATAGATTTAAAGCAAAATAATGGCCTAATTCCCACGGAAATAGAACTCCAAGGGATTAGTTTCAGCATCATTATATGAGGAACGCACAAGTTCTGTTTCCATATTGATTAATTCCAGCCGAGTTGAAATTTGCATGCAATTTACAATCATTCCCTTCCACAAATGTCTTCATTTAGTAGTATTTTGAGCCTGGCATGACAAGATTATTGCAAATCACAGCTCCATCAAAGAAGAATCTGCTAAAAAATCACAATTTCATTGGAAATGCTGAAAAAAGCAATGATTGGTTTAGGAAGAATAAACACAGTTTTATGTAGCTAGTATATTATTCTTCAATTCACCAGTGTCAGATATTGATGAAGGCCCTTTCACAAATGTCTTCATGTTAGTGAATAGAAGCACAGTGTCTGACACTCAGCCATGAATAGAAAAGACAACAATAACAAGATGCATTTTGGGTGATAACTGTCAGAAGGCTTACACTTGAGTGAAAAGAAAGAACTCTTTGTTAAGACCATCTTTTCTGAGCATCAAATTTAGTCACTGTGCCACCTAACAAGCCATCACAGACATCTATGAGACTAACTTTGGCTAAATAGGGAATTGTTTAATGAGTTAGAACTTATTCTTCCAATGGGCCTTCAAGTAGGTGAAATCTGACATCAAAGTCTTCAAGTCAAGAATTCACACACCTAGAATTAAAGTGAGCAAAAGATTTATGTTGGAGGAAGATCTAGCATCATTCACTAAAGCAAGAAGGTGATCAAAATCCTAGCTGTCTTTCTTTATATGGTAAGCTACCTTTCTCAGGTATTTCAGCAGCTACATCATGGTCTTTCTAATAGTTGAAATATATTTGGTCATCAAACAATTCATTACTATAACATTATTAAGTTATTAAATCCTCTTGTAAAGGTGGGAGTACAGATAATATTTGGGCAAATATCACTGACATTATGGATGTTGCTAAAAAGTCACATGTAAAAGAATATTCTTTGATTAATAAATGCAGAAAAGACCAATCTAATTATACCTTTATTAGGTAGAAGCTCTAAAACTAGAAGTAAGAGCTCTAAAACGAGAAATAAGGGATGTTCCTAAAGACACCCATTTAAGATTGCAAAACACCAGAAGAGGTAAAACTAAAGGAGAGATCATGCTGACATTATATGCCCTTCACCATTATAAAAACAATAAATAAAATCTTCTTATATCTGAACTATAATAAGATTCTAAGGTCCTCATCAGATAGATACTCATATTCAGTATTAGTGATGCTTAATGAAGATATAAAAGTATATCGGGGATACATGGTTTAAAATTTTTACTGTTTGACAATTCATAAACTATTATCTCTGATAAATAACACAGTCTGTACAGTTAGAAGATTATCTGGTTCTTCCTTGAAAATATGCATAAATTTGGTATTTAAACACCCCCAGCATTGCATGGCATGACATTTTGGGACCATATATGATGTAACAAAAAGCTGCTCAGTATTTGTGACATTATCAGATATAATCATAACAAATCTAAATTCTACTATACTGCATATGTCCTCCTGTGTAGGACTCCCTGAATTAAATATCAAAACATAGACCTAAAGAGTTCCATGTGTCATTTTTGCTCTAGAATCCTGAAGTTTCTTTTGAAATTCATCTACTGCTTTAAGCCATTTTGTTTTGATTGACATACAAAATCAGAGAAGTTTAACCACATGTATTTCACACTGCGTTTCACACTGGGGTCTTGCCAACATTTTATGACACCCACAAATAGTGATCTAACAAGTCTCATGAGCTAGCAGAGAGGATAATAATTGCTTCAAACATGTGTGAGGGATTCAGCAGGAGAGAAATCATGGCATACTCTAAAGACGCCATATCATAATCATCTAATGCCATATGCCCTTGAAAGAGCCTTTAAAAAATGGGATCTCCCAAGATGTAAGCTGTGGAATCATCAATGTTCAGAGAGGAGATGATTAAAATAAGATGCAGGTTGATGCTACGGCAAAAGCAATCAAAGGAAAGCAGGGCAATAAATAAAAAAGAAAGCTGTTTATCAAGAGTTTCCTGAAAGTATGCTGTGGTCCAAACAAATATGTAACATGCCTTCACTAATAATAATGGCAGGAGTATATCATAGGTAGATGATTATTTATATATTTATTGTCTTGAGTATATCATACGTAGACGATTATTTATATATTTATTGCCTTTATTCTGGTCAGCTCTATAGTCCTCCAGGTAAATCACAAAGAAATAAAAATCACACATACTCAACACTTGTCCTAATAATCACATTTTTTTTTCCTGAAAGAACTCTGATCCATGGACTGCATTGATCACATGCACCAGAGGTCCAGGCTGCTTCTCTGAGCTCCAGACTCAAACTCCCACAGGATCTCTTTCTTTGCTCATCCCATGGACCTCTTAAAAATGAATACACCCAAAATGTAACTCATAGGCGAGTGGCAGGTCTAGGATTTGAATATGTGCTCTTATTCACTCTCCTATACTGCCTCTCTTAGTGAATTGTACCAGCACTTGCTTGGTTGAATAAAGCAGATACTTGGTCATCCTTGAGGCCTCGCTATATATCACTGCCACATTGACTCATTGACTTCGTCCTGTCAATTTTGTGTTCTAAACATCTCTAGAATTGTCCCCCTTCTCTCCCAGTCATCATCATAATTTTTCCTGAAAGTTCTTGCCTCCAATCTCATGCTTACACAGCCACCTTCCACAAAACTGAGTGAGCTATCTCTCACACACGTCTAATAAATTCTCCCACAACATGAAACCCTTCAGCGGCTCTACATCACTTGCACTATGAAATGCAAACTCTTTAACAAGACTTGTCAAGACTACTTGGGATCTGGCTCCTTCCTAACTTCATTCCTGTAATTTCTAAGCATTCCAACATCTCCAGGTCCTCCATATAACCAGGCCCCACACTTTGGGTCTTTCCAAATGGTGCTTCATAGAATGCAACCTCCTCCCCAGCCACGACCACTACAACTTTACATAAATCAAGCTAACCTCCACTCCCTCTCCAAGAACCAGAACAGGCATTCCCAGTTTGTGCAGCAGCACTCATGAAAGAGATAACTCTCACTCACATTGTAATTGTCTGCTCCTAAGTCACCTCTCCTCCCACTCCCATTGTAAGGCCATGAACTTATTAAGGTAGTGGTTCTCAAATGAGGTAGAGCCCCAGCAGGTGGAATTTTCAAAGTCCCCATGGATATTCCAGTTTAAAAATCCAGCCCTTAAGGACAGCAACTAAACCCTTCGGTGGCTCTACATCACATTTGCTATAAAATGCGACCTCTTTAAGAAGACTCATCATCATCCAGCTATCTTCATATCCTGAAGTGCCTGGGTCACTTTAGGATCTCAACAAGGGTGAAGAGAATGAACAACAGAAAAAAGAAAGAGCCAGGTGTGGTGGCTCATGCCTCCTAGCACTTTGGGAGGCCAAGGCAGAAGGACTGCTTGAGCCTAGGAGTTCAACACCAGTCTGGGCAACATAGGGAGAGACCCCTATCTCTTAAAGAAAATAAATAAATAAATAAATAAATAAATAAATAAATAAATAAATAATAAAACGATAAAAAATTAGCCAGGCATGGTGGCACGTGCCTGTGGTCCCAACTACTTTAGGAGGCTGAGATAGGAGGATCACTTGAGCCCTGGTGGTTGAGGCTGCAATGAGCCAAGATTACACCACTGCATTCCAGCCTGGGCAACAGAGCAAGACCTGTCTCAAGAACAAAACAAAAAGCAAAAAAAGGAGAAAAAGAGAGCATACAAAGAAAAATACCAGAGGTTGAGTAAGATAAAAGTGATGAAAGCTGATTGAAAAGTCATGAAAAGCTGAAACAATTTATCAGAAAAGAGAAAATACTAAAAAGTGACAAATTCTTAGAAAATTATAGGAAAATGCAGTCAGACTAAATTACAATGTCAATTTCACTTGCTTTTTTTTTTTTTTGGTAAGACGGAGCCTTGCACTGTCACCCGGGCTAGAGTGCAATGGCATGGATCTCGGTTCACTACAACCTCTGCCTCCCAGGTTCAAGCAATTCTCCTGCCTCAGCCTCCTGAGTAGCTGGGACTACAGGTGCCTGCCACCATGCCTGGCTATTTTTTTTTTTTTTAATTTTAGTAGAGATGGGATTTCACTATCTTGACCAGGCTGGTCTCAAACTCCTGACCTCATGATCCACCCGCCTCGGCCTCCCAAAGTGCTGGGATTATAGGCATGAGCCACCATGCCAGGCCTTGACTTGCTTTTTCACGATGATACAAAGGACTTTTATGAGGTGAGAGTACAAAGCTGAAAAATTGTTCCCTAAGCACAAAAATGACTAAACAAAAATAAAATCAACATAACTGCAAGTGGTGAGGTCTTGTAGAGAGAGAAGGAATCACAAACATTCTCAACTATACAACCACCGGGATAGGTTATGGAACTGTCACCTCCACAGGAGATCTGCTTGCAAAGGATGGTTCTAGTTGAGAGCTCACCTGAAGTCCAAAGGCTTAACTCGGAAATCTCTTGGGTTGCCTCTGAGCTCATGAAGATGCAAAAGTGGGGAGTTGGGATTACCTGCAGTCCTACTTCACAATTTTGTCCTCATATTTGAGCCAGAGAAAAGTTGTCTTCTATACAGCCATTGCCGCCCATACCGATTCACTTTCCAATTCCCCAAAACACAGCATTCTGGGAAAGCAATTGCTTTGGCTGAAATTTGATAGGCACAGGTGGCACCGCCAGCTGCAAGTAATTTAGCTCTTACTGGCATTGCCACATCTCTTGGACTTTGCATATTCTGTGTCAACAGAGAGAAGTACAGGGGAAGAGGAGCCAAGAAGAGAAGACAGTGAGAGTGTAATGGCATCCTCATGGTGCAGGTTCACTGAGGCTGTCACTTGTGTTCATTCTTTTGTAAACAGGGCTAGATGAAGTTATGGATGGAGACAATCCGGTCAGACACTGGGTCAGCACTACCCACATGTCAGTAGACAAAACCAACAAGATCCTTCAGATGTCCTTTCCAAGCCAGAAACTGGTATCACTTCCTGTCTGCCAGATAGTGAAATTCTGGGATGGATGTTCTATTCCAGGTGAAAGTGATTCTTCTACACATAAACTCACACGGACTCCTCTCTTACCTCCACAGAGGTATAGTGGCCAGTCCTTTTTTCTCTGAGCTCCTGAATACTTGGTTACCCTAGTAAACACAGGCTCCAGTTTAGAAAATTCAAGCCCAAGGGAAGGGATATTTGGGGCTTATGCTTTGAAAGTTGAGTATTTGGGGCTCAGGCTTTGAAAAGCTATGAATTATTTATTTTTCTGGTGGTCCCTTCACAGACTTTGATTTCTAGTAAAGATAAGGATGGCCAGAGACGGATACCGAGAAAGGATTAAAAACAAAGGGTACACAGCTATCAGCAGAGGCTTTACTGGCACAAGAGTGACAGTTTTCTCCTTCTAAATTACAAAATTTCCTGATCTCTGAAAAAAAAAAAAGTCAAGGGCCCTTCAAGGACTCTCTGCTACCACCTGTATGTTGAGGCCACAATCAAAGTAAAGACCACATTCAAGAGCCCATGCAGTCAGAAACTTGATTTAAAAAGATTTTCTCTTTCTACCTCTTTTATTACCTCCTGGCCCCAACTTCCTAAGAGCCTTGCACTGTCTCTCGAAAGTAGAATCCTGACTGAGATTCTAGGACATGCCTTATTCCCAGATCAAACCCTCCCCAGAGCTCAGCTCACGGTTTTGCTCACTGTTCTCCCCAAACGATGTACAGGTCTTGCTTGAATGAGATCACTCTAAATGAGCAACATACCACCATAACAGTGCCACCAAAGATGACCACTCTCTAGAAATATTCCTGGGCAAATGTTAGTTCAAGGCCCATTCCTATAATGAAACATCCACCTGGGAAGAACAAAACCAGGCTGGCAGCAGAAAGTGTGCTTGCTGTGCTGTTAGCTGCTCATTCACCAAACCTGGAAAGCAGGTCCCAGGGGGGCTCTGACAGCTCCTACAACTAACCCATCGGTCAAACATATGATGCTACAATCTGATCCAAGAAAGCAAATATCAATTATATCCTTCCAATACTAAAAGGAAAAAAAAAAGCACCCAACCAACCATAGCCAAAGAGATAATAGCAGCGAGTTTCACTCTGAGGCTGACCCAGCTGATCTGGTTACCGTGTGCTGCACTCCAGCCTCCAAAGTCACCATGAGTCAAATGGAGAGTGCTGATCATGGTTCATGCCAGTGGCATTGTTTGTACAACCTACAACCTTCATGTGAGGAAATGTAGTCTGCGCAGTTCAGGACAGGAGGTAGACCAGAAACTGAGCTGTGTACCTGACGAGAAAATAAACTGCTAAATATTGCCATATTAAAGTAGTCTAACAGAAAAAGTTAAGAATAAAAAAAAAACTAACCTTGTTTCCCTGTCTCCTTAAAGGGAGTAGCTTTCAGAAATCACTAGATTCAAGTTTTAATTGTTACCATCTTGAAAGTAACAAATATCTGAAGATCTCTCTTTATAAAAATGTACCTTTTAAATATGCAAAACCCTTCTTTTGCTTATTAGATCTGGTCAACCCCTCACTGAATTCCTTCCACATAAGTCAAAGGAAAAAATTATTTTTCCCTTTTCCTCATTTTTGCTGGTGTACCAACCTTCCAGCCCCCAAAACCTACAGAAATTGCTTGTCTGATGGACACTTTTTTCTTCAGGAAATGACATAGTGACATAGGTAAAAGGTGATTTGGATAGACTGCTGTGTCACAGATTGTCAGGATCTGATTTAGAGACCTTGCTTTTGTCAAGAAAGACAGTTGGATGTCTGTTTTAAAGAAGTACTGGGAATATTTTCATCAAAGGTTTGAATTGAAAAACAGTGGGAGGTAAATATCTGAGATGTTGCCGAGAAAGACTGCCATATCTGTGCAATTACCATTAACAGAGGACAGCAGTGGTTCAATGAAGTAATTCAATCTGGTGGCCTACATTTTATCAGACAGCAATTTTGAGCTCTGACATAAAAGCCAGCCAAAAAAAGGACTGGGCTCTTTTGTATGCATTTTCTCTCCTGTAATTCTATAAAACAGGACATATTTGCCTTATAAAGCCCAATCATGAATTTTTGAACATTTAACAAAGGACCATGAGATATTTCTCTGATGAAAATATGCATTTTGACATTCTTCAGAGTAAGTTTTGTGTGTAGCTGTCTGAGCTAGAGAGGTATTAAAGTGCAGTAGCCTGGTGTATTTAAAACACAGGAAGATAGGAAAAGAGGCAGACATCTCAGGGTGTTACAAACAGCAGGGAAATAGTTTTTGTAATCATTTTAAAACAGCTTTACTGAAGCATAAATGAAATATAATAAACTGCACATATTTGAAGGATAAAATTTGATAAATTTTGACCTATAAATATATCTGTGAAACCATCCTGACAGTCATGATAATGAACATACCCATCACCTACAAAAGTTTACTCCTGCCCCTTGGTAATCCCTCCCTCCCAATTCTGTGCCTGCCTCTCCAAGCAACCATAGATTTACTTTATGTCACTGTAGATTAAACAGCTTTTTCTAGCATTTTATATAAATTGGAACCATACAATATGTACCTTTTTTGTGTGGCTTCTTTTTTTACTCAAGATAATTGTTTTGAGATGAATCCATGTTGTTGCATGTATCAATACGTTGTTCCTTTTTAATGCTAAGTAGTATTCTGTTGTATGAATATACCAAATTTTCATTCAGTAAGTTGATAATGAACATACGGCCAATTTCCAATTTGGGGCTATTACAAATAAAGCTACTATGAACATTCATGTAAAATATTTGTATGGACATGTGCTTCTTTTCTCTTGGGTAAAAACCCAGGATTGGAATGGCTAGAATATATTGTACATACATATTTAACATTTTAATAAATTACCAAACTGTTCTCTCAATTGGTTGTATCTTTAAAAAGGGGAAAGATTTACATGATCTAAAGAGAAACTGGAGTTTATGGTTGTACAGTTTATATTCCCACTAGTGTGTAAAAGAGTTGCAATTCCTCAATATCCTCACCAACACTTGCTGTAGTCAGTCATTTTCATTTTAGCCATTTTAACAGGTGTGTAATAATATATTACTATATACCTATTATGGTTTTAATTTGCTTTTATGTAATAATTAAAGATGTAAAGCATCTGTTCATGTGCTTATTTGCCATCTGTATATTGCCTTTAGTGACACATCAGTTCAAATCTTTTTCTTGTTTTTCAATTAGGCTTTTTGATTTCTTAATGCTGAATATTGAGATCTCTTTACATATTGTGCATACAAGTCCTTTATCAGATACAAGCTTTGCAAAACTGTTCTCCTAGCCTGTGGATTATCATCTCATTCTCTTATCCATGTCTTTTGAAAGATATATTCACTGCGTATACAATTCTAGGTTGGCAATTTTTTCTTTTAGTACTTTTAAAGATGTTGCTCCAGTGCATTTTTTTTTTTTTTTTTTCAGAAAAAAAAAATCTGCTGTCAGTCTTTGTTCTTCTGCATTTATGTCTTTTTACTATTTCCTGGCTATTTATAAGATTTTCCCTTTTTTATTGGTTTTGAGAAATCTGATTATAATATGTGTTGGTGTAATTTTCTTTATGTTTCTGATGTTCTGCACTATTTTCATCGAATTTGGAAATTACTTTTGTCCTCTCACCCTCCTCTCTCTGGAGACTCCAATTTACATGCATTAGGCTGTATGAAGTTGTCACACAGCTCACGGATGCTCTGTTCAACCTCCAAATTCTCCATCCTTTTCATGTTTCATTAAGGCTAGTTTCTGTTGCTATGAATTCAAGTTCACTAATCTTTTCTTCTGCAATGTCTAATCTGCTGTTAATCCCACATGATATATTTTTATTTCATACCTTGTAGTATTTATATTAGAAGTTCAATTTTGCTCTTATACTAAACTGTCTGAACATATGGAATATCATTATAATTTTTAAAATATCCTTCTCTGTTAATTCTAACATCTGATTCGGTTCTGATTGACTGATTTCCTCTTCATTATGGGTCTTACTCTCCTGGTTCCTTGCATGTCTGGTAATTCTTAATTGAATGCCATATAATGGTTTTAGAATTCAGTTAAGTCACTTGAAATAGTTTGACCCTATCAGAACTCACATTCTAAACGTGCTGGGAGGGTAGGGTGTGGTGGCTCACACCTGTAATCCCAGCTCTTTGGGAAGCCAAGGTGGGTAGATCATCTGAGGTCAGGAGTTCAAGACCAGCCTGGCCAACATGGTGAAACCCCATCTCAACTAAAAAAATTACAAAAATTAGCTCTCAGCTACTCAGGAGGCTGAGGCAGGAGAACCGTCTGAACCCAGGAGGCAGAGGTTGCAGTGGGCCATGATAGCGCCATTGCACTCCAGCTTGGGCAACAAGAATGAAACTCTGTCTCAAAAAGATAAAAAATAAAAAGTGTCAGGGCAAACTGTAGCACTGCTCAGTCAATGACTGATTATTTCTCAACACTGAGACAAGACCCTACTATGTACTTGACTCTATGCCCCATGAGTCTAGTGGTTTTTCCAATCCTGCTGGTGAGAATCAGCCCTGTTTCTGGCTATGTGTGAATGTAAGGCACTGTTCCCTCTAATCCTTTTGGATGGTTCTTTCCCAGGCATCAGGAAGTTTGTTGAAATGCATGGGCTAATTAACTCTCTAATGAATAACGGAAAGCAATCCTCTGAAGATCTCTGGGGTCCTTTCTCTGTGCAGCTCCCCTCCCCTCTAATACTCTGTCCTTTGAATTTTTGCTACCTTGTTCTTCCTGGACTCTCAGTATCTTCTCCTAATGCAGAAAGTCTACTGAGTTCCACTTGGTACCCCTGAATTCCCTCTGCCCTGCATGGAGGCCTGGAATTCTCTCAAGGCAGTAAGCTGGGACACTCAAAGAGATGACTACATTTGTTTACTTTCTTTCAGGGATCACTGTCCTTACTGCCTTATGTCCAGTGTCATGCAAACCATTGTGTCACGTATTTTATCTCATTTTGGTTGTTTCTAATAGAACAATAAATTCAGTCCCTGTTATTCTTTACTGAAACCCCAACTCTTTTCATGAATATTTTTCTTTAGATTCCTATTATCACCTGGCATATTGGGAATTAATTTGATTAACTATGAGTGTCATGAAAAGAGAAACTTTGTCTTATTTACTGCTGTTATATCCATAGAACCTAAAACAGGCTGACTGGCCTGCTGTCTGTTGCATTTATCAATGAGAATGAAAATGCTAACTACAAAATGTACAGTTCAACACAGAAAAGCTTCTGTAAGAAATATGCCACACAGTAAGCTTAGATTTCTATCACTTAAAACACTTGAGAAAAAAAAGTTCTAGTCTGTTAGTATTTTCTGATGGTCTATGTGTCTGTTTTGAGCTCAAATAATTAAGAACAGCATGTCTACTGGGAAGAGGAATAGCTCTTTGCAATTGGACTGGTGAAACTTTTTGTGTTTCTGTATTTACTCTTGACCTATGGCTGAAATTCTAGAATTGGAACTGTATGCTTTCTACACATCTGAGGGTATACAATTCAAAAGTACCTTTACCTTTCATTGTGTGCACAATATTTTCCTACCTCAGATGGTATTAATAATGAAATTATAAAGTCTCTAAGACTAAAGGAGTTTTGTTCTAATAGGCTTATTCAGTGTAAGTGCTTACATATACTAAATAATCCTAAAATTCACAGAAAAGAAGAGAATTGAATCTCTAACCACTTAAATGTACTAAATTAAACAATAAATTCTTGCATACATTACCTCAGAAACATTTTACAAACTCAAGTTCACTTAATTTACATATAACTTTGCCAAATAAGGTTAGTTTAATAAATCTTGCCTTAATAAAAACAGTAAGTCTTCTTTATCAGTTTTAAGTACATGAGTAAACATTTTAATTCTACTCTAGATAATTTACCTAAAAATATACAGGTTTCCTGGCCAAATAAGCTAGCATTATTTCTATTTTATGTTTATGTTTGTCTTTATTTTTCTTCGACCAAATTGCATCAATATTCTCAAAAACTTTTCTTCAATAGTAATTATGCTTCTTACTATGTTGGCTTGAGCATAATTTCCAAGATTTTTAAGTAATTTAAAACCTTAGACTGATATTAAATTAATTAACAGATATTCATTGGATAGCTACACCATTTCTAATTAAGATGGAATACTAAAACACTGAGCACTAATCATAATTTAAAATTTCATCTTTTTGCTTTTTATTTTTATAATCTACAGAGAAGACTATCTTTGCGTGAAGTTAATGAATATATTCATTGTTGTCTATTTATGAAGGTGCATAAGAGATGTGTGTGGCTATAGAAAGTTGGTTATGTTTATTCATGATCTCCTCTAAAATGCTGATATGGAAAAGGAAGATCATAACTATTCCCAAGTTTTTTTACGTGAAATAGAAGTTAGTTAATTTGGTTAAAAATTAAAACTAATGCAAGAAGTTGACATCATATCTAGAAGCAACAGTTTCTAAGAAATATAATTATGTGTGTGCTGCCATTTTTCAAGGAAAAGAACACCTGTGTCCTAATGCAATGTTTCTGAAGATTTCTGGTCTCCAAATAGCTTACAGTTATCTCCTAAAACTTATTGAGGACCTCAATGAGCTTATTTTGTGTCTATGAGAGTGTGTGTGGGTTATAACTATTGATATTTACAACATTAAAAATTGGAACTTAAAAAAATTTTAAATGCTGACTTGCTGATTCATTTCAAACTAGCAATAATGAGCATACTGCATGGTAATAACATCTTAGAAATACTATGGAAGTAGTTCTGACCTCATGGAACACACTATGAATAGTCTTGAAATAAAGTATTATTTTGTTCCAAAATATGAAAGAGCACAATGAGAACAGAACATGGAAAGTGAATTTTATTTACTTTGCTTTGTAATACCTGAGTCTGAAAAGTAACGAAATATGTTAAAATCTTCATAGTTTCTATGAGCTCATTTGCTTATAGTTTTGTGTAAAACATTCTTTACTAGCTTTGTTTTACATGCCACAGACATAATCAAATACATTATTTTTGTTATAAATTCTCATCAGATTTTTCACTTTTAAAAGTTGTAAGTGAAAATTAACCACGGCCATTTAAAGTCTGTCACTTACACCGTTTTTTGTTTTACTTTTATGTTTCCTTGAAAGCTATGCATTCAGTGACAGGGTAGAACAGACTTCTGGTTTTCAAATAAGACAGACAATCTCAGAGCACCCACAATAAAAAAAAAAAAAAAACTGTAACAGGTTCTTCAAATAATTAAGACTTCAAAGAATAGACTTCTTGGGTACAGGTTTCTGATGTCATTGCTTAAATAACTTTAAGACCAGACTAGTGGGCTGAGTCAAGACTTCTAGAACTTCTTTCAGTCAAGAAATTCATGAGATGAGTTGATGAGATTAATAAGCCAAGATTCAGTACAGCAAGAATTAATTACACAGGACTCAATGAAATGATGAAGGATGATTGTTCTGAGTATTGTTGGTCTTATGTCAGTATTCTATTAATCTGAGAATATAAGGAAGCTCTTTCTCTTTTTTCTTAAGCTATTTATAACTCATAACAATTCTGATTTTATAAACTGAAGTGTTTTAAAATGGAACCTTATTCTCACTGACACCCCAGAATCCAGAAACTCTAAATCTTCTTACTTTTCATAGCAACACAGTTATTTACATGGGTTCAGTAAGAATTGGCCTTTCTATTTACCAAGATGAGTATGAAAAATTTTGAAGATCTTGTCTGGAATGTCCTATTTGTGAGTAATGCTCATTTAATCAGATATGATTAAACACTTATAGGGAATTAACGGTGACTTTATCTCTATAAAGTACCAATCCTCCCAGAAAAACTAGCCTGGTAGCTGGTTTACAGAATCCAGCCACATAGATGGAAAGGGAGATCACTTCTTGGTAGGGTACTTTGGGATATTTTGGGAACATCAAGAAGAAAGAAATTCACCCAAATTTACAGGTACTTCAGGTGGCACAAAGACCCGTGGGCTGAGTGAAGACTTCTAGAGCACCATTCAGTGATCGTGCTTGATCACTCCTTTCAGTGATCCTTTCCGTGATTCTTGGGTTTGGCTTTCCACCCTTAGGACAGCAAATAATACTTTTAAAAGTGCAATAGGAGATTTATTTTGTAAAAACATCAGAGAAAGCAAAGTTTAAAAGGCTTATATGCTAAATTAACATTCTTGGCACACCCGTGTAAATGATCAGGCCAAATTTAAATAAACAAACCTTCCTTTAAGACTATTTTTCATCAAATAGGAAAACATGTGCTTCAAGGAAACACTAGGCATCGTCTATAGCACACTCTCCAGCATAATTAATTTCTGATTCCATGGAAACTATTTTACAAGTCTGGAAGTTGTAGGTAAGTGATAACAATGCAAAATAAACATTTTTACCATGTGAGATAGAGACTCAGATGACTCACATGTCATGTGAGGTAGAGACTCAGATGACTTCCTTGAAGCCAGTTCTGCCTCCATCTACACACTCATTTCAATATTCCTCATCTATAACTGTGGATTTTCTTTTGGTTTACCTTTGAAAAAGTTATAACATCTGCCTACTTCCATCATTATTAAATAAAATTTTTAAACATGTAAATTGTATAATGTATGAGAGTCATGATTTCACTTTTTTTTTTTTTAAGAGATATTGCCTAGGCGGGAGTACAGTGGCTGTTTACAGGCATGATTATAGCACACTACAACACTGATCTTCTGGGCTAAAATGATCCTCCCAACTCAGCCTCCCAAGCAGCTGCGACTATGAGCATGCACCATTGTGCCCGGCCGAAATGATATTTCAATAACCACATTGTAACAATTTGGTAATGTGTACTCTATCCAAAAATGAGAATAAATAGATGGTTTTGACATCTCTTTTGATAGTCCCTACCTACATATATGTACACATGCATATTTTAAATTTTTTAATAAAATTGTGTCTCTGCTCCAAAATTGCACACTGGCTTTAACCAGGTTCTGAAATTACGAGTGATCTTTGTAACAGGCATAGCTTTGTTCCAAAATAATAAAATTGTGCTGTGTACATAGATAAGTATAGAGCATTCAGTTTTCAGGATTTGAAACTAAGCCCTAGGAAGTGGAAGGCTTTCTATGTGACAGCTTAAATGCTTGTAATCAAACTAATTGGCACCACGATGACCTGAAATGAGTTTTAAAGCACTATAATATATGTTTAGCAATCAGTGAAGCAATCCTTTATTATTCAGGCTCATGTTTGCAATTTTATCATGTTATAGGACCAAATGGAGGTAGAGGTTGGAAAACAGAAGATGAGAGAAAAGGAAAATAAAAATATGTAAGTAAAATAGTAAATGAACCAAGAATAAGCATATTGCTGAAAGATGAAAAATAATAAAATTACTTAATTCAAGTACGTAGTGAAGAGTATGTCACAAACACAAATGTACAGGAGAGAAAATTGTTATTAAGATCCATGTTAATTAAAATAAGTAAAATTATGGTCAATGAAGCTGAAAAAGATAACAAAAATCATACCCAGTAGAAAATAACACAATATACATATCACAGCAGGAAACGAAGCAAAGCAGAATTTTTTTTCCCACTAACGTACTAAAATAATAGACTCTGAACATTGAATGAGGGTCACAAAACTTCAGTATCAACCATTGAGGCTTAGCTTAGGCTGTAAGACGTGCAAATTAGGGAACCCAAACTCTAACCACTCCCCTGTCCAAGGAAGACTGAGATGCTGTTAGTCACAAAAATCTAAAGAAAATCAAACTTTTATAAGATTTACATAAATAGCTGGCTTTGCATTGATTTTATCCTTGTTTAATAACATTCTGAGATAAATAACAAGTGATTTTAGACTAAAGTGAGTTCACTAAAATAGTGCTTAGGCAGGAAACAATTGGCACCTTGACTTGAACAAGCAGCCCCTAAACGTGTACCATTCCTTAACTGGACGTATGACAGTGTTAACAACGTACCCATAGATGTGCTGAAACCAAAACGCCCCTTCAAAGAGAAGCGTGGTACGACCCTTCGTTTGAAAATTAAAGAAAACAGAATGTAATGACACTCAATGCACAGAAGTAAATGTGACCCAAACTTTACAAATTTGATGGCTCTACCAATTCAAAATTTGCAGTAATTTCTAAAATGAACTTATCCCTTCTGTATTCAAAATTTATATGTATGTCACAACTCAAGAATTTCTCAGGACACTACTGTGTATAATATAGAGCTACTACAAATAATAGAAAGTTTTTTCATTTATCTATTTAAAGTACTCAAGCGTATCTGTTAAAACATAAATACTGTATCAAACTGTATTTCTTTTATAGTATATCCTTTCCTCTATTTTTACATAATACTGCTTGTTCAGATACATTAGAATAACTCAGAGAAACTTACCATGAATGCATCCACATCACAACTAAGTCTATCACAGGTATATTTTAATAGTCAATTATTTTGCCATTGTGTAACAGAACAATGGTTCCACACTTCTTGTGTTATTTTCTACTGGGTATGATTTTTGTTATCTTTTTCAGCTTCATTGACCATAATTTTACTTATTTTAATTAACATGGATCTTAATTTTTTTTAAAACAGTTGTATAGGATGGCTACAAAGAAAAAAGGTACAGTATGTTAAGTATGAATACAGGTTGTCTCAAAGCTCTTTCCAGATGTATCGATAAATAACCAAAACAGAGGAACAATGTCTGATTTCTGTTAAAGCTCCAGATAAGAATCATCAATGGAAAGAAATACACAGGACTTGTGATACTCAGTCAGCATATATCAAATCGTGGGGCATTACAAGAAGAGCAATGAGTAAAATCTAGTAGCACTAAAATTTAACTGTCACAAAGATAGTTGTAGCACTTGATGATTTTCACCAATGTGGAACTAAGAGCAACAACAATATATTACATGACAGAATCTACATAAGTTAAAGTAATAAGCCGAGTATACTAAGTATACCATGACAAGCTTCAACAGAGATTTTTAAATAAAGGCTCTATTCTTAAGACAGAATCCATTAGACTTTTTGATAAAAAAGATGTAACAGTATCACATATGAAAACAGTCACTGACATCAAGAAAACACTGTGGCATGGCAGAAAAATTAATGTGACTTTCAACTATAACAACTGAAGGACAGTATCCAGGATGAGCAAGGTCACAGTCCAAATTGTCAGCCTACTCTAATAATACATAACTTTTTGAGTTATGTCTCAGATTGGTGATTGGGTAAGGTGATTTCTGAAATCCCTTCTGACCTAGAGGTTCTGTAACTCCAGACCTATGTAAAATCAAAATAATAGGTCTACTGTAATTACCAAATTAGTAAAGTGGGCAATTTAGAAACAATTAGGTGAAAACAACTTGTGACTCTATTATGCTTCTGTACAAATGCAGTTTAAGGCTTCCATTTGGTCATGATGCTTAGCTGTTTAATATCTGATTAAAAGAACATTTTGGGTTCACTAGCTTCCTTTGTTTCTCAGGATGTCCTAGTACTAATGTTCCTCCCAGAAAAACCAGGTTTTCATATCACAGAGCTAGTTCTATTGCAAAGTTATTTTAAAAATTAATTTTAAAAAATTCTGAGAGAACTAAATTTCTTGTCTCTTTTTGATTTTGGGTTGAGATATTAACTTCACCTGAAGTTTTCTGTCCAGTATAGAACCCTAAGTTCTCTTGGCAAAGTTGGGTCTATTTTCCACAAAGGTAGGAAAAAGTAAGTTATTGATAAGATCTGCTTACAAACGGTAAGAGGCAAGTGTTCTCTTTAGGGACTAAAAATGGAAAGGGAGAACTCTGAGGAGCAATAAGAGAAATATGGCACAGCATGGGCTTGGGTGAGCTCTTGGTGGGTCTCTGTAATGCTAACCTACATGATTCAGACTTTCTCTTATTTCCTTCTAAGGCAGTCCAGCTGTACAGATAAGTAGTCATTTGTTGGTCTGGGCAAGATTTTATGAGATGTGATGAAAATATGAAATATTAGGAGTATTCTAGGAACCACAGCTGTTATGTTTGCTGCATTTTTAACAGCTCCTTAAAATCAGAGGCCACTACACACAGCAGCACATTTAGACAGGAAACACTGCAATTATGTGGCTTCACCACTCCATTCCAAATCTGTGATTATATTACAGTTTATAAGCCCTAATAGACAGTCATCACCTTTGGCAATGCTTCTACTTGAAAACAGCCACAATCCCTACATCTGGATTTATTACCAGGGAGTCGTCAATGGAGACTGAAATGTTTTTTGTTTGTTTTTATTCATCCTGCAAACTAGACGCCAAAGATTTCAGAGCAGAGACTAAATACAGTATAAGGAAGGTCCCTTTGACATGGCTGTTAGCGAAGCTAATTACTGAAGAAAAATTGGAGATCATTCATTAGCCTACTAAGCAAATTAAGGTTTGTTAACAGTGATTTATAATGCCAATCTTTGTGTTACTGCGCTGGTCCTTTCAAGCGTATGTGTACAGGACCTGACAGTTTATCAACTGTGCTATGTCTAAACAGCTTGTCACCAGGGTGCTTTTGCTAAAATGACATTGTATTTTAAATGGATAAACATTTTTACATGAGGAAAACACATTTTAAATGTTTGGCTTCTGAAGTCAAGTACTGGGAGATAAGTGAAGTGTCTCAAACTATCTAAGCCTCCAATAACTCTTGTTTACTGCTAGAGCTGACTATAGGAAAATGTGACACTTGGAGTTAAAATACCACTTTTCCTCTTTAACAAGCCCCAGTTGTGTTTTTTAACCTCTTTTCAAATGATACTCTTGGTGTTTCACCAAACTATAAGTTTCTTATGCAACGGATTGGGAGGCATCTAATTTACAATTTCAGCAAAAAATTTTTTTAAGTAGTTAAGCAAAGGAATGAGTTCTCTGATCTGAAAGATTCTGAGTGATAGTCAATAAAACTTCAGGCTAGTTAAGTCTATCAAAATAAGGGTTGTGTGGGTAATCAGAGTAAACCTCCGGAATTGACATTGCCTGTGGGTCATTTTACATAGCTCGTATCAACAAATGCAACATTTCTGTAATGTGGAAATCTCCAACAAGGATAAGACAACCTTCCTTAAAGCCAATGTCAGAAAAAAAGAATGAAAATGAAGATAAAATTATTTTCAGAATTCCATGGCAATGACCTGTCCATTCCCTCTGTGACTGTCAATGCACTGGGCTAAAGCCTTTACCACTTCATCTCTATGTCCAATAGGATCTACTAGCTATGGAACAGGCTAAGCCAACAGCTTCAATACCTCTATGTACTAGCCCTAAATGAATGATGCAAATATAAAACATTATTCATTATGAATAATTGCATTATTGTTCATAATGAATTTTATTTTATTTTATTTTTATTTTTTTATTTTTTTATTTTTTTTGAGACGGAGTCTCACTCTGTCACCCAGGTTGGAGTGCAGTGGCGCGATCTCGGCTCACTGCAAGCTCCGCCTCCCGGGTTCACGCCATTCTCCTGCCTCAGCCTCTCCGAGTAGCTGGGACTACAGGCGCCCGCCACCACGCCCGGCTAATTTTTTTGTATTTTTAGTAGAGACGGAGTTTCACCGTGGTCTCCATCTCCTGACCTCGTGATCCGCCCGCCTCGGCCTCCCAAAGTGCTGGGATTACAAGCGTGAGCCACCGCGCCCGGCCAATGAATTTTAAAATACATTACTTTCAAACAAAAGCAGACTCGGCCACTCCATTGAAATCAGGACTTCTTTCAATGTTGACAGTGAAGAACAGTGTTGACTAAGCAGCACTATGGCCTTGCATTCCTGTGGCTCAAAGGACAGCAAAGAAAGGCAGTGAGGCCAGCAACAAGCAATGGCTGCACATGGTAGACATCTAGTTGTAAGGCAGCTGGAATCATGAATTTTGAAATATTAGAAATTAATGTCCTTTAGCCACTCTCTTGCCTAGTGGCTCATTAAATCTTTGTTTTCCAAAATCATTTTTTTCCCTCTAAATCTGAGAGGCCAGAGATGGAGGTTAGGAGGACAGAGAGATATCAGCTGAGGGCTATTTCCTCACATCCATCAGAAGCACCTAAGTTTTCTGCTCATCTCCTTAAAGAGTTTGCAACAGCAATGACAAAGATTCCTGTAGATAGCAAATGTTTAAAAATACCCAGCCTATTCCCTCATTTAAATGTTGAGAAAATGAAAGGGTTAAAATTATTGGTTGCAACTGGAGACACCAATTGATCTTTTCTCACCTGATTATTTTTTGTCCAATTTCTCAGTTCCCTTGTACCGAATGAGGAAGTCGAAGTTAAATATAGTGTGTAGGCAGAAGATAATTTCTACAGGGTGTGCTGGAAAAGTCATCCTATTGTAGAGATTCTACAAATGTTTAAATGTCTCTTACCAGAGTTTAACTTGTACTGTTCATTTAGTCAAGATGTGTCTGCTCCTGGCTCACTGATCCTATTCCCTCAATTAAAATGTCAACAGATCAAAAACATGACCAAAAAAGGGTAAGAATTAGACACGGGAAATACAATTATATTTTCTGTCTAAGGCCCTTGAAATTAGAGAGTTTATCTATGCCATGTGGAGGAGTCTATCAGAACGCACCTTAGATTCTGGTTTTGTTACTAGGAGGAAAACACAGTTAAGAGTAGTATTTTGAAGGTTACAGTTAAAAAATGTGACAATATTTCCCCATAAGAAAGAGCAATAACTTTCATTTGCCCAAATGTTTCTGCACAGTACACAGGTAGCTTCAAAGGCATTGGTAATGTCCTAGATTTTAAGTTACACTTAAATACACACTTAAATTTCTAACTACCTATTCGAATTTCCAAACTCACCATTTTCCTACATTCGAATCTCCTCTTCTGGGGACTAATTCCAAGTAAGAGTATTGTAGTCATTGATCCTTTACTTGACGTCCTTCTCTACAAACCATCTCTTCCCCACTCACCCAACTACCTCCCAGGCTTTATCCCACATTCCCTGTAATCAACCAACATTCCCTGACAACCTAAGTCCTGTGTCTCTCCACAGACATCATACAGTCAATTCAATCCACACTATTATGCAATTTCTCTGTGTTCTTGTCTTTGTTGCTCCCTCTGCCTCAAACTTTGTTCCACCCTTTCTTTCCTGTTGACTATCTAAACATCCATCAAGCTCTGCACAATTTAAGCCTGCCACATTTAACTGACCCTCCTTTATACTTCCAAGTGCTCTACTTACACTTCTCATAGACCAATCAGTTTGCTTTGCTTCAAACTCAGCTACATATCTTTGACTTGAGGGCCATGCTTACACATTATGCAACTTAAGAACTAAGAGTAGATATTTAAGTCATACTTGTGAGTTAAAATGAATTGAAATCTCCATCTGGAGAGTAGTTTTCCAACTCAACTCTTTATCAATTAGTCCAAATGCCCTAATAATAACTGGATATCCTTCATGGATTTCTAGATAAAATTTAGATTTTCAAAAATATTTCCATTATAATAGATTTTTGTCAATATATAAATAATGGCCAAAAATTAATTTACCTATTGTTAATTACTAACAAATACAGGCCAGGCGCGGTGGCTCACGCTTGTAATCCCAGCACTTTGGGAGGCCGAGGCGGGCGGATCACGAGGTCAGGAGATCGAGACCACGGTGAAACCCCGTCTCTACTAAAAATACAAAAAATTAGCCGGGCGTGGTGGCGGGCGCCTGTAGTCCCAGCTACTCGGAGAGGCTGAGGCAGGAGAATGGTGTGAACCCGGGAGGCGGAGCTTGCAGTGAGCTGAGATTGCACCACTGCACTCCAGCCTGGGCGACAAAGTGAGACTCCGTCTCAAAAAAAAAAAAAAAAAAAAAAAACAACAAATACAAAGATTAAGGTCTTTATTGGGGGGAAGTGTTAAAATACTTAATGTTATTTATCTTAAATATAAGTACGTAACAGGTGATCAATGAACACTTGAATTATACAAAATCCTTTCCTAGCATCACAGCAAGTACTGGCAAGTGGGGAAGAAGACTATTTCTTCTGCTTTGGATGGAGCTGCCGTCGGCACCAGATTGATGTATCTGTACTTCTGAAACTAAAACCCCTAAGAAATCTTAAAAATAGTGATAGGTTCTCTGGAGAGCTCAAACCCTCTTATTTAAATACAGTGTGTTAACTGTACCTCAGGATAACCAAATACCTGTAGTTAATGTAGATGTTTCTCTTTACAGAATGATGGAACTGCAATATCACCATTTTGCAGCTCTTAATGAACACTGGGTCTAATCAATGGTTGTTAACATTAATAAAAATAAAGAACTAAATATGTGGCTCCTAATTGAAGCATACAATATGATCTATGAGGCATCCTTGCCAAAATCCAAACCTGCATCTGATCCTATCTAGCCACTGCTAGATCAGCTTATACAAGGTATTATATATAAGACAACCAGAAAATTTTGAAAGAGAAATCTTATAGAGATATGCAAATTCAAAGAATGAAAGGGCATCTGAGACTGGGATTATTAAATAAAAAACTGAATTTTCAACTTCATTTATAAATTTTTTTCCTTTTTTATTTGAGATCTCGCTCTTGTTGCCCAGGCTGGAGTGCAATGGCACCATCCTGTCTCACTGCAACCTCTGCCTCCCAGGTTCAAGTGATTCTCCTGCCTCAGCCTCCCGAGCAGCTGGAATTACAGGTGCATGCCACCATGCCCAGGTAATTTTGGCATTTTTGGTAGAGAGATGGGTATTCACCATGTTGGCCAGGCTGGTCTCGAACTCCTGACCTCAAGTGATACACCCGCCTCAGTCTCCCAAAATGCTGGATTATAGGCATGAGCCACCGTGCCCAGCCCTCATTTATAAATCATAGAAATTTTTGTTGAAATTTGCGTAGTAACTTTTCATCTTCCTTGATGGCATCAGTTTTCTTGCAAACCAAGCAAAATTATTAATTTGAATGTTCTAATAAAAGAATTCACCCCCACAAAATAAATGAATACAATGTGTCAGAAATATTTAAAAGTGGCTGGGCATGGTGGCATTTATAAAAATTACTATATTTTATAAATGGAAATACCACTACTGAAAATAGAATGCTATGAGTAGAATGACATCTTTTGTTTCCAAAGTCAATATACTAGAGCAATGGGAAAATAATAAAAGCAAGATATTTTCTGGCAGTTATATAAAGATAAATGTTGCAGCCACAAGCACCACTGGTGAGTATTATCTGGGGAAATGGGAAAATGGTTAAAAAGCAACTATGGTTAAACAAAATACCAAATCAGTTTTAGAAGTTATTCAGCCAAGCATGGTGGCTCACGCCTGTAATCTTAGCACTTTGGGAGGCCAAGGTGGGTAGATAGCTTGAGCCTAGGAGTTCAAGACCAGTCTTGGCAACACGGTAGAGCCCCATCTCTACAAAAAATACAAAAATTAGGCAGGTGTGGTAGCATGCACATTTACTCCCAGATACTGGGGAGGCTGAAATGGGAGGATCACCTGAGCCCAGAAAGGCTGAGGCTGCAGTGAGCTGTGACTACACCACTGCATTATGGCCTGGGTGACACAGTAAGACTCTGTCAAAAAGAAAAAAGAAGAAGTTATACAAATCACAGCAAAGGAAAACAGGAGATATTTCAAGGGTTTATAGTCAAAAACTTAGAAAGGGGCAAAGAATATTCCCACTATGACCTTTATAACCCTGGATGGAAAGCTACAGGTCAATATTTTGCACCTACTGTGTGTTACCAGCACTACCTACACAACTTAAGTAATTCAACTGCACAGGAAAACAATAATTATACAAATCCCATTTGAAGATGTATACCACTACACAATTCCCCTTTACTATATAACGTGGCAGTTTTAATCACTGAGTAGAAGTGAGTTGTTTTCTCTGATAACTTTAAAGTGTGTCAATTACTAGACGTGACCCAATTGAGGAAGATGAAAATTATTAGTTGAGAATCCTTAAGAGAAATTACTGGAGTTTACAAAAGCAGGATACAAGCTATTTGAGGCTGTGGTTCTAAGACAGTTAGATTCAAACCTGGAAGAGGGCTGAAAATTATCCAGAGAAGGCAGAACATGTCACTTGGAAAAAAGTAAGGCTGTACTTCCCTTACAGCAGGAATCAAGTTCTGCCTGGCTGGTTAGTTGCCCCAAAAGTAGCTCCCAACTCCACATGGAGCCAAATGCTATAAAGAATGAGTCCAGATCTTTCCTGTGATGACATACCAGACCACTGGCCAACATGAAATGTTCTCACTGGTCTTCTCATTCTACTGATTTCAGTTACTGTGTTCATATATGCTAGGGCATCAATTTTTCTTTTTCTTGTCAGAAAGTAGCAAATGTGATACAAGTTCATAAAAGTGGAATATATTGAACAGGTGTTCCTTAACCTCTCAGCCCAATCCTAAAAGCTGCTAAGCAGTCTTTAAAAGCTCCAAGTGCTTCAAATGTTTCTGAGGAAGAAAATACACAAGTAACTTTAACTGACAAATTACAGAGAACAACCATAATATGTGGACAGCTAATAGAACAGTTCATTCCAACATCGTCATGTTCATATAGAATCACAGAGGATGAATACCCTATCTGTTTTATGTTCACCTACAGACAAAATGTATATAACTGATCAAATACAAAATCTGTGCTCCTGAGAAAGCTACAAGAAGAATATAATAAGAATAAAATACTCCTAACCTACAGGTACAAATTATAAAACCTACTTCGCACAACATTGCAGAGCCACCTGATGAGACCAACTTTGCTCCATCACACACGATTGTGTGAATAACAGAAGGCAGTACTTATCATTTGGTAATATAGAGTGATATTCTGTGTTCATTAAATATCTTATCTCATTTAATATTTGCAACACTAATAGGTAGGTATTGATAAGGAAATAGACTCAGAGACATAAAATAACCAGACCAAGGCCATACAAGTAGTCTTAGAAGATCATTCTGCCTCTAAGTTCTTAATTACACACTATGCACAATGAAACCTCAAATACATGTTTAAGGAGAAAATACAGCCTAAAACGTTTAAATTGAAAAGAAAATGTGTTCACTGCATTGACGTTTAAAAAAAAAAAAAAAAAGAAAGAAAATCCTACACACACTCTAACAAGTTTTAGTACTCTTGCCAAAAAAGAAAAAAAAAAGCAAATCGATTCCAACTAGTCTATACTTTCATTTATATTTAGAATATGAGCTGGGCATGAGTATGTAATGAATATATATGTGTGTCTCTCTGTGTGTATAACACCCACATTATTCAAAAGCTCCCAAAAATGTAGAAAGTTTGTTCCAATCCTTCTCTATTTTGTCTACTTTAAGAATTCTTTGCAATATGCTTATGTAAATACTGATTTTAGCTGCTGTTCTCATTTCTCAAATCTTCTGCTTCTAAACGGATTGGAAAAGTGACAGACCTAAGCAGACATCTTTGGAACACAAAACCAAGGAGATATAAACAAATACAACCAGATCAAAAACAAAGGCTTCTCCTTTAAACCCCTGAATGTATCACTACAGATAAAAGAACTGAAAGTGAAATATACTGGTTTTGGCTAAGGGTGTGTACATGTATATACTCAGGTGTCTATTTTATTAACATACACAATGAACAGCATCTTACCTCTGTTGACAAAAGCTCTAGAGGAGTATAAAATAGAAACAAAGGAAGACTGTGAAGTTGGGGCTTGGGAAAGTGTTCAAGAAAATGGTTCTAGATTGTTAAAAGCACCTTCAGCTTTCTTATACCAGAATTCACGTTATGGTTCAATTGCGCTAATAGCTCCTGGACTCTGCAGGTGATTTCCCTCCATCCACATTTCAAAGACATGATGAAGAGGAGTAAGGATAGACTTGAAAAATCACCATTTCACTTACCTGAAGCTGAGCCTTCTTTACAGACATAAGTAAAAAGCTATTATGACAGCACAAATCACAAAGCGCAGTGTAAATAAAATATTGGCAAAGAACTAATGTAAGCTGTGCCCGTATCACTTCCACTTAAAAGTAAGAAACTCACCAGTGTGGAAGTTAGTATCTGAAATTATTACATGTGATACTATTGGAAAGAAAGTTGAAATAGAAGATACTTTTCATGAGGACTTGGCAACAATATCAATGGATTTTGCACTCTGATAACATAACAATCACATTATTGGAAACACATCCTAGCAGGGCATTTTTGTCATAGTTGAAAGCTGAATATACATCTGGTATGTATCTTCTCTATGTAAGCTAATAATACAACAGACTTTTATGTAAGCAAAGTAAGTCTACCAGCAATTTTACCAAAATAAGAGAAAACTTTTATACTCATCCAATGTGCTGTAAAAGCCATTTTATTAATAGACATGTAATTAAAGACTCTTTAAATCATAAGAATACATTATTAGAGAATAAAAATAACCATTCTTGGAACTAGAGAGAAAAATAACTGCAAAAAGCATAACGAAAATCTCAATGTTTCTAGAAATGACTTTCTTCTTTCAGAGTGATCCCACTGACAATAAAAAAAATACTAGTATGTTCAGTACAGAAGTGATCAAGGACTAAGGTAGTGGCTTTGGCCTTCTTTCTGCTGAAGAAAGCAAAGGGGGAGGCTTTAGCTTTTGGATGGAGAATAGATATCGCAGTCTCCAGATTTTACTTCCAGCATCTCAACCTACATCCAGCCTGGTGTGAAGAGATGCCAGATGGGGCTACGTCTGTTATTTCGACTGCTGAAGCAGGATACTGAATGTATCCTGCTTGTTCCTGCTTGTTTCTGTTAGCATAAATATTCAGCCACAATAAGTAGGAGCAAGGGTAACTGTGCTAACTGTATTAAGCAGGTCCAAATCATCCTTATACTTTTTCTCCTATTATAGATTAAGACCAAAAAAAAGTCAACATCTAGAAGATGCCACTTTTGCTAAGCTTGGAAAATACTCATTTATTAATGAAATGATGCTAGTTTCCATACATTTAATGTAAATGTATTGAGAGAAATACATGGGCAGAAGAAAACCAGAGTAATTAGCATTGGAGAGAAAAGTTAAAAGCAACTAAAGTGAATTAGTAATTATTTCCCACTTCATTTGATTTTCATGATTTCACTATTTTCTCAGAAAATACTGAGGCATGACTGTATCAGTGTTCATCACTCAGAACACCAATTAGGTTCCTTTAAGTATCACAACAGACTTCTACATTGACATGTTATCCTATTGTACAAATAATGCTTATTTGTCACTCTTTTTCATTTGTATCTTGAAAAGGATCACTAAATCCAGAAAGGAGAATTTCACTATAAATAAATATAATGAAGTGACAACTGCTGTTTGAGAATGAATTTTAGATTCATGATTATCACAATATTGTGATAATCCCTGAAGGGTCACCCCAGTGCCATCTTTCCCATAGGACAGAGAATAAGGTTCAGAAATAAACTTTGCATTTTAGCAAAAATAAGTATATTATTTTAATTATTGCTGAAAGAAAAACCTAAAGGCAAGCTACCCAGACTGTGAGGGAAAACATTCATTAAAAAATACCATCTCCATTCCCTGTCCTCCCCACCAAAAAAAGGCAACTCATTGTAACTCATTGTATATGAAGAGATGTTCTTCAAGAAATCAGTTATCTCAATGCATAACCTGAATTCCATCCCCCACATGACACTTCTTACTAAAAAAGTAATTGTGGAGAAATGGTGGCACGAGCTAATCAGGGTTCCCTGTATCTCCTTACATGGCCAGGTAAGGAGCTAATGTCCTGGGTGTTAGGAACCAAGTATATACCTCGGACTTACTTAAGATCCCTAGGGCCCAGCAGGCTATGTCTTCTAAAAATAAAACAATTCCTAATAAAGAATGGAAATCAGTCTGCTCTTTAGGACTGAGAGAGAAATTCTCAGATTTTTTTTTCATATCCCAATGAGCGTTCATTATAGAAGGAAATCAATGCCAATGCAAGGCACATATGCGGAAGTTGAGATAGACTTACGAAGTAGCCTGTTCCCAAGCTGGAAGGAGCTGAACTCTGCAATAAAGCATAAAGACAAAAGTGGAAAATCAGCAATGGTTTTTAACACGTTCCAATCCACACAGCTCATTACCAGCCCTTTGCAGGCTTTTCATCACTACATCACATCACCAGTGTATGCTGCCCCTTGTCATCTGCTACTGATACAAACACCATGTTGCTTAATTTTCCCCTTTACATCTCTCAACAACTCAGAGATGCTAACGTGCTATTTACTGAATTCCAAGCTTCTGCGGTGGATGTAATTGCCAATTTATTTGACAGGCAGCTGGGTAATGAATTAATGATGGCATTTTGCCCTGCACTGAGACTAAACAGACATGCATCAGCTTGCCTCCCTGACTTGCTGACATTCAATGCCCTGGTCTCAAGCTACTCAGTTTTGTGGCCGCAAAGGGGCAGGCAAGAGGAAAAAGCCCAGACTGACTTGAAAATAAAAGCCCAGTGGGTTTGGATGACTTTTCCAGTGTATGACCTACTTGCCAGTTTATTCCCTAAAGGCACCAGTTAGTACACACACAGTGCTTTTCAAAAATGAAACATTTTGTAAACATAATTAGTAGACTAAAATGCAAAGAATGTGTGGGCCAAGAGGAGCAGCGAAAAGCGCCATTTTTCTGAAGGGTTTAAGTCACAAGAATTACCAGTTTAGGCTGTCATAGTTCTGACACACAGGGAACTTAAAAATGTTAATTCTGAAAGGAATGCAGGGCATCACTTGTTTGGGAAAAGAAGCCAAAAAAAATGTATTTTAAACTTGCCTGAGATTCTGATTTTTGTTTCTTTTTTTCTCCTAAAACCTCTCTTTATAAATTATTTAATTTTTAGCATCCTCTTCCTCTTTGTGATTAAGCTTGAAATGACAATGAAGCAAATACTGAATAGGTCTGCAGGTCGCAGCTAAGCATCCCTGCACCAGCCAGGCCTCTTCCCTGATGAGCCTGGGTTGGGTATTACACCTTCCCAGGAGCAAAATGACCTCTGCCCCGATGCAACAGTTACTTTGTTCACTGCTAGCTCTTCTGCCTACATGTCCTGCCCCCTACTCTGGAAACTTCAGATAGCAGTAACCATCTGGCTTATTCATCATTGCTTCTTAGAGCTTCACACAATGACTTGCACACAGGATGCATTTAATAAGGACTTATTGAATGAACGTATAAACAAATGAATGGATGGATTATGTATAAGAAAAATGGCTCAGGAGAATTTGACATCTGTAAAAATACAGCAGATGTGATTCTTCTTGATGCTAAGCTCTTTGAGGAGGAAATATGGTACTGTAACTATATCTACATCAAACAAGAACAGTATGCTTCAGGGCATTCCTAAATGCAGCTCCTAAAGCAAAACTTTCTTCATCTCAGTGTTTCACATAAGCTCATAGGAACGAAGCACCATAGATGTGTGATCCTGCTCACTGGACTCAGTTTTTTAAAATCTTGCTGCATTCTTAATCCCATAAATGGTATGGAGGGAGATCCACAGTAGTCATGGAGACAACTTCTCATACCAGTGACTAGCCATATGACAGCATCACCTGTTTCCAGCACCCACGGCCCTCCATGCAGCAGCAGAAGAAAGCAAAAGCCAAGTTAGGTCTCTACCAGCTTGGAGTCATGCCCCTGGGAAGTAAACTCATTTTAGGATGAATTACTCAGAGAGACCACGGGATTTGTTTATTTCATTTCTTTCCCTTCCTGCAAATGTATTTTATCCCAGAAAGAGAAGTACTCCCACCAAACCCACTTCCCTACCCCCACATACATATCATCTTATTGTATACCAAAGAAAATTACATCCTTCAGGTCTCGGAAAGCTCTGTTATGCTCATTTTGCATATATATTGTACATTACTTGGGGAGCTGGGTGGAGAAGAGGGCTTTGTTGTGCATATTTGTTCTGGCTATTGTTTATGCAGGTCTGACTGAATGAGGGAACAGTGGGTATCATTTCAATTTCTGATG
This sequence comes from Symphalangus syndactylus, assembly GCF_028878055.3. Classification (NCBI taxonomy): domain Eukaryota; kingdom Metazoa; phylum Chordata; class Mammalia; order Primates; family Hylobatidae; genus Symphalangus; species Symphalangus syndactylus. Next base: position 67,160,573 of record NC_072431.2, on the reverse strand, counting down.
TCAACATCAAATTACTTATTTAATTTCATGCCTGGCGAAGCATTGTATAGCTACACGCAGAATCATTTCACTTCATTTGTTATGCTGTGTTTTCGTGGCGATTGGCTTGCCTTCCAACTGACAGCTTTAATTACGACATGAATTTGATTGCACTGCCGAGGAATTAACATAATGCAACAAAGCATTTAAGCACCCTGCCTTATGACCCCCCTCCCCCAGACACGGGCACACACAAACACAGACACACGAGGGAACACAGACACAAGATCCCCATATACATTAAAGGTCCACTGGAATTTGTTTCAGCATTTGCTAGAAAGCATACAGAGTCTCGTATCAGGAGCCATTCACATGTGCCAACCCACTGTACTCCTTTTTTTTTTAAGGGAAAAGATGCATGGTATTCAGTTTTGATTTCAGGATCGGCAGAAAACACGTGTAGAAAAACCCTCTTCTGATCGACTTTGCCAAATGTCCATGGCATTGACATCTCCTCCCTTCTTACACCCTTTCCACCACATTTTTCTTGGCTACTTGCCAACTTCCTTCAGTCGTAGCTGGAGAATTTCAACAGGAATGACATCTATTAAATAAAGAGATTTCTGCTTGTCTAGTCCTACAACCCCAAGATTCTGACTACGGCCTTGTATTCAGTGAGATATTACGCCTGGTCACTAACCGGACCGCACCATTAAAGTATAGGTAACAGAAGTTATCAGCCACAGGGAAGTCAGAGTTTGGCTGAGGCTCACAACACGTATCATATATCCCTGAGGTCTTGCATCCAAAAGGCCCAGTAAAGAGTCTCTGTCATATATTTATAATCTAAAGTCTATATCTAAATATAGCTGCAAATATTTGGTAGCTTCAATAATTTTCCAAGACAGAAATTATATGAACGCAGGCAACAACAGATCATGCTAAAAACAAAAAAAAAAGGAATGTTTAGAAACAGCAGTAATATTGTTTGAAATGTGCTGTAAGTTATTGACAGATGTATACTTAGGGATTGGTACTGCTTTTTCATTTTAGAAGACATAGTCACCAAAGAAGAGACAGTCACCAAAAGGTAAAGAACCAGGAAAGTAGACAGGTGATAATACCCTAACTATTGAACAATTTGACAAGACTCTTCTTTAATGATCAAGATCATGACTCACTGCAACCTCAAGCTCCTGGGCTCAAGTGATCCTCCTGCCTCAGCCTCCTGAGTAGCTGGGACTACAGGCGTGCAATACTATGCTCAGCTATTTTTTTTTCCCTAGAGATAGTGTCTCACTATGTTGCCCAGGCTGGTCTCAAACTCCTGGCCTCAAGTGATCCTCTTGTGTCGGCTTCCCAAGTGTTGGCATTACAAGCATGAGGCACTGTGCCAAGCCTCCCCTATCAATTTCCAATAAGAAGGGAGGGCTTCCATTTTTCTTGCTTGGAGACTTCAAGCAAAGTCTGTCCAAACTATATGGCAAAAGAGGCCACAGAATACTGAAAAGGCTGTGAGTCAAACTGAGACTTGAAAATTAAGAGGTTTTTTTTAAAGAAAGAAACAGAAGTTTCCTTGGTTTCAAAAGCATTTGAAATAATATCCATCCACGTTTAGGCAAATACTTCTGCTGAAAAGGGCTTCATTCTTATTTCTTCAAGTGGTAGAGTTGCCATTTCATTCATATTTTCAATGCAGTAGGTAGAAATGGGAACTATTAAGAGGCTGAGAAAATAGAGTAGGAGAACATTTTAGCAGTTTGCATGAGAAGACAGGGATATGAGGAAATGCTAGCCAGCTGGCTATCTGATATGCAATTTCCGGGCTCATTATAAGCCATCTCCTGTTTAACATGGTCTTTTCATTTTGCTGGATTTTTTTTTCATATTTGACCACTGCTCCAGCAATCTCTGCAAACTACCCACCTCCATCTCATTATATTGAAAGGAGAGCTTTCTTAGAAACACTGTCTTTGTCTCAATCTTCAAGCTACCATGGGCTGCAGGAACATAATGGGATGCACAATTGAAAGACATTTTCCAGGAGGGAGAATGTTGCTGCTGACATTCAAGTCTGCAAGTAGATATTCATTAAACACTTGTTCTCCTCTTCTCACTCCCCCTCCAACTTGCCTTTCCTTCCATCTCTTCACTAAGCTATCATCGAAGCTACTCATTAAACTCATAAAGTTAACATTTCTGTTTTAACAGCATACTTACAATAAGGGATTTCAAAATTGATTATCCATCTAAAATAGATGTGCTCCATTCATTATAAATCCACACAGAGAGGCCATGGCTACTGTTACAGCTCCCTGAGTACAGATAGGACACATGTGTACTCCACCCCTAGGTGAGAATGTGTGTTCTGCCCCTAGGGCTAATTTAAATGGAATATTTTTAAATTCTTCCAAATCACTAATTGTGTTCAACATTCCTGGCTACCTACCTTCATGTTATGCTTTTCTCTTTTGGGAGTAAAAAGGAGAAGGACCATGCCAGGAATCACATGAACAAGTAAATTTCTTGCAAAGGTCACAAAACAAGCTCATTCACAGATCTTCCAGTAGTTTTAAAAACCTGAAATCTTAATCCAAAGAAACGTACCTTGGAGATAAGATTACTAATAGCCAACCAAACACACACACACACACACACACACACACACACACACAATATATTTGAATGAGAAGTAAGCATATAGTTGTTGGAAGAAATCAAGTAAAAATGGAGCAACAACTTGATAAAAGCATCAGGTCTGAAAAATGCTAGGTCACTTCCAACATCAATTATTCAACCTTCTGTTACGCCCACGTCAGATTGTCACCAACTCTCATCTCAGCTTTCTGGCTTCTACCTCTGATTTCATTCTTGCTCTCATCTTCATGGACAGTTCCTCATATCAAAGGCAAAATAAACATTTTAAAGTAAGAACTACAACTCCAATCCTTTTAACATAGTCCAGTGGCTTTTAAGATAATAACCTGTCATGGATTGAGCAATGTCCCCCTGTTTACATCTACCAGGAACCCCAGAGTGTGACTGTGGTGGTCAATTTTATGTTGTAACTTCACTGGGCCGTGGGGTGCCCAGATATTTGGTCAAACATGATTCTGGGTGTTTCTGTGATGATGTTTTTAGATGAGTTGAACACTTAAATTGATACGCTGAGTAAACTGGATTGTCCTCCCTAAAATGGGTGAGCCTTATCCAATCAGTTGAAGGTCTGGAAAGAACAAAAGGCTGACTCTCTCCCAGATAAGAGAGAATTCCTCTTGCCTGGCTTTGACCTGGGACATCAATTCTTTATTGTGCTTTCAGATACAATAAAAACATCAGCTCTTCACGAGTTTCAAACCTGCCAGCCTTGAGACTAGAGTTATACTATAGGTTCTCTTGAGTCTCTGGCTTGCTGATTATAAATCTTGGGACTTGTCAGCCTCCAAAACTGAGCCAGTTTCTCATAATAAATCGTTTTCTACTGGTTCTGTTATCTTCTGCTGTGGTTCTGTTTCTGTGAAGAAGTCTAATACAATGACATAATTTGGATACAAGGTCTTTTTAGATGTACCTAATTAAGGTCATACAGCTTTAGGATGGGCTGTAACTCCAATGGCTGCAGTAGGAACCATGTGAAAACTAAAGAAGAGACTGGAATGATGCATCTATAAGCCAAGAACACCAAGGATCACAGGGAGGCACCAGAGGCCAGGAGAACAAAAAGTATTCTTCCCTAGAACTTGCAGAGGGTACATAGCCCTATAGACACACTGATGTTAAATTTCTAGCCTCCAGATCTGCGAGATAATAGATTTCTGTTGTTTCCAGCCATACAGTTTGTGGCCATTCATTAAAGCAGCCCAGGAAATTAATACAACACCCAGCCTCCTTAGCATGGGCTAGAAGTTATGTGTTCAGCCACTGTGCTACTTCACTCTACTCTAGCCACACAAGCCATTTTTCTTTCCTTCAAACACAACATGCTTCTGAATCAGGGCCTCTAAGCTTGTTGTTCCTGTTGCCCAGAATGTTCTTCCCATAGATCTTCACCTGTCTACCTTCTTTTCTTTATTTAGGCCTCAGTTTTAATGTTACCTACACAGAAAGGCCTTATCTAATCACACTAGTTAAAGTAGCAACAAACTCCCACCCTTCATATTGTTTATGTCAGAAAACATTGTATTAGAAAGAATTGTAGCTATTTCTTCATAGATTTGTCTCTCCCACTAGAATGGAAACTTCATGAGGGCAGAGGCTTCACCTTGTTCTCCACTCAACCTCAAATGCCCACACCATACCTGATGAATAAAAGAAATTTGATTGACATTTCTTGGCAACTGAAATACTGACATATCCAGGAGAATTCATAAATATATGGGACAGGAATGGAAAAAGGCATAAGCAAACTGTTAAGGAAAAGGAAAATTTGGCACAGATTTTTTTAAAAAGAGAAGAATAAAATACCACGAATCCTTATCAGGTCGAGATTAGATTTCCTAATCTAATTATAACAATGTGGGAAGCTCATTCATGGTAGTGGCTCAGGTCTGTTTCCTCCTTAACAGTAGCTGGTCAAACAACCTGGCATGGAATAAAACCTCAATAAAGATTTCAAGAGAGGGAGGGAGGGAGGGAAGGAAGGGAGGAAGAAAGAAAGAATAGGACAGATGCTGGCATGGGTAGATGAACAGTGGCACTGTGGGATAGACAAATCAATAAAAACCCAAAGACCAGGGGAGATTTGAAGTAGGAGAAGGGGTATCTCAAAAAGAAGCAGAAAAAATGTCTCAACTGTAAACAGCTACCAGAATAATAAGATTAGACAACTGTGTAGCATTAGACTCATAAGAATTTGATCCCTTTTCATTATTTTCTGAGATGTTTCAATTCCTTGAAAGATCTGAACCCTTGAAAGATGTTAAATATTTTTCTGTCTTCTCATAACTAACAACTCAATCCAAAATTCTTTCAGAGAGAAAGGTGAAAAGAATCATATTCACATAGTCATTAAATAAAGCATTAAAGAAGTTTACTTCCACAGTGTGTTGGGAAGTGTTTGATAGAAGTGAGGTTGAGGCTGACATAAGGAAAAGAAAAACAAAGAAAGAACAAAGAACAGAAATAAAACAGGCCAAGAGTGGAGGCTCATGTGTATAATCCCAGGGCTTTGGGAGGAGGCTGAGGAGGGTGGATTACCTGAGGCCAGGAGCTCGAGACCAGCCTGGCCAACATGGCGAAACCCCATTTCTACTAAAAATACAAAAATTAGCCAAGCATGGTGGCACATGCATATAGTCCCAGCTACTCGGGAGGCTGGGGCACAAGAAAAGTTTGAACCCAGGAGGTCAAGGTTGCAGTGAGCTCAGATCATGCCACTGCGATTCATTTTAAATAAATAAAAATAAGCAAAGGTAGGAAGATTTGAAAGTGCAAACGAGGCCAGGCACGGTGTCTTATGCCTATAATCCAGCACTCTGGAAGTCCGAGGAGGGTGGATTGCCTGAGGTCAGGAGTTCGAGAGCAGCGTGGCCAACATGGTAAAACCCCATCTCGACTAAAAATTCAAAAATTAGCCAGGCATGGTGGTATATGCCTGTAATCCCAGCTACTTCGGAGGCTGAGGCAGGAGAATTGCTTGAACCCAGGAGGTGGAGGTTGCAGTGAGCCGAGATCGCGCCATTGCACTCCACTCCACTCCACTCCAGCCTGGGCGACACAGCAAGACTCCATCTCGGCGGGGAAGAAGGTCACATTCTTTGCCTAAGGTCACACACAATAAATAGCAGAACTTCTATTAAATCTTGGCCTGTTTGTAATAAATGCCCATTAACATTTCATAATTTGAGGCTTGTTTATTAAAAGTTTTTTTTTTTTTTTTTGAGATGGAGTCTCGCTCTGTCGCCCAGGCTGGAGTGCGGTGGCGCGATCTCTGCTCACTGCAAGCTCTGCCTCCTGGGTTCACGCCATTCTCCTGCCTCAGCCTCTCCAAGTAGCTGGGACTACAGGCGCCCGCCACCACGCCTGGCTAATTTTTTTGTATTTTTAGTAGAGACGGGGTTTCACCATGGTCTCGATCTCCTGACCTCGTGATCCGCCCACCTCGGCCTCCCAAAGTGCTGGGATGACTAGGGTGAGCCACCGCGCCCGGCCTATTAAGTTTTTAAGTAAGTTTTGTTCCTAACTTTTGACAAACTTCCTCAATTACAAAATTCTATTTAAGTTGGAAGCAATATTTTCCCCATGAATAACTCATCATAAACATTTATTAAATATATATTCAATTATTCCCCTTAACTCTTCCCTAGTGACTAATCTAAACAAGTTACTATGTCTCCTTGATGTGGACAATCTGAAAGTCCTTGTGGCCAATTATTCCCTCCTGGCAACATGGTCTGGGAATACACAATTTAGAAAAGCAAAGCATATTTGGGTTTTTCTTTCTTTTTTTTTTTAAGACAAGAGTATCACTCTGTCACCCAGGCTGGAGTGCAGTGGCACAATCTCTGCTCACTGCAACCTCCACCTCCCAAGTTCAAGCTATTCTCCTGCCTCAGCCTCCTGAGTATCTGTGCTCTACCACGCCCAGCTAATTTATTTGTAGTTTTAGTAGAGATGGGGTTTCACCATGTTGGCCAGGCTGATCTCGAACTCCTGACCTCAAATGATCTGCCTGCCTCGGCCTCCAAAAGTGCTGGGATTGCAGGCGTGAGCCACCATGCCTAGCCGTATATTTGGTGTTTTTAAGCTTTACCCATGAGTCAAATTATCCAGCTACACTGGAATTCTTTATTCTTATTCTTTTGGCCTAATCAATTCAAAAAAACAAAGCTAGAATAATATAGTAATTTGATTAGCCTCACTTGAGAGTAAGTCTCAACTGCCAAAGCTCCTAAAAATATCACTAAAATGGGTGAAAGGCTGACAGAAATTTTCATCTTAGCTGAAAAACAAGTCAGGGGCATGATGGACTAATAGGGACTGAATGTATTCTCCCACCTCAAGCAACTAAAAAACTGGACAAAACATATGAAACAGGAGTTTTTAGAAATTGGGTAAGATAGAGTAAAAGACAATAATATTTGAGAGAAGAGAAAAAAGTAGGGTGACCCTTAAAATTTTCCCACCTTACTGCCTGGAGAGTTTTCATGCCACAACATTGCAGGGTAGGAGGTGACCCAGGTGGAGTCCCTGAGTCTTGAAGACAGAGTTGAGAATAAGGGGAGGCCAAGACAGCTGGAACTCCAAGGCAGAGGATAAGGAGGAGACAGCATCACAGAAAGCGAGAGTCATAAAAGCTGCAGAAGGTTCCCCTCTAGTTTCCACCTGATGACTAATCAGCACATCTGTGAGAGAAAAATACCCAAGGCAAGGAAAACAACCACTGGAAAGGAGGAGGAAGAACTTACAAAGCTCACCCAAAGCAGGGAATAGTTTGTTTTCCCACAATCTACAGTGGAAAAACCTTGTAAGACGTTAGGGATTAGGCAGAGTACTCAGTCAGCATGGGGGAAAAATTATCTTTAGACTAAAGGTTGTTCTGGTCTTGTCCAAGAAAGTACAAAAGCAAACATTAAAAACACAAACACACACACACATATCTCCAAATAACAAAATTGTATCCCAAAATAAGTAATGTTTATAGAAACCAGAAATACCCAGCACCCAACAAGGAAAATTTTATAATGTCTGGCATTCAATAAAAAATTGCCAGGCATACAAAGAAGCAGGAAAATATGACCCATAGTGAGGAGAAAAAACAACCAATAGAAACAGGCCCAGAAATGGCACAGGTGACAAAATTAGTACACAAGGACAGTAAAAGCTGTAATAACTATTTTCCATACGTTCAATGAAGTGAAAGAAGAATAAGCATAATAAGAACTAATATGGGATTTTTAAAGAAAAAACAAAAACCAGTAGTAGTCTTTGACTCTACCTTCTCACTCTCTGATAGGCATTAAAGAAGACTGAAGCTGGGCTGGGCGCGGTGGCTCACGCCTGCAATCCCAGCATTTTGGGAGGCCAAGGAGGGTGGATCATGAGGTCAGGAGTTTGAGACCATCCTGGCCAATATGGTAAAACACTGCCTCTACTAAAAATACGAAAATTAGCTGGGCGTGGTGGCACATGCCTGTAATCCCAGCTACTCGGGGGACTGAGGCAGAAGAATCGCTTGAACCAGGGAGTCGGAGGTTGCAGTGAGCCAAGATCATGCCACTGCATTCCAGCCTGGCGACAGAGCGAGACACCATCTCAGAAAAAAAAAAAAAAAAAAAGATTGAAGCTGGACCCCTTCCTTACACCATATACAAAAACCAACTCAAGATGGATTAAAGACAAGTGTAAAACCCAGAACTATAAAAACCCTGGAAGACAACCTAGGCAGTACTATGCTGCACATAGGAAAGGGCAAAGATTTCATGACAAAGTCATCAAAAGCAATCACAACAAAGAGAAAAATGGACAACTGGGATATAATTAAACTTAAGAGCTTCTGAACAGCAAAAGAAACTATCAACAGAGTAAACAGACAACCTACAGAATAGGAGAAAATATTTGCAAACTACACATCTGACAAAGGTCTAATATCAAGCATCTATAAGGAGCTAAACAAATTTACAAGATAAAACCAAACAACTCCATTAAAAAGTGGGCAAAGAACAAGAAGAGATACTTTTCAAAAGAAGACATATATGCAGCCAACAAGCCTGTATAAAAAAAGCTCAATATCACTGATCATCAGAGAAATGCAAATCAAAAACCACAATGAGATATCATCTCACCAGTCAAAATGGCTATTATTAATAGAAAAATGTCAAAAAACAACAGATGCTGGCAAGATTGCAGAGAAAAGGGAACACTTATAAACTATCTGTGGGAGTGTAAATTAGTTCAACTATTGTGGAAAGCAATATGATGATTCCTCAAAAGCTAAAAGCATAACTACCATTTGACCCAGCAATCCCATTACTGGATATAAACCCATAAGAATATAAATCATTCTACCATAACAACACATGCATGCAAATGTTCACTGCAGCACTATTCACAATAGCAAATACATGGAATCCACCTAAATGCCCATCAATCACAGATTAGATAAAGAAAATTTGGTATATGTAAACCACGAAATACTACATTGCCATAAAAAAACAACAAGATCATGTCTTTTGCAGGAACATGGACAGTGCTGGAGGCTACTATCCTCAGCAAACTAATGTAGGAACAGAAAACCAAATGCCTCATGTTTTCACTTGTAAGTGAGAGCTAAATAATAAGAACTTATGAACACAGAGAGGGAAACGACAGACACTAGGGTCTGCTTGAGGGTGAAAGGTGGTAAGAGGGAGAGGAGTAGAAAAGATAACTATTGGGTACTGGGTGATGAAATAATTTGTACAACAAACCTCTGTGACATGAGTTTACCTATGTTACAAACCTTCACATGCACCCCCAAAACTAAAATAAAAGTAAAAAATAAATTGTTAATTCTCTTTCAAGCAAAAATGGGGCATCTTTATTCTCTAAAATATTGCACAGGCAGGTGTTGCTTTGGTATCCAAAAGAATCATTCTGTGGGTTGGTTTGTTCAAAGCTTTCATCTCGGCCAAACATGGTGGCTCACACCTGTAATCCCAGTGCTTTGGAAGGCCAAGGCAGGTGGATCACCTGAGGTCAGGAGTTTGAGACCAGCCTGACCAACATGGTGAAACCCATCTCTACTAAAAATAGAAAAAATTAGCTGGGCGTGGTGGCGAGCACCTGTAATCCCAGCTACTCAGGAGGCTGAGGCAGGAGAATCGCTTGAACCCAGGAGGTGGAGGTTGCAGTGAGCCAAGATTGTGCTGCTGCACTCCAGCCTGAGCAACAAGAGCGAAACTCTGTGTCAAAGAAAAAAAAAAAAAAGCTTTCATCTCAGCAGATTTCAGATTGCCATAGTGCTTGACACAGGACTCTGCAACCTCAGACCTGCACATGAGTGAGGGAAATGTGACTAGGGATCTCAAAACATTTCACTAAATATGTCCATGTTTTGGGTCATTTTTCTTTCTTTCCTTTTTAGTAATGTTGCAAAAAGTGTGAATTTTAATAATTAATGAACAATATGCCTACTATATGCCCACAAATTTTTTTCATAATTTTAAAATATAATAAACAATATGAATTGGAAGTGTTTCACTGACTGGCTTGACATAAGACTGACAGGATTTTATAATGTCTGGTATCCAAGGAAAAATTGCCAGGCATACAAAGAAGCAGGAAAATATGACCCATAATGAAGAGAAAAAATAACCAATAGAAACAGGACCAGAAATGACACAGGTGACACAATTAGTAGACAAGGATGGTAAAAGTTATAACTATTTTCCATATTTTCAACAAAGTGAAAGCAGAATAAGCATTATTACAGCCCTAATTATTTTTACATTTTTAACAGATCACCATTTTTTAATTGTGTAATTCAGTGGCATTAATTACATTCAAAACATTGAGCAACTGTCATGACTACCTATTTCGAAAACATTGTTATCATCCCCAAAAAGAAACTCTGTAACCAATAAGCAACAGCTTTCCTCCCTCCCACTCTCCATCCAACAAATTCCTGGTAAGTTCTATTCTACTTTATGTCTCTATGAATTTGCCTATTCCAGATACCTCATATAAGTGGAATCATACAATATTTGTCCTTCTTTGTCTTGCTTTTATTTAGCATGATATTATTAAAGTTCATCCATATCGTGGTATATATTACAATGCCAATCTTTTTTATGGCTGAGTATATCCCATTGTGTGCCTATCAGCCAAGCTGTCACGTTTTGTTTATCAATTCATTTGTTGAGAAACACATGGGTTGTTTCTACTTTTTGGCTACTGTAAATAATGCTGCAGTGAACACTGGCTCTGTTTAAGTTAATGTTTTCCATTCTTTGGGGTATATACCTAAAAGTGAAATTCCTGGGTCATATGGTAATTATATGTTTCAGCTTTTTGAAGACTGCCAAGCTGTTTTCTACAGTGGCTGCATCATTTTACATTCCCACCAGTAATGTATGAATATTCCAACTTTTCCACATCCTTGCCAACACTTCTTATTTTTCATTCTCTTTTTAAAAGCATAACCATCCTACTAGGTATAAAATGATAATCTCGTTACAGTTTTAATTTGCATTTCTCTAATACCTAATGATTTTCAGCATTTTTCAAGTACCTCTTCTTTGTACTTCTTTGTAGAAATATTTCTCAAATTCTTTGCCAATTTTTGCATTAGGTTATCTTTTTATTATTGAGTTGTAGTTCTTTACACATTCTGTAGAGTAAGCACCACTTATATGATTTGCAAATCTTTTCCCCATTTTGTAGGCTGTCTTTTTACTTTCTTGATAATGCTCTTTGGTGTGCAGAAGTTTTTAATTTTGATGAAGTCCAATTTATTTTCTCTTTCGTTGTACATGCTTTTGGTGTCACATCTAATAAGCCACTGACAAATTGAAGGTCATGAAGATTTACCTGTATATTTTCTTCTAAGAGTTTTATGGTGTTCACATTTATATTTTGGTCATTGATTCATTTTAAGTTTATTTTTGTACATAGTGCAATATAGGAGTCCAACTTCATTCTTTTGCACATATAAATCCAGTTGTCTCAACACCATCTGTTGAAGAGAAAATTCTTTCCCCATTGAAGTGTCTTGGCACTCTTGTTAAAACTCAGTTAGGCATATAAGTATGGGCTTCCTTCTGGGCTCTCCATTCTACTCCATTGGTCTGTATGTCTAGTATTAGGCCAGCACCATACTGTTTTGATTAACTGTAGCTTTGCAGTGAGTTTTGAGGTTGGTTAAGTGTGAGTCCTCTAACTTTGCTCTTTTTCCAGACTGTTGGTTATTAAGGCCTCATGCCATTTCATATGTATTTGAGAATCTGCTTTTCCATTTTTGCAAAAAAAAGGTTGTTGGAATTATGATAGACATTGCACCGAATCTATAAATAGCTTAGGGTAGTACTGACATCTTAATAATACTGTCTTTCTGTTCATGAATATGGAATGTCTTTTGTCAATTTCTTTTTATCTAACAGAAAGTGAGTTACAGGAAACAAGCCAAAAGACCCAATGGCAGCTCTAGTCCCCTAAACTAACACGGCATTCATTTCTCTACACTATGAAGAAAATATGACTGACTAACCCTGGAATAATTTCCAGAGTCAATGAGATCTTACATTAAAAGTATAACAAAAATCTCAGAAAAACAGCTATTTAAACATTAATTATTATTGCTAACAACTTAGATAAGAAAAGTTGTCATGGTTTGATGATTGTACAGCTCCATCACAAAATTAATCAAACACATGGACACACAATAAAACATATTCTTACACACAGAAACACACACACAGTAAAAGGCTGTTAGTACTCTTTATTTATATAACTTTGATATTATATCACAGAAGAAGGGGAGGTTATTATCTATAACTAATATATTAAAATAACATAAAAATAATTACACTTTATTCCATTTAATTCCTGTAAGAATACAGTATCTCATACAACATCTCATCATAAACCTCACAAACTTTCATGAGAGGTGCAGGAATGTGATTGTATCTCGGAATTGTCTACCTTGGCTGATGGAGAGATGGATGTGGTATTATCACAGAGAACTGCTCAGTGTGCTACAGCGGTCTCCAACCATTTATGTTAGTAGACATCTCTCAGTAATAAAAGTTTTGAGTATACACTCCTTAAATCCATGTATTTAAAAATTATAGACATCAAATATTCCCCGCTCATTAAATTGAATACTAGTAAAGTTTAATTTCTTTTTTTAAAAAAAAAAAGTACTAATATTTTCTTTCTGGAACTCAATGAATCATCTTGCACTCTATAATGAACAGCGCACTGCTTTAGAGTATGGTGTTTTTTTTAAAAATGGAGAAAATAAAGGATTTTGCTTCTTATTACATATCCTTTATTTATTCTTAATACTCAGACACTCGGAAGTGCTATCTCTTTTTTTCATGGTGCTACTCTCTCACTTATTCTGTTAATGCTAGACCATCCTGGCCAACATGGAGAAACCCCATCTCTACTAAAAATACAAAAATTAAGTCAGGCGCGGTGGCTCACAGCTCTAATCCCAGCACTTTGGGAGGCTGAGGTGGCAGATCACGAAGTCAGGAGTTCAAGACCAGCCTAGCCAATATGGTGAAACCCCGTCTCTATTAAAAATACAAAAATTAGCTGGGCGGGGTGGCACGTGCCTGTAATCCAGGCTACTCAGGAGGCTGAGGCAGGAGAATCACTTGAACTCGGGAGGTGAAGGTTGCAGTGAGCCGAGATCAGGCCACTGCACTCCAGTCTGGTGACAGAGCAAGACTCTGTCTCAAAAAAAAAAAAAAAATCTCTTTACTTGATCCATTTCACAAAAGAATTTCCAAGTGTTGCTCTTGAGGTACACAGATGAGTTAAGAATGCTGATATATGGCTGGGCGTGGTGGCTCACACCTACAATCCCAGCACTTTGGAAGGCCGAGGCAGGCAGATCATCACAAGGTCAAGAGATCAAGACCATCCTGGCCAACACGGTGAAACCCCGTCTCTACTAAAAACACAAAAATTAGCTGGACGTGGTGGCGTGTGCCCGTAGTCCCAGCTACTCAGAAGGATGAGGCAGGAGAATAGCTTGAATCTGGGAGGCAGACGTTGCAGTGAGCCAAGATCGCACCACTGCACTCCAGCCTGGTGACAGAGTGAGACTCCGTCTCAAAAAAAAAAAAAAAAAAACTGCTGATATACGACATATGAGTAAAGAAGGCAAGAGAGTCCAAAGAGGGGTAGGTGGTTCTCAGAAGCAACAGAGGGGAAACCTGCCCTGTTGGTGGACAGGAGACTGGAGAACAATTAAAATCACATCTAGAGGGCAAATAGATATCTCAAGAGGTATGATGCATTCTCACAAGGTTTTCCTTCCAGAAATGCAATGGGAATTTATTTATTTATTTATTTATTTATTTTGAGACGGGGTCTTGCTCTGTCACCCAGGCTGAGTACAGTGGCGCAATCTCGGCTCACCGCAAACTCTGCCTCCCGGGTTCAGAGATTCTTCTGTCTCAGCCTCCCAACTAGCTGGGATTACAGGCATGCACCACCACATCCGGCTAATTTTGTATTTTTAGTAGAGATGGGGTTTCTCCATGTTGTTCAGGCTGGTCTCAAACTTCCGGCCTCGGGTGATCCACCTGCTTTAGCCTCCCAAAGTGCCAGAATTACAGGCTTGAGCCACCGTGCCCAGCCTTGTTGTTTCTAAGATAACAAATAGTTCCTCCTACCTAATGATTTGTCAAAATACATTTTTGCTCAAACGACATTTTAGAATGACACCATAACTACAATGCTCAAATAGGTATACAAAGATAATGTGAACCGCAATGCTTGGGTAGACAAAAAATTCTAAAGATGAGGGAAAGTTATATAAATCAGACTTGAACCAATGGTGTGTGTGTGGCCTAGTGGTTTTGGTTAATTTTTTTTGTTTTGTTTTGTTTTTGTTTTTTACTTAAACTTACATCGCTGAGCCTTTCCCGAGAGCTGCTCCGGTGGAAGCCCTTGGATTCTCCACTGGCACTTTCACTGTCACTGTCCCTGCAGCTGTTCTGTCCTGGCTTGAGCTAAACGTAAAAGAAAAGAGAAAAAACGAAAAAGTTAGTGGTCCGCTTCTTAGTTCCTGTTTTTGATCCTTGTCAAGAGTCAACAGCCAGGCACGGTGGCTCACGCCACCGAGGCAGAGGTAGGAGGATCACGAGGTCAGGAGTTTGAGACCAGCCTGACCAACGAGGTGGAAACCCCATCTCTACTAAAAATGCAAAAATTAGCTGGGCATGGTGGCACGTGCCTGAAATCTCAGCTACTCAGAAGGCTGAGGCAGGAGAATCACTTGAACCTGGGAGGCAGAGGTTGCAGTGAGCTGAGATTGCGCCAGTCCACTCTTGCCTGGGCGACAGAGTGAGACTCTGTCTCAAAAAAAAAAAAAAAAAAAAAGTGAACAATTTAAGGTTCTGATCTTTAATATTATTCTCAGTTTCTGAATACTGCCAGGCAAGCTGCCATAGAAAAAATACAGAGGGTAGAATAAGCAAAATATTCACCATGAAATGTCAATGTAGAGAACAGAGTGGGCAAGCCTTAAATAAACACCTAAAAAGCCAAACCTCAAGGTCCATAAATTAGAAAGCAGTCTTTCCATCAAATTTTTTCTTCTGTTCTACTGCAATTTTTTTTAATAATGAAAAGACCAAAAATGTTGAATAAACTAAAGTGAGATTACACCAACTATGATTTCTTACCTTTTTTCTTCTGTCTTGTCTCAAAAAAAGAAACAAATCAGAGCAAAATAAAATAAAGTTTTCTTCTCCTAGGAAAAAATGATAGATGCTGTGATGTTATCCTTCAAACACTGGGATGGCACCTAATGATCTTATTTATTGAGATAACATCCTGGAGGTTTCTTACTACGTATGTAAAAGAACCAATGAAGACCTATAGATTAAGTATATTAAATCAGCACTTATTCAACAAATAATGTATTAAGTGCCACATCTGGGCTAGAACTAAGTGCTGAAGATACGGTACTACACCAAAAAAAAAAACAAAAGTCATCTCATGAAGTTTACATTCTAGTGGTTTCTACACATTTAACAAGCTCTGGTTTTCCATTAAAAATGAACAAAGACATAAAATTGAAAACCATCCGTCTACATGAGACTGTAAGTCACAAATATATGGAGTACTGGTCTACAATATCATCACCAACCACATTTTCAGAAACACCAAGCAATGTAGTACAGGTTACAAGTCACAGCCCCTGACAATGTTTCCAATATAACAAGAAAAAGGCAGTACGAGATAAGCAAATACAACACCACAAGGAAATACATGTTCAATGAAACCAAAAA
Source organism: Symphalangus syndactylus (assembly GCF_028878055.3). NCBI lineage: Eukaryota > Metazoa > Chordata > Mammalia > Primates > Hylobatidae > Symphalangus > Symphalangus syndactylus. Next base: position 67,144,644 of record NC_072431.2, on the reverse strand, counting down.
GTAGCCAGGGAGGTTCAGAGAAGTGATTTCTGAAGCCTTGGATTTTAAAAGTAGATTAAACTCACATGGCTGAGAGGACAGTGAAAGACACTCCATTGAGGAGAAAAGCAGAAAGCAAAGACAGAAAAAGCAACATGCTGGGAAATGATCAGCAGTCTCATTTGAAACAGAGTTCCTTTGGGGAGACAATAACAAGAAATATTAGAGATGGGTGCATGAATGAAAACATGGAAAATCTCAAATTAGACATAAGCTCCATTTTTCTAGACAGGAGGAAACTTCAAAGAATAGAACAGGCAATAAGTAGCAAACTTTTGCCTGCAGGATTTCAAGTGGCTGTGGTGCCAAGGGGAAGATGAAACCAAGATGAACAGAGTGAGGCTGAATCAACATTCCTTGTAGTCTTTAAAGACTACATTTCAGACCTCACTTTTGGTCATACCATTCACAGTCAGCTTTCCCCAAGTCTCCAAAACAAGGCATTCTTTTTTGCTATCATCCTTTCCAGAAATTCACTTTTATCACTTTCTTCTAAAATCCCTTTCTCCGGGAAGTCTTCTGTAAAGGAGCCCAGAAAATTGATGCTAATTTTACTCTGTATCCTTCCTGAGCTCTTAAGTACTTAGTTTTCTCCTCAGTTAATGCTAAACTCCCTCATTCTAAGTTAATTCAGATTCAAGTTGTATGAGGCTTTTGTTATTACTATGGAATAAAAGCTCAGAATATTGTCATTCTCTTCAATTTTTCACTTTTATATTGATAATAAAGGAGAGATTTAATCTACAATGAACATCACCTTGTCTCCATTTCCTGAACTTTTCTTGTCCATTCCTGCTCTGCATTTATTTCACACCACATTCCCTCTGGAATGTTCACCCTTACATTCTCTTTGCTTCTGATGTCAAGATGTTTTTTAAAGCTCAGATCTCACCTCCTCTGTTATGGTCTTTGAAGAGCTCTTTCTTTCCATTATTTATTTTTTTAATATGCCTTCAAAATTTAGCTAGCACGTCATTCTTCATTAAATGCCTTTGATAATTATGACACATTTTTAAAGCTCAAAAAGCCTATTGTTATAACATAGTTATACTGATAATACTGATAATAAAGTTTGCATGTGGCATGGGCCCTCCAATTCATAAGCAGTATCAAACTCTTATCCCACTGATTCTGAGTTAAGTAAGGGCAGGTAGAACTACCTCCAAGGTATGGATGAAAAAACTAATTCTCAGTGCACAGTTAGATGTTTACATTTGACATGAAGTAATGATTCTGCAGCATATTAGTATTCTCCACATAATATGTTCTAAATTTATATGTGGTACCTGACTATAGTACGTTCACAAAGAAAATAATCTTGTTAGGTGATATTTGATCAACACCTTTATGGCTGAGCACAGTGGCTCATGCCTATAATCCCAGCACTGTGGGAGGCTGAAGCAGGGGGATCACTTGAGCCCAGGAGTTGGAGACCAGCCCAGAAAACATAGCAAGACCCCGTCTCTATTTAAAAAACTAATAATAAAAACTCAGTTCCCAACTTAGATGAGAGATACATATCCAGCTGGGAACTAAGAATATAAAGAACGTCAAGGCTTTTCCTAATATCCAACTGGCTTAACAAAACCTGGATATTGCACCTGGGCCTTTTCCATGCTTCTTCATGAAAGGAAAATGATGACTTTACCAAGGCACAAAAACAGACTTCAATGGCCCTGACGTAAATTATCTGACTAAATGTTGATCTAGGCTAAGGGCAAAACCCAAGAAGGACTGAGAGGAAGCAGCCTGCTAGCCTTCCCAGTGCCCTGCCAGCAAAAAACACTTCAGTGAATTCTCTTCAGAGAGCCTTACATAAAATCCACCCCTACACCACCCCTTTCTCCTCCAAAGCCAGGCTCAAGTTTAAAGGAAACTTAGGATTTTAAGCTGTCAGACAGCTCAATATTTCAAAGAAATGAACTGACTACAGTAAGTACTAAAGCTAAACCACAAGATTTCAGGCAAAGAAGTATTCATTTCTAATCCCATGAATATATTTTCTTTCCTTTTTTTTTCTGAGATGGAGTTTTGCTCTTGTTGCCCAGGCTGGAGTGCAATGGTACCATCTCTGCTCACCACAACCTCCGCCTCCCTGGTTCAAGCGATTCTCCTGCTTCAGCCTCCCGAGTAGCTGGGATTACAGGCATGACAGCCATGTGCCACCATGCCCAGCTGATTTTGTATTTTTAGTAGAGATGGGGTTTCTCCGTGTTGGTCAGGTTGGTTTTGAACCCCCGAGCTCAGGTGATCTGCCCACCTCGGCCTCCCAAAGTGCTGGGATTACAGGCATGAGCCACCACGCACAGCCGAATATATTTTCAAACTAGCATTTTAGCCACATCCAGTGGATCATTTGGGGTAGCATAACTAACTCAGAAGTTGTAATCCTTCACCTGAAATTCCCAGCTATTACCTACAACCAAGAAACATCACAAAGGCCAGGTGCTGGCTTAAACACTTAAAGAGCTAAGAAAAATTGATCTGCTTGCATTGATTTGTATGAGCATCCATGGCAGCTATTACAAGAAAGCTTTTCTTATAACTGATGCAGTAAGATTTCTTACCATCAGCTTTTACATACTTCATTCAGGACCTTGTTTATTTAAAAATTACTATAACCCACTCTCTGTTGTGAGAAGCTTCTTCCCATTAGAGTATTACATACTCAATAGTTTGGGTACCAGAATGAGAACAAAATATGCAAAATGAAAGCAAGCTGGTATCTGGCATGAGTGGCAGTAATTCTATGAATGAGATTAACATCTTTTATAAAATATAAGAAGCTAGTTTGTTTTTCATTAGATTTCACTGTGAACAATATATGCTCCAAATTCTGAAATTGTGATCCCATTACAGTGTTAACTGTTATTAATGGCTAACTAGGAAAATAACGATCCACAGTTATATCACTGCTAATGAACATGTAACAAAGTTCCATCACCCTAGACTGCATGAAGGTATAGCAATTCTGTGCGCATCTGCTCGGCATTTGTGAGCTGGGCTATCCCATTCTTTTCAGCTTGGATATGGAGAGTTTCAAAAAGATGCTACATGCCGAGTAGGTGTCATTAATCCATCAAACAAAATTTACAGAAGGGTAAATTATATGGAGAATATATCTATGCCTGGAATTTGAGAGGAATGATGCGAATTATGCAGGCAGTGTAGAAGACTGTCCAAATGGAATCTCCTTCCACAAATTTGGTTCCCCAAAGTAGCACATACCCTTTTTCAGACTGCTGAGTTTTTCTGTAGGAATGTAAATGAACTCTATGCAAAATTTGGGGAATGTTTCAGTAAGCTCAAAAGATTCTCCTTTTTCAAGAAAATTTTAATATACCCATAGACTTCACTACCATCAAAGCAGCCAAGTATTTAATCTTGAAAAATACTATTTTTATTTTTCAAGATAAAATTGTCCCCAAATTGGGAAAGTACCATGGATTGGATAGAATTTGTACTATTTTATTCCTTAAGTTTTAAAGGGTATTTCAGATGAGAGGCACATGAACCAAACTAAAAAACTTAATGAAAAATGCTGATGAATCAAAATAAGCAAACACAAAATAACTACAATAAGTAAAATTATAAAGTTGGATAGAAAAACTATATTTTAAAAAAGAAAACTATATTGTACCTTTAAGTGTACAGTGCCAAGTTGTGAATAAAAGCTAAAATTATTTTAACAAATTTTGGACACAAGGGCAGGGCAAGGAATTTTTCTGGGATCACAGAATCAAAGGTTCTTTTGTTATCATCTACAACAGTTAGAGAAAGTGTTTTAAGTAACAATTTGATAATCTTGAAGCTAACCATTAGTAAAATTTAAATGTTAAAAATATTTGCCTTCCAAATAATTATCAAATATAAAATGACTCAAATCATAATAGAGAAAGGAAAAGAAAATAAGAAAAGTGGCAAGAAAGCAAAGTGTAAAACAAAGTGTTCTGATAATAATATAAATACATTAAGCTCCCATTTAAAAATAAAAGTCTGGTTTGTGCTGGGTAAGACAGACAGATGGACAGATAGATAGATCAATCAACAGATTGATGTCCCATTATTTATTAGCTACAAAGAACTCCTAAATTTAAAAAAAGAGAGACGGAAAAGGACAAAAGGTTAGAAATAAATAGGTAAAAAATCACCTGTCAAAGTCATTTTACAGTGATGAAAGGTACAGTCTTTACCTTTTATAACTCTATACTAAAGTTCTAAGTTATAAACCATTATACAAAACTATATAAAGTAAAAAATATTATAAATAATAAAAGAAAGCAAAAGAAGTTGGGAGCCTTTAGCGTTCTACTAATCAAGGAACAAGAAAACAAAACAATGAAAAAGGACGCAGAGGTTAAAAAATGAAGTTTGACTTAGTTAATATACAGTAAATTGGGTAACTTAGAGAGACACATCTAGAGGATCTATGGGACATTACCACCAACTGAAAATGTACTAGGGTAACAAAGAATATAAGAATAAATATCAAAATGTAAAAATTATATGAACAGACTTCTCTAATGATAAAAATAACAGCATTTTATGTTGAATATCCATATCACCTAAAGAATTTTTTTAAAGTCTCTCTACAATTAACTGAGTAAAAGACAAAATCACACATATACCATTTAAAAATTAAGAAAATGAAAATTATAAATATATAAATTTTAAAACTTATGTTGTAAAATCTTTGCTAGAAGTTAACTCATGGACTTAATGTATTTTCTATTAAATGTGAAAGAATAGAAATAAATGGCCTAATTATAAAGATTGAAATGAATAAAAAAGAAATAAGACAAAAAGGTAAGTATAGGTAAAATCAGAGGAAGAGAATTCCAAAAACGAGAAGAACATCATTAGAAATTAAAATATTGTACAGTTAGTAAACTATAGTATAATCTGGGGGGAACCCATAAAGATATGAGATACACCTCTAACACATCTAAGTAAAAAAGAGATGGCAAGCAAAATAAAAAATAGATAAATTTCTAAATACAGAAGTAAACATTCTGCAGTGATACTTTCAAAACCATAATTAAACAGTCTAAAGTTTTTAAGAAGATTTAACAACATTTTTTCCAGAACATGAAAAAATATGGAAAGCTAATTTGTGTCAAAATCTGGTGACAAAACAAAAAATGAAACTATGGGATGACCTTCCTAATTTAAAAAGCTGCAAAAATCTGAAGAAATACAGCAAATTAAATTTAATAATATATTAAAGTATAGCTCACCAGGATTTTTTACAAGAATTTATGATTCTACCAATTTGCAAATGGTCACAAGGGAAATTTTTGAGGTGGTGGCAATGTTGTATGGTGATGATTGCATAACTCTTTAAGTTTACTAAAATTAATTAGCTTGTGCCCTTATAATGAGTGAATTTTATGGTATCTAACTTATATTCTAAAAAAGTAGATTATAGAAAGGAAAGATCCCATCAGTTTAATTTCTTACTCCAGAATGTCAGGATCCTGTTAATAGTTCACTTGATTAGGTCAGGCTTACAGAAGAACTTCCTTTCATAAAGTCAACTGTGCTATATAAGAAAACATGGGAGTAAATAAGGGACAAGTACTTTTAGGGTCATCTTGGAACTCTGCCTACCATGGTGGATTTTAAATAAGAAAGTTAGGGCTGGGTGCGGTGGCTCACACCTATAATCCCAGCACTTTGGGAGGCCGAGGCAGGCGGATCACGAGGTCAGGACATCAAGACCATCCTGGCTAACACGGTGAAAACCCATCTCTACTAAAAATACAAAAAAAATAGCCCGGCATGGTGATGGGCGCCTGTAGTCCCAGCTACTGGAGCCGGGCCTGAGGCAGGAGAATGGTGTGAACCCGGGAGGCGGAGCTTGCAGTGAGCTGAGATCGCGCCACTGCACTCCAGCCTGGGCGACTGGACGACAGAGCGAGACTCTGTCTTAAAAAAAAAAAAAAAAAAAAAAAAAAAGAAAAGAAAGAAAGAAAGAAAGAAAGAAAGAAGGAAAGAGAGAGAGTAAGAAAGAAAGAGAAAGAAAAGAAAAGAAAGAGAAAGAAGGAAAGAAAGAAAGGTATTCCCTCGAAATTCATGTATCATAAAGTCACTCTAATACAATTAGACAAGTTTCATTAATGCAAAGTAAGAAACAGGATTTTTGGATATGCTTGGACTTTGGAAAGTTATTTATCTGTGTTAATGATGCTCCCAATAAACACTTTAGGCATTATTAGACAGGAAATGACTTAAAATTGTGCTATTAGCTTAGAAAATAAAAACTATTGAAGCGCTTCCAGTTGCCAAACACACACATTATTTAAAGGGGTTCAGTGGACTTCATGGCAGTAGAAAAACTAAGTTAATAATTTATTTATTTGTTTATTTATTTTTTGAGATGGAGTTTCACTCTTGTTGCCCAAGCTGGAGTCCAATGGCGCGATCTTGGCTCACTGCAACCTCTGCCTCCGAGGTTCAAGCGATTCTCCTGACTTAGCCTCTCGAGTAGCTGAGATTACAGGCGCCCACCATCACGCCTGGCTAATTTCTGTATTTTTAGTAAAGACAGGGTTTCACCATGTTGGCCAGGCTGGTCTCAAACTCCTGATCTCAGGTTATCCAGCCACATTGGCCTCCCAAAGTGTTGGGATTACTGGCGTGAGCCACTGCGCCCAGCCCCAATAAAATTTTAAAAGGAAAATAAGCCAAGATCAATCTAACTATATAGTCTCAAACATAAATAAGAAGCAGTTAAGAAAATCAAGAGCGATCTGACCGACTTTGATATCATTACTATAGACACACTCAATCCAGACAGCAGAACTCAATAATGTTCTACTGCTTATCAAGAGAATTGTAACTCTACTCTCTATGATTAGGCCAAGAGGATATTACGATACTATTTCTTCATAACTTAATAATGTGAAGGCAA